>NC_135274.1:7376551-7728577 GCF_051311805.1 Agelaius phoeniceus | reverse complement strand
TAAGGCTTAGCATATGTTCTAAGAGGCATTGATGCTTTTATTTCTCTTTTTCCTCCTCTTAGTAGATGTGTTAATTGAACTTACAGTGACTTATCACAGCTCCTGCCCTCCTTGTCCCTGCACTGTTCTCAGCTCACATCTGTAGCCATTTCTTTCTCTGCCTTTCCAGCATTTTTGTTGGTTTCTCAGGTTTCTGCCTTGCCCTCTTCCATTTCCCTGGAAAAGTTCAGACCAGTTCTCTAGAGCTAGGAAATCCATCATTTGTGTTCCTAGCATATTGCTACTGGTTTCTGCTTTTGCTGCTTCTCCCTGCACATTCAGAGTTAAAATCAATGGCAGGGGAGCCTTGCCCTGGAGAAGAGCCATCCTGAGCAAGGGAAGAGTTGATTTACAGGGGAGCAGATGCAGCTCTTAACATACAGAGCCAGGATTCTATCAACATAGAAGCAAATAAGTAAACTGAAATCAGGCTGATGTACCTGGGATGTGAAAATGGAAGTCAAAATTTACTTTTAAAGAGTCTCTCTGTCTCAGTTCATCTGTTTTTAGAGCAAGTGGTGTGAGCAGGTAGAATTTGTTTTAGGAAGGATCCAGGATAAAGCCTGTAATCAAGGCAGCTTTCTCCAGGCCTTCTTTTGTTGGGTGACCTTAGGCTGCTGCTGGATCCCTGCCCCAAGGGACAAAGGCACTTAGGTACCTGCTTGTCATTGTGAAATAAGCTGTTACATTGTGTTACCCTAATGCTTCCTTGAAAATTGGCATTTCATGGTGGAAATTGTGCAAGAAGTGATGTTTATTCCTGAAATATGTCAGTCATTTGTATTTGGAGAACAAGGTCACTGTCAGAGGAGTGGAACTCTCACTGTGCCCAAGGTGGAACAAAACCAGGCAGCCTTGCTGTTAAACTGGGGCTTGCACTGCCTGGAAGTGCTTCATCATATCCTCAAGTTTTCACCTTTATATTTGCAGCTGTCCCTCTTTATGGGTTAGTGCTTCCCTGGTTGTGCTGGTTGGTGCAAACACAGTGTGTACAGACAAAATATTTCCACTTGTGCAACTCAGATACACCCAGGTGTCACCTCTGTACAGGTATCTGTCCTGCTTGCACAGAATCTGCCACCTGCATCCCATGGAGGAGTCACTAATACTTGGGAATTACTAAATCTAGGGCAGTATGATTTCTTCTACTTTAAACTCACTCATTTTTTCACATATTTCAATATCTGTTCTTCAGCTCCACCACTGGCATAGCTGCGGCTTTAACTCATTGCCTCAGCCACTTCTGTGTGCCAATGTAAGTGGTTTTCCTCCTTCAACCATGCTGTTTTAATTGCATTTTTTGGTAGAAAGCTCTTGGTGGCAGTAGCAGCTGAAGCATCTCTTAAAGCACCAGATATGTTACATCTGAAAGTAATTTTATGCTTTTTTTCTTAGAGGTAAGAGATACTCTAAAAATGTTCTTTTGACTGTGAGAGGAATCTGATTTCAGCTGTATCTCAGATTTGAAGATAATGTGTCACTGATGCCTACAAGGGTGTAAGAGGTGCCATTAACTCAGCCAGGTTTGAACTAGAGATTAGGGAGTGAAAAACTTTCGTCACTTGCAGATTAGTCAAGGAAATGCATGGAGAGATGAGAAATGCTATGGCATCCTATAAGCTGAATTTAAATTTGCATAGCCTGTGCTTAATGCAGAGATGACCAGAGCTGTGAGCCTACTTTTAAAGAGAGGTTTGCAAATCAAATACCAGCTTTGGCAAGAGACTGCTGAGGGCTGCAAGTATTGATATTTCATGTTGTTTTTTCAACCTTAGCAAGCCTTGTCATGCTACAGAAGTTCTTATACTTTTCTCCTGCAAAATTTAGTATTTGTGTTTAATTCCAAAGGCTGTTTTGGAAAAAATACTGACATATCAGCCATTACCAACTTAGATCTTGAAGTCAGTAATAGGTGATGGCTGGCCGGATTTATGGCCAAACCTGCTTGAAACTAGAACAATAAATAATAAAAAATTGGAGGAAAATGTGAATTTCTTCTCAAGGGACTGTCACTCTGTCTGGAACCAGTTTTAGGAGAAACCCCTTCCCTTCTGCAGTTAGAATTGTTGAAAATGCTTAATATTAACAGTGAGGAAGACATTAGTGACTGCTGATCTTTTATGTGATTTGTAGAGAAAATCAGGAGCTTTCAGTTGTTTCCAGTAGGAAGAGTAGAAACAGAAGTTCTCTATCCATGTTTCTTCATTTGTGAGAGCTAATGTCATTGCCTATTGAAGGAGAGAGTGGAAATGATTACCATAAAAGAACAAATGCTATAAAAACATAAATTGAAGTTGTTTATATATAAAAAAATTAAATTGCTATGCCAGCTGATTACAAAGTAAATGTTAGGAAATGTATCTTAAATATTTAACAATAAATTGCAGACAGTGGAAATCTCTTGCATGTTTTAAAAACCCTGTGTTATGTTTCCTTTGAAGGGTCCAGATCACCAGACAATCTTATTTAACCATGGAGCTGTTCAGAACATTGCACATCTGTTGGTCTCCACCTCCTACAAAGTAAGACATTTCATCTACTCTGTGTAACATGTGTTTATGAAAAGAATTCAAATGGAGATTATAAAAACCATGTCTGTGCTGTGAACCAAAGCTATAAACAGGTATGATGTGTATTTGTAGAATAACAGTTGCTTTTACTTGCCATATTCTGTCAAAACCACAGCTATTGTACCGTAAAGTTAAAGCAGCAGTAATGAAAACAGGGCTGCCTAGCATTGCCCCAAAGAGGAACAGGCACTTGAAAACCCAAGTGGTCTAATTTGTTGAACAATAAATGAGAACAAGAGGTTAAGCTGAAGAGAAGCAAGTGTGGTCTGTCCTGAAAAGGAAGTCCTACCTGTAAAAATGGATGGGTGTGCAATGTGTGGGGGCCACCAGCTGCCTGTGTGTTGTGCTCCCTGAATTCCTGAGTCTCTGCTCTCTTCTCTGTTGTGTTTTGGAAGTCCATCCTGGACCATCACCTCAGAGGACATCACACTTTACCTGTACCTTGGTGGCCAGGAGGGGTCAGCTCCTTCTCAGTCCTTCCACTTGTGAAGACAAGAACACAGTTTAAATACGTGCAGCTGTATAAGGGCAAGTCAAAGGCTAATACCTGAACTAATCTAGGTTCTGTGATCTGGGAAGGTGATAATGGTTATCTTCCCTGTGACAAAAAAGAAGTTATAAAGATTTCAGGAACTAGGCAGCCATGAAACATTAATTAAATCAAAACTTTGGACTGAAGAAGGAGGAGCCAAGATGAAGAAATTTGTCCATCCTTTTCATCCAGGTGCTACCTGAGGCTGTGTAATGGCAGTAAAACTTATGGTGTACATTTGTTCTAAGATTAATTTGGAATCATTGCAGTTGGATGGTTCTCTTCAGACATTTCAGTAAGCCCACCTTCGAAGGATTCTGAAATAGAAATCTCAAGGGTTCATATTTCTGGTTCTCTAAGGTACTTATGAGTCCTGAAAAGTAAAAGTACCATTGTTATATAGTATTCTTCTATTCTTCTGTTGTTTTTTACACATTTGTGAGGCATTAAAAATAAGACCAGTAGTTCCTGTTTAGTTCCCAAGTTTTAACCTTGCTGGTTTTCTTGAGAGTTTACAACATACCCTACAGAAAGATAGCTCCAACAGGGAGATGACAGAAGTCAGGGTGTCAGTTAGATGTTTCCATCTGCCCATGGTTCTTCATCTCAATTTCTTGTTGATAATACAGCATTGTTTTCTACAAGCCTATCCAGCAGTATAGCCCAGTTTTGCTTTGAAGTCAGAGTTGATGTTTCATATTATTATGTTTTTACACAGGTCCGAATGCAGGCATTGAAATGCTTCTCAGTTCTAGCCTTTGAGAACCCCCAGGTATCCATGACTCTGGTCAATGGTGAGTGTAGTGCTGTTGCTGCTGCTGCTGGTTTGACACTCACTCTTTGCCTGGCTCAATGAGAATGACTTTGGGCTCTCTCTCTTTTTTTGCAGTGTCTGTTGATGGAGAATTGTTACCACAGATTTTTGTGAAGATGTTACAAAGGGACAAGCCCATTGAAATGCAGCTCACGTCAGCCAAATGGTAATTGTCTTCAGGAACTGGGGAAATAGCAGGGAGTTTAATCCTTACTGTTCAACTGCTCCCTTCTTCCTTGTTCCAAAGTAATATGGGATGTAAAATGTTAGGAATAATTAAAGATACTGTTTGCATTATCTGAATCCTTGAAAAAGTGGATCTCACCCCATTTTATAATGTAACTTTCCCTCTTTGCTGTACATAAGCAGGGAGAAATATTGCTGGGCAGCAGTTTTGTGGGAATGTGTTTTCAGCCATATGGGTTTTCACATGTATCTTGGATTTGATAAGCTTTGCTTTGAACAGGCAGAGCACAGTCCTGAACTATCATCCTTGGTGCCTGTGCTGTGTTGGAGACTGCACCAAGATGATGGGAGAGCAGAGTTAGTCCCTCTACCCAGCTGTTTTAAATAAAACAGATTATTCTTTGGGCTTCATGAGCTCATACAGCAAAATTAATGTTATTAATTAATTTTGTGCTTCAGCTTTCCCTGCTGGTGTGGGCACATTTGTGTGCAGATCCATAATGACTTCCTACCCAGTGACAAGATGTGACCCAGTTCTGTAATAGCAGCACCCTGGTTATGCTCGCTCCATAAGCTGGGATTGACACCCTTTAGGATCATTTTCCTTTTCTTGTGTTGATAGCATTGAAATAAATCACTCCAGGGTGTTCAAGAGAGAAAATCACCCATTGGTATGAACTACTAAAATTAAGTTTAACTCAGGAGTTTGGTCGCTGATGCGTTGCTTGATTATTCTTGTAGTTTTTGATGGCTTTTTTGACAAGGAGCAGTGAGTTCTCTGAGTTCACCAAACAATTTCACAGCCACTCGTGTCAGTACAAATCTCTTGATTCTGGATGAGGAACAGGTGGGCTAGGTAGGATCTGTGCCTCTCTGCTCATGCTGCCAGGTTGTGATGCCCCAGCTCATTCATGAAAGCAGTTTTGGTGATGTGCATGTCTGTGAGGGGGGTTCTTGGGTAATCCCACTCCATGTAGGAGGTATGTCTTGTCTTGGGACCTCCCAGCCTCAATTCCAGCCACAATTGGCCCAAGCAGTCTGGTTTTACTGGTTTTGTTGAGCAACTCTTAGTGAAGAAGGCAAGTTAAATTAATTGCACTGTAGCAGTCTCAGTTCTGATTGATTTATGTGTTTCTTTGAGAAATCAGAAAATACATAGAGAATGACACATTAAAAGTAATTTTTTTACTAATCTCAAGATATAAAGCAGTTGACAAGTCATAAAGACAGGCTGGAGTTAGAAGAATTGTTCTGAGGTGGACATTCCCAGGTCTATTGGTGTTCTTTGCTGATTGAAGGAACTGGGTATCCATCTTCTGCTGTTGCTTTGCAGTACTTTGCCTCCTCTGGACCTTTGAAGCATGAAAGAAAGTTATGTGGTGAAAAGCAGCAAAAGAAAATTGCAAGGAAATGGCAGACAAACCAGTCTCTTCAATTTTAGATTGGCTTTCTCTCAATTAGTCCACAGGCACTCATCCTTCTTAGGGCTCTCATTTTTACAGCAGTCCTGGGGTTTGCAAAGCCCTGCTGGTTTTTCTTCTGTAGGTCCATCCCCTACCTGATTGCCTCCAAGTCAGACTCTCTCTCCCATTTTCTTAATGAGAGTAGTAGGTGTAAATTGTCATAGATTATGCTTTTTTCTGCTTGTAAATTAGATTTTACCCCTACCTTGCTAGTTTCAGTCAGTTAATCTGCAGTTCCTCTGATTTGTCATTAGACTCTTTGGAATGCAGCTCTAGAAGGGTTTTCCCTTTTGAATGTTCTCTATAATTTCTATTGAATATGGACTGACATACAAGACTACTTTAAAAAGTCCCTTTCTTTTCCCTCAACAATTGAAGTAGACTTGGAGGACTCAAGGAAATACCTCTTGATTGAAATAGAGCAAAAATCCTTCCCTTGAGCAGCAGTGTTGGGACAGAGGGAAGATCAGGATGCCACTTGGGAGAGTGCTCTGCAGCTATAAATGAGGCAGTAACCTTTCCTGCTAAAATCATCAGAATTGCTTCCAGCTAAGCTAAGCCTATGTTACCTGAAGTCAAAAATTACTTTCTTTCATTGCTGAAATAGAGCTACTTTGCCTGGCAAATAGGGTCTCACCAGACTAAATGGCAGCTGCAGGATGGGTGCTTTCCTCCTGACTGCAGGTGTGAAGAAGAGTTTCCTGCTGTCAGCTGCAAGGCTTGGGCAGTAAAAGTTTAGCAGATGATCTCTGTGCTAATATTCAAGTCTTATCTTTTACTTTTGGAGGAATAATATATTAAGAGAGTTCTGATTGTAGGTGTACTCAGAATGAGGATCAGTGTTGCTGCCTCTGAGGTGAAAGAACTTGCTCTGGGCCCTTGGAAGGAGCTCAGGGATGTGGTGAGACACACCATGGTTTTATGAGCACATTGCTGTCCCTTAGCTGAGCAGTTCTGATTGACCCTGTGTACAACTTCAGCCTGCCCAACTGAGGGGTCCAGGCATGTTAGTTTTAAGTTACCTTTACTGAAATACAGTTACATTTTTTAACCTCCACTGTGACATGATACAAGCCAGCTGCAATGGTTAGTTCAGAAGCTAAAGGGAGAGAAACTGGTGCAGTTCCCCTCCCGCTCCATTCCACTGCCTTGTAGCAGAGCAGGTAAAAACAAAACCACTTCAAAGTAAAACACTTTTTTTGATGGGTGAACTATTTTGCATTTCTGGTAGTTTGGGGCACTTTACAAGTACATAACAAAGAACTTGGAATTTGTCTGTTGCTGTGTGAGATCTTGTGGTTGTCTAATAAGGACCAAATGCTGGCTTGGTGCAGTGTCAGAGCCTAGGCTGGGTGCATTGTTAGTGAGGGTGTACTGCTCCCTGCAGAGTGTAAAGCCCTGCCTGTGGACAGGCAGCAGAGCAATTCCACCTCTCCTGGGCTGGGGCAGAGCCTGGGTGTCTGTGCCTGACCTGTCAGGCTGTGTTTCTCTGCTCATGGCTGCATACCCAGAGGCAGGTAAATAGAGAAAGGTCTGGGTGGGTTGCACCTTTGCTTAGTGCAGGTTGTTCCTTTTGGATGTGTGCAGGGGGATAGAATATAAGAAAATAAAGATAGTGTAGAAAGTAATCTTACCCCTAAGGAGTTGCAGCTGGGCCAATTATCAAAGATTAGGAGCAGGCCTGACTTTAACAGGCCACAGCTGTAACCAATGAGAAGAAGAGTGCTATAAAAGAGTGGGGGTGGCTGTTGAGAGGGCAACTGGAGTCAGGTGGCTGCTTTGTGAAGAAGAAAGGGTCGGTGCTCTGAGGAGGTCCCCACAAGAAACACCAAGAAGGTATGAATGAAACTTTTGTGATAAGGAGATAACAGTATGGAACCCCTGCAATAAGATGCCAACAGGTGTGGGGCTCAGGCAGGGTGGTGGTGTGGCCCTTTGTGGCAGTGTGGGCTGTGTGTATTGATCAGTGCTCCAGCCAGGGGTCCTGCACTGCAAACCTGCCAGAAGGTGCACCTGGAGGAGTTTGTGTGCCCAGGCCTAGTAAGCTCTGATGTATTTAAATCAAACACAGGAGGATGTTTCATTAGGACAGATGTTGTGCAGCAGCTGGAGTGAAGTGAAGCAAAGCCATGGTAGGTGACAGTGTCTTGTTGTGTTGTTGCAGCCTTACTTCCATGTGCAGAGCCGGAGCAATACGGACGGACGATCCCTGCATCGTTCTGAAGGTGAGCTGTGTCCTGCTTCAACCACCTTGTAAATACAGAGTAATTCTCTTTGTGCTAGCCATGACAGATCCTTAAACAGTTCTCTGTTCAAAAGGTTTTCTCATGTAGGTTTATCCTGGTTTTATTTTCTCATATAAAAGGTAGCACAAAATCTGTTACACCAAAGATTGCAAAGCACCAAGTTCTCCTAACTTTTTTAATTAAAAAAAATGGCTTCCTGATTTTCTCTTTTTCCCCAAGTAATGATAGATAAAAAAATCTATGTGTTGGCTGTGACAAAGGCCTGCCCCTCCTGTCTTTTTGTGCAAGAAAGTGCAATGTACTGTTCATTCCAGTGTGCATATTGGCATCTGTTCTGTACTGGCACCTGGTATGTGCAGCTGAGGAAGCCAAGCTGCATCATTCTCCCTCACCCTCCTTAGCTTTGGTCCAAATTGACACTTCAATTCTCTGCTCTCCTTTCTCCCTACAACATCTGCAAACTGGGGGCAACAGTTCCATTCTCCCAACCCCTCTCTCCTGCAAATCTTTCTTCTTTGGAAATGCCTTCCCTTCACGAACCCCCCTGTTGGGCTGTGCCCTGGTCAGGATGGGTGTTCCAGAGCTGCTTTGCCCTGGGACAGGGAGCAGGGCCTGCTGCCAGTGGCAGGTCACTGTTGGGAGCTGGACCCTGCCCTGTGGAGCTGCACATGCTCCACATGGGCCCTGTGGAAAACCACCATCCTTTCAAACCTTTGCAAAGGGATGTGCTTGGCCAGCTCACAGCAAAAGTAGCATTTTTTCCTTGTGGAAGCTGCTTCAGCACAAATCCATGTTTGAGGCTGTGGAATTAAATGTGTTGTAGTACTTGAGAGTAGATAAAAGAGTGAGGGGAGAAGGAAAGCACAGAACCTTTGCCTTGTTCAAAGCACCCCAGTGATTCCTCTTCCAGGAGCTCATACTTGCAAGGTGTCACTGTGCTTAATCCAGCCCCAAATCCTTCAACCTCTGCTGAACTGAGGTGATGGCCCCTTTAGCATTCAGGAATTATTGACCCTTTGCTATCAAACTTTCTGCATTTGGGGGCCAGTCAAGAATGTGTGTTTCTAAAATGGTTTTAATTTACTTTCATTTCTCAGTTTGGGTAGTGGGTTGATCCGCCACGTGGGGAAAAAATAAAACCCTTGAGAAGGGCAGGGAAGGCTGATAAATAATGGATTTGATGGGAAGGGAGATGATTTCTCTGGAATCCTAATAATGAAACTGTCCAGATAACCCAGATACATCCCAGCCATACTATGGAAATAAGATATTCCATCGTTACAGTCCATTTCCAGACTTTCATCTGCTGGCCAGGTGTGTATTGTGGCTTTCCATCTTACACCCCTACACAGCCCCCTACTCCTGTGCATTATTTGCACTGTACTGACCTGTAGATCCAATGGAATAGTTAAAATGTGTCAATCAGAATTCCTGCTTCTGTTTCTAAGCAGATGGAATTGCTCAGTGTTGAAAAACATGAGGTCTGTGTTTCTTGGGTGCATGCAGCCAGTGACTTAATGCCCAGGCCTTGAGTTCCAAGAAATAGCTCATTTCATTTCAGGCCATTTGACCTTGGAAAGAATTAGGAAGTACATTGTCTTTGTGATTTAGACATGGAATTCCACTTCTTTCTTTCTCACTCTACATGAATGTAATTTTTTGAGAGCCTGTGTGCAGTCTTCCTTGCTGCCTCAAGGCCAGGTATGCAGAAGAGGGTGCTTTGGCTCACTGGATTAGCTGCAAGATTGACCACCTCAGTGATAATCTTTGAGGTGACATCTAGCTTTCTAAAATATGTAGGCAAGTCCTGTTTCCTGTGCAATGGAGATCAGGTATTTATCTATTTAATCATTTGAACAGTCAATGGGTGGATGTTATTTCAGGTCCCCAAAACATAACTCTGAACAACATTTACTGGAGTTATTCTGTTGAACTTGGTGGCATTGCACAAGCACAAACCTTGGTGTTATTCCTTGTCCATTTTCATATTGGGGAAGGCTTGAGGGAGCAGAGTCCCAGCCCTTGAAGAATTGGCCTGTCCAGAGTTAAATACTTTTCATTGGGCTTCTGGTAAAGAAAGACTTGATTGGTTTTTCTGTTTCAGTAGAGAAGGTGGTGCAAAACTGTTGTGTGGATGTAACCAAGGTAGGGGGGATGTCAGGAAAGGCAGAATGGACCTGGGTTCCAGGTTAGCTTCTTTTCTGGCTGATCAAATATGCTGCTTGCTGAGGAGTATTCCTCCCTTGCCCTCTGCTCCAGGCAGCCAGTGTGTGGGAAAGGAGCCCTGGGATTATTTCAGACTGCATTGTCCTTAGTTAATCCTGGGTCACAGAAGGGCAGGAGGAGTCAAGTACTTGAGGGCAGCTTGGGTACTTTTGGTTCTGGTGTGTAGTAAGAACAAGCCTGGGAAAATATCAACTTCTGAGGGGATTTTAAAAATTTTTTACAAGGCTTTGTCCAACTTTGTCTGTGTTTACTTCCAAACATTGCATGATTTTGGCTGTGTGAAAGTAGGGGATTGTACACTCAGCAATGCCTGAACAATTCTTCTGTGTGTGGAATCTCTGAACCTACTGAAATGTGTGTGTGTGAGAGTTCTTATCTAAAGAACAATGCAGAGCATTGCTGTAGGACAGTTGTTTCATTTCTTTGGAGTTTCTTTATCAATGTAGCTACACTAGAAACTCCTTTTATTTCATCTCTGCAGACTCTGCCATGCTTGGTTCGAATGTGCAGTAAGGACAGACTGCTGGAGGAGAGGGTGGAGGGGGCAGAGACTCTGGCCTACCTGATAGAGACAGACATGGAGCTGCAGAGGATGGCCAGCATCACCGACCACCTCATCGTCATGCTGGCCGACTACTTCAAGTACCCCAGCTCCGTCAGCGCCATCACCGACATCAAGAGGGTGAGTTTCCTGACCTGCTCTGAGCCCTGGAGAAATGGGCAAAACCAAAAACAAACCAGCTCAGGATGGGGCTTGTTAAACCTGCTGTGGTGGCAGGCCCCCACCTGCTACCACATAGCATTGATTCCATGATCCAGAAGGCATGAAAGACACTTTATTGTTAGAAATCTACAGTTCTTATGTCACTGATAGGTTGGATCAGGGTCTAAGAAGAAAAAAGTTTTTTATTCTGCAGCTTCTCTAGCTTATATACTCTTAACAAAGCGTGATCTTAAGTAATTTACTACATCACAATAACTTATTATATTCATTGGTGCAGAGCAATTAATTCAATATAATTGGCAAAAGTTTGACAGAAATTTAATAAGGCACCTATACACATCTACTTAGGCCAAAATTTTCATGTTATCTTTTCTAATCTCTGTGCTGACGGCCTTGTCTTCTTCTTTGCTACAGATACGCTTGAAAATCATCAATTGTTATTTCTTCTATTAACTCAGCTTTGCTTGCAAGCCAGCTGTCAAGCCCCTCCACATTCCTATAAGGAGTATTGGTGAACCTAAGACCTGATTGGTCTCAAAGTGAAAACTTCTCACACACTATTGGTGGTTATCAATAACACACTCTAGAGAACCATATGTATAAACAATGGTTACAGAAAGAGAGATAATAATTATTTGAATTCTTTTCCTCTAAGTTTCCCATAGCTTCTACACAGCTTTCCAAGGTTTTCCTAAAAAAGTCTGTGCCCGCCCTCTGTGGCCAGAGAGCTGCTGCCACAACCTGGTGCCTGAGATCCTCAATTGAAAGGTGACCAGAGGTGCAGCAGCACTTGATTTTTGATGTTTGTACTCTCCAAGGCTCAGTCACTGCTCTTTGGAGACTTCATTAACCACACAAAAGTGTGTATATCTGGTCTTCCCATCCTCTAAGTTTAAACATCTTGCCTTCAGGAACCAGTACACTTCAGCTTCATAAGAGATGAATAGTCCATGTGAAGAGAGATTTGTTTTCAATTCTTAGGTCAGGTTTGTGGAAAATCTGAAATTCAGAGGTTGTTCTATTGTGTTTAAGCACAAAAACATGTGGATGTCATGCACTGTTTCATATTATGAGTTGTCTGCACTTGCAAGATGTTGGATAAACAGAGACCAGATGTACCTTGGAGTCTTGCTGAAACTGATTATTAGAAAGAACCCAAAAAAATGCATTACAGAGCTTTGCTTTTTCCCTAAAACTGGCCCAAGAGACAGGTTAATTTCTCTGACCCTGATAGAATGGGGTTAATTCTGCATAGAGACCCTCTTGAATGCTTTGTAAAAATGAAAATGAAACATTAAAAAAAAAAAAAAGTTGCAGTATAAAAAACTGAGCAAAAAGAAGTATAGCAGCTTATTGAGGAGTAATGGACATTGGCTGTAGCATCAAAAATATGATCAGGTTCCAAAAGTGACTGGGGCAATTCTAAATATTATGACAGTGCTCTGAGTGTGCAGTAAGTCTGTAGAAGCAGCCAGCTGGGAATCCAGGGTACTGGCTTTGAACAGAGTGCTTGGAACTGCACCCTGTAAGGTAAAACTGCGTGAGGAGTGAGTGATGAATCTGCCAAGCAGAGAACTTGTCTGCTTAAAATATTTATAACATAATATTAAAATATTTATAACATAATATTTTAATACTTCTGCTCCAATATAGCTGCACTGGAGAGAATTACTCATAGAGCCTAATTTTGACATTTCTTTTATTTCTGCACTTTGCTACCTTATACTGTCATTTTCCTGGCATTTTGTGTAGACTTTGAAGATTGTATTGTTTTGTAGAACACTTTGGTACAGAGTTTTGAGGATAGTCAGAGTCACAGAATTATTCTCAGAAGAGAACATGAGGAGATCTGAGAGCCCAAATTTGCCGTTCCAAGAAGGGTCAACCTCAAACACTACTATTTTATGATGTCTCTAGTACTCCCATTAATCATCATAAAATAGCAGAATGTGCTGAGCTGGAAGAGACCCCAGGGATCATCAAGTCCAGCTGCTGGCCCTGTACACTCTAACAATCCTGCCCTGGGTATCCCTGAGATCATTGTCCAAACTCTCCTGGAGCTCTGGCAGCCTTGGAGCTGTGCCCATTCCCTGGGGAGCTTGGGCAGTGCCCAGCACCCTCTGGGGTAAAAACCTTTCCTGATATTCAACCTCACCCTCCTTAACGTGGCCTGAAATTTGGCTTCTGGTATTGCTTTGGTTTTCTTGATAAAACTTGTCTTGATTCTCTCTCAGTATTTTCACACCTTCTGGCTAGTTCCTGTAAGTCTCTATTGGGAGATAAGAATAGCTTTTACCTGAATATGGTCTTGATAGACTCCTAACCTTATTTTGGCCTCAAATTGAAGACCAAGTTGTCTTCTCTGTAACTGAGCAGAGAAATGAACCATAATCTTAACTGTGGTTATTGCATGATGAGCTCAGGGAGCAGCACCTTGTGGGTGGCAGACAAAGACAGTGGGTAAGCAGCAGTGTGGAACAAAGCAGAATATGACTGCAGCTGCTCTGGGGGCTGAGGCTGTGCCTGTGCTGTGTTTCCCAGCTGGACCATGACCTGAAGCACGCCCACGAGCTGCGCCAGGCCGCCTTCAAGCTCTACGCCTCGCTGGGGGCTAACGACGAGGACATCCGCAAAAAGGTGAGCCCAGGGAGCCTGCTGGGCACTGCTCAGCCACGGGGGCACTGGAAAGCAGCAATTCCCACCCTCCCAGGGGTCTCCCCATTATGATGTGAATAGGTTGAAATGAAGCATCTCTCCTCCATTAATAGGAATTTTCATGTTGCGTGGAATTGGAGGAAAAATTAATGTCTTGCTATCAGAGTATAACAAAAGTTAAGTTTAGTTGTGTGAGCATCTTCACAGTGATGAACTAGACTTGCACAAAGAGTTGTCTTTCAGCATTTTTGGTACTTGGCTACTCGTAAGCAATATAGTTGTGGCATATGAGAAATTTCTGAAACATATTCTGAGAGAGATAACACACCTCTGTTTCTCATTTATTCCATTATATGACAAATATTAAAAAAACCCCAAAATTCTGGAAAGTCTGCTCATAAACAAAGTCAGAATTTGTTTCCTGGTTCTCAAGTGACCAAAGCCTTGCGCTGTCATAACAAAGCAGTTGGTGATTCAAACATTACAGTGCAGAGATTGGTTGCTTGGGCCACTCACGTAGTTAAAAATTAATGTGTGGAAAGTGGAGGGAACTTAATAAATGAATAATTAGAAGGAACTTTTTTTTTTTAATTAATCATGAATTTGCGGTGTCATGTAGCAAGTGTAGAAGACAGGAATGTTTTCTGAGTTTATTTGCTGGTTAAAGAGGAAAAGCAGAAGGAAGAGGCAGGTAAACAGAGAGTGAAAAGATAACATCATGAGGATTTATCAGTGGGGAACGACTCAGGATCTCCAGAATTCAGGACCATAAACTCCTCCTTTGTTGCTTTAGTTAATTGTGAAGATCCTCCTTTTACACAGCTTTTAATAAGCAGTGGGTGTGTACATGCCAAAGTTGATTTATTATGCAAAATCCATCATTCATCTGGGTGTTAACTCCCTTTTATACTGGTCTTAAGTGTTTGTGCTGGCCTTGTCTAAATATGGCAGGTGAGCTACTGGATATTTTTTATCCACACAGCTCTACAACCTGTCTCTGATCTGTAGTTTGTATATGTTGTGTGCACTCACACATGCTCACTTTTGTTTTAATATAACATTAAGGGTAATTCAGGTATATGTGTGTGTATATATAGATAGAGAGATGGATACTTATATATAAAAATCACCCTCTTGTTGCTTGATGATTAAAAGCCATAGTGGAACATAGAATATAGAATTTTTATTTACTAATTGTCTGTAGATACACAAAACTTTCCACTTAATCTGACAAGAGTGTGGCGTGCTGGTTTTAGCTGCAGTTTTTATCTGTAACATTGAAAATGCTGCAGCCAAAGCCCCAGCAAGCCATGGATGCTGTGAACTGTGCACTGACCCGAGTTCTTTGGTGCAGATCATTGAGACTGAGAACATGATGGACCGCATCGTTAACGGCCTGTCCGAGTCCAGCATCAAGGTGCGCTTGGCTGCAGTCAGGTGAGCCTGTCCTCGTCCCTGCACAACCTTGGCTGCACTGGGAGAACTGTCTGAGAGCTGCCCTGAGCTCAGTTCTGCTCTTGGGAGCCCTCCTGGGGGAGAGGGGCAGTAATCCTGGGCTGGTGCAGGGTTTTCTCCTGGCTGCTCCCAGATTTCTCCTTGCCTGCCTCCCAGCTCAGGAATCCTTGTGGAGCAGCAGGGTGTGTACAGCAGTGCCCATGGGGGTGTGCATGTCTCACAGGGAGGATTTCTCTTCCATTCCAGATGTTTGCACAGTTTGTCCCGTTCTGTCCAGCAGCTCAGGACAAGTTTTCAGGATCATGCTGTATGGAAGCCTTTAATGAAGGTAAGTGAGGAGCAGTCAGGTCTCAGTGCCTGGAGTGTTCTGGTCCATTCAGGGAGCACAGGGTGACTGTTCAGTTGGCATGCCTTGCTGTAGAATCATGATACAAATGACCTAGAAATCAAGATCCTGGGGTCTTCTCCTAAGAGAGTCCTAAGTCAACAAAAGCCAACAACAGCAAGCCTGTTATTCCTGCTTGGTTTTGGTTGGCCTTTTGTTTCCTTTTTTTCATTATTGTTTTTGGGGAGGTTTTTATCATCAGTGAGTGAAGCTAAATTATTCTCAATCCTACAATTCTTGTAGGACACTACAAGTACTACATATCCCTTAATGTCACACTCAGGCTAGATGGCACAGTTCAGACTTGTTCTGTGAGTGAGCTCTGTAAGAGAATTCAGATATGTGTTTTCTCCTGTGATTCTCTACCTCTTCTATCTCATTGCAGATTCTATAGCTGAAACCCAAGAGCTCAGAAAGACCTTTAAAAAGACACATTGTCATATAGAGCAATTTTCCACAAGATTAAGTGAGATTCAAGTGTGTAAGATATGTCATCTCTCATCCTGTAATGTCACTATCATAAACACACATAATAGACCAGTTTCTCAGTTTCAACATCTTTGAGACCTTAAAAATGCAGAACAGACCAAGTTGCTAGCACACCTGAAGGCTTGGGCAGTATTGACACCCATAAGAATTTCCTGAAGTCAGCTTGATTTGACTGTTCAGAAGTGAAATGGCTGGAACACAGAAGGTGTTGTTGGCAGTAGGGAACAAGGGAGGAACATTTTTGGTTCAGGAATTTGTGTTTTGGTGCTGCTGGAGATCCAGGCAGAGATAAGGGACTACATAACTTGTGTCAGGCTGTGCTCCTCTGACAGGATGCTCCTTAGAGAATTTGCTGTGTTGTGCTTAGCACGAGGTACAGAGAGGTTGAAGAGGCTCCTGGAGCTTCCTCTACCTATGTGTCCTTTGCAGAGCAGGGCTTGTCCCCACTGTTTTCTACTAAATTGGACTGAAAGCTCTCAAATCTGACTTCTGTGAAATAATGCATTGTCCTGTGATGTGTATCAGTCTGGGTCTGCACTGCTAGCATGGAAGCATCTCCTGAAGTCTGGAATACCCAGCTACAGCATAATGCCAGGTATTTC
The DNA here is from genome assembly GCF_051311805.1 of Agelaius phoeniceus. Taxonomy (NCBI): domain Eukaryota; kingdom Metazoa; phylum Chordata; class Aves; order Passeriformes; family Icteridae; genus Agelaius; species Agelaius phoeniceus. The sequence continues at coordinate 7,712,191 of NC_135274.1, read as the reverse complement.
ATTTTAGTGATCTCTTCATTATCCTGCTAACAGAATTCCTCTCTCTCCCTTCTGCCTGCAGGTTTTACAGAATGCTCCAAATGAAATTCTTGTAGTAGCATCTTCCACGCTATGCAATCTTCTTCTGGAATTCTCTCCAAGCAAGGAGGTGAGTACTTAGCCAGCAGCAGGCAGGGGAATGGACTGAAGTCAGATTACACAATGGTTCAATTAGCATAAAGGCATGTTAATTGGCAGCCATTGCTTGTGACATGTTATGGAGCTATGATGTTACAGAGCTGTGCCACTGATGGCTTGGGAACAAAAAAATCATCTGCTTACAGTGCTGTGACAGTTAATTTGGCCTCTAAAGAAAAGAAGCAGACATGAAGTTTTGTTATTTCCTTTTTACTTGTATAACATTGTTATCTAAAAAGATCATAAACAAGAAGAAACCACACTGATAATTTGCAATGTGATCCATTGTCTTAGAGAATTACTGCTACTCTAATGCTGAAAATGCTGGCTTAGCTGAGTCCTGTGTTTTTATTGTTCTCTGATGAACAGTACAGGATATCTGGTTCTGCAGAGTCTGTATTTCATACTGATCAGACACACAAATCAACACTCCACAGCAGGGCAACAATTCCTGAAGTCTAAAATACTTCTTAATTACAGGAAATATTTGCAAGATTGTGCTGTATGTGGGATCCTGCAGGGCTCTATGGATTACCAAATTACAGTTGGTCTTGGTGGCTTTAATCATATCTGTGAGACAGCAAATTAACTGAAATAATGCCAAGCACAGTTCACTGGCCATGAGGCCACCCATGGGGCTTTTTTTAGCAGACTGCAGGTCAAGTGTTTGTGGGGTGTGAACAGCAGTGTGAGGTGATGTATATACACATATAAATGTGTGTGCATCCAGGTCTCCACAAACACAGACATAGGAAAAAGCAGCTGCCTTGACCTGGCTTTTTTCATAAAACCTACTGTTAAATGGTCATGGATATGGGGTGTGGCATGGCCAGTTCCTGTGGGTGCACTGGACATGTTGTAAGCTCAAGAATAAGATATTAGGAGTATATTTTTAGTATTTTCATACATGCAGTTAGTCTAAGTAGTGTTGTAAAGATCTGTTTTTCCCTCCTTCTTTCAGCCTATTTTAGAATCAGGAGCCATAGAACTTCTATGTAGTTTAACCCAGAGTGAAAATCTTGCCTTGCGAGTGAACGGCATTTGGGCTTTAATGGTGAGTAGGACACCCAATGAAATAGCACCTGTGGCTGTGTGCCTTGAAAAGCTTGGGAACATATCTGTAGAACCTGTCAGTTTTTATTAATAATGACATACTTGAAATCTGGTTTGTTGTTCCACCAAACTGCAAAAGAAAAGCAGCATCAGCCTGGAGCACTTCACCCATTAGTCCATAAAGTAAAATAAATTCTTCAGTTCTGGTACTAATTTTGTTGCCAAGATGATTCAGGGAAGCAGTTAAGTAGTGTCAGTAGCATGCCAGGGGGAAAATAAAAGCAGGTAATAGCCAGGTCAGGTGTAAGACAATATGAAAATTGAATTCACTGTGTAGCAGTTGCTCATAAATTATAGCCTTTTTGCAAGATTAATTTAGGAAGGATATATTCTTGTAGGGAATAGTCTACTAAAAGAGTGAAAGCCCAGGTAAAAAAAGTCCATTAAAAAGTGTGTCTGTTTCAGAACATGGCATTTCAAGCAGAACAGAAGATCAAGTCAGACATCCTGCGAGGTCTGAGCACAGAGCAGTTGTTTCAGTTGCTTTCTGATTCCGATGTAAATGTTCTGATGAAAACCTTGGGACTGCTCAGGAATCTTCTCTCCACTCGCCCAGTAAGTAGAGCTGCACACAGACCTTCTGACATCTGATCAAGCAGGCAATCCAGTGCTTCTGTGCAGGACATTTTCCTGTTTTAACACCACTTGGATTTATTCAAATATCTATAAGCAAATGTGCAAATCAGTGTGAGAAGGTATTTGAACAAATCCTCTGCATCCATGGAAACACTGTAATTATTATCAGAGCTAGACATTTTCATTTAATGTTCAATTCCATTGCATTTAGCTCTCAGCAACATAATTTTCATAGCAGTTTCTCTGTGAAACTTGTCCAAAACAACACTGAGGGTTGCACCATTGAGTCAGTGTATGGGAAGGTCCAGATCTCAAAGATACCTGTCTTTCTTCTTCCTTGGCACTTGAAATGCATCTGTTCTTATCCATCTACATAGGTAGTACTGGCTTTGTGAATTTGGTGTGGGACTGTGCACTCACAAAATGCAGACATTTATTTTACACTCTGAAATAAAATGATTGGGAAATGTTGGAGTTGTTTTTGACGGGCAGAAAGAGATATTCAGGGAGGAAAAGAAAGGGGTAATCCCCTGTGAAGAACAGAGGGAAAACATGCAGCAAGAATTTGGCAAGCCAACATTTTTGAGGGGAAAAGCCCCATGAAGCCTCTCTGTGCATTTATCACATATTGTGTTTCTACCAGAAAAAGGTCACTGTAAAAAATCTTCTGATATTTTTACTCATTGAGTCTCAATAACCTTGATAGGAAATTAGCACTGTGTTAATGTGAAAAAATACTTAACAGCCTGTCATTCATTGAATTCACCCTGACAACTCTCACTGTCACTTAAGGTGTTCTCCATCTGGAGCTATGTGCCAGCTTCACTGCTTCCTGTGGCAGGTTTTAGAGCCAGAACCAGCCATTTTCAGCCTCTACCCAAAACTCACTCCAGAATAACTCATTCAGCAGCTTTCCAATGAAATCCCATTATGAGCAATTTTAAGAAATCCTATAAGAATCCCTGAGGTCTTAAAAGAATTGTAGTGTGCAGTGTGCTGGTCATCTCTGGTGCCTGTTTGCTGCCACTCCCAAGGTTTGGTATCAACTAATCCAGTAGATCTTGTTTAATCTTTTCTCTTATTCTAGTGTAGGTGTTCATAGTCTGTCATAAAGTGACCTTTGAGCTGTGACCCTGTGAACTTAGGGCAGTTTTCCCAGACAATAACCAATGCATCTGGCTTATTTCTCTGCCCTCTTTAAGGCTTTGTAAATGTGGCTGTTGGACCTGGCCACAGTGTCCCTGCAACAGTAGCAAATACCAGAGAAGAAACATCAGTTTTCTCACTCCTCTCTGATGTTACCCCTGGTTATCAGAAGGAAGTGGTTGTTTCCAACTGCAGATCACACATTTAGAGCCTGGGTCAGCCGGGTTCAGGCCTCAGCCTGGCAGCTGGGACAGCAGTGTCACCTCTCCAGGTGACAGGGAAAGCACCACCAAGGCCCGTGTGATGCTCTCTCAGACATGGAGGAGAATGTTTTGAAGTCTTTCTGCTGTGATGAATTCTTGGTTTGGGAGCAGTGCTCTGTGTGCAGTGTTGCTACTCCTCACTTGGAGTGATTCAAGCAGGAGTGTCCCTTCCTTATCTGGGGAGTTACACTAAATGTATTTCATCCTTGCTTTGGCAGCACATAGACCACATAATGAGCACTCATGGGAAGCAAATCATGCAAGCAGTGACCCTCATTCTGGAAGGGGAGCACAATATAGAAGTCAAAGAGCAGGTAGGTACTTTTTATGTTTTGTGTTGTCTTGGCAGAATAAAATATAAGAGCAAAGAATGCTTACTGTTCACATCATGTCATTTTTGTTTGGGATTATAATGTGCTGTGACTATTTTACTGAGATCTGTCAGATGAATAACTTGAGTACCTACAAGAATGTTTTTCTTTCTAATGAATTGTTACAAAATTGTTTGAACTCAATTCAGATTGGTTTTGCAAATGTAGGTTTGGCAAAGAGGAGGGATGTGAGAGCAGAAGAATTAAATTGGGGCCATTGCATGGCAGGAAGGGATCAGTAGGAATAGAAGAGAAGCACTAGCAGGGGAAAGAGCATCCTGGTGGAGCCCAGGAAAAAGTGGGGAGGGACCTGGCCTGACAAATTAAAATTAAAAAAAAAAAAAGCAATCTGCAAGAGGACAGGTAGAGGGAAAGAGGAGATGGCCAGCAGGGAATGGCATCCTGGAGCCAATGTACAAGGACAGCAGCAGTTAGAGGATAGCTGGGCAGGATTTGGTTGGATAGCTCTTGTGCCAGATGAGACAGGTAGTGGGAGAACTGTGTTTCTTCCTCATGTGGGGAAGGATGGGGGCAGCAAGGAGCTGTGGGAGATGCCAGAGGATTGCTGTGGCTTAGGTTGGATATGGGTAGCCAACAGCATGGGAAATGAGTGTAGGAGTAGAGCTGGTCTGAATCTCTGCTCAGGGAAGGACAGGCTGAAGGCCAACAGGCCTCCTTTGGCAATTAAAGTGCAAAGTTAGCAAAAAAATCCCCAAAGACTCTTGCTAGCAAGTTTAGTGACACCATGGGTCTGAAACAACTGAGAATTAACCCCATGTGTGTTTCTAAATAGGTCTTCCTGCTAAAGCTGTGGTGACAGGAATGGCCTTTATTGCTGTAGGTTATTCACCATGCCACACCTATCTGAATTATTTCACAGGAGAGCCAGCACACCTGGGAAGTGCTCTGGGAAAGGGCTGGGGCTGAATATAGGCTTTGGAGTTTGGGGGCTATATCCACTGAGCATTTCCTTGGTCCTTGTGGTGCAGCTGGCTCTTATTTCAAGATCCAGAAGTACCTGTCTGCACACCAGAACCCCTGCTTGCAGGACAGTGATTGTCTCTGTCACTGCCAGCCTCATCAGGATGTAATTAGCAGCTTGGAAGTAATTAGTCTCTGCAGCTGCTGACACAGTGTAGTGCAGCTTAGACACAAGCACATACAAGTCCTGATCCTGCTCCAGTGTCCTCCAGCATGTCCAGAAAAGATGGTCAAGTTCTTCCAGAGCTCTTTGGGAAGGAGCCTGTGGAGCATCTGCTGGTGACCCTGAGAGCCAGGGAAGGGGCTGTGCCTGTCAAAACTCTGTGCAGGCAGTGCCAGTGTGGGCCAGGGTGCTTCAAGGGCATCCTGTGGGATGGCTTCTGTAATTTTAAAGAAATAAAACAGCTGCAAAAGTAGCTACAGTTACCTCTGCAGGTGACAGCTGTGATTAGACTTGTTGAAAACAAATGACTCCTCTGCCAGATGAGCAGAAAGGCCTCTGTCTCTCCTTTTCCTGGCCTTAAGAATGAGGTGGAAATGGTTGGGGTTTGTTGTTTTTCCTTTCCCCCCAGCCACTGCTACAGAACAGACTGCTCTGTATTCTGGGGCATTTTTTCTTTCCTATATGTTGCAGATTTCCATAAGAGACTTAAAATGTTCTTTCTGGCAATGAATTGATGAATGCTGCTCTTCATTTTAAAATGGTGATGAATGTTTTTGGCCAGGGCTGCTCCCCACAGCTGGTGACTCCTTGGCATTGGCCCTAGATGTGAGCAAGCTGGAAACTCCAGATTAAAGATACTAAAACTAATTAAAAGAGTTGTTTGTCCCGAGTTCAGAGCTGTCAGAGAAGCTGTCATGGGATGTGATCTGGGGCCAAATAACTTCCCAGTTTTTCTCTCTTTCAGACATTGTGTATCCTTGCCAATATAGCAGATGGCACAACAGCAAAAGAACTGATTATGACCAATGATGACATCCTGCAGAAAATCAAATACTACATGGTAAGGGGGATTTCTCTTAAAGGATTTGTGTTGGTCTTTTGCAGGACTGAAAAGAAGGAAAGTGCTTTAGGATTTTGTTTTGTGAGTTATTCACTATCATGCATTTAATTTCCATATAACCAGTGGGGTGTAAGTGCAGTTCTGTATGGCAGAGGTGTACAGAGGAACTGACTAAAAGGAAAATCCAGGGGTTATTTCCTATAAAAACATTGCAGTGATGTCATCTACATAGAAAACATTTAATGAACTTGGAAGGCCTATCTTGAAGATGTCAGTAAACATTTGGAAGGAAGTGATTGACCACTACTCAAGTGCCCTATATTATGGCCCTATGTTTGAGAGAAGTTGTAGACAAGAATTAATCCCAGCTTTTCTATCTTATTTATTACATAATGAATGCCAAAATACAAGTATTGTGGATTTCTGAATTTCTTCTTCTAAACTTGAGTTCTATTTTTCTACATTTAGAGTCATTCAAATGCTAAACTACAGCTTGCTGCCATGTTCTGTATATCTAATCTCATATGGAATGAAGAGGAAGGTAAGAACCCCTCCTTATTAATGCACAGGCAAGTTACTATCCTGATCAAAAAGCTTTTGTTGAATAGCAATCAATATTTGCAGTGGGATCCAAAGTGTAATGGGAAACATTATCATAGGTGTAGTATGGAATGTGGGAGTGGTCAGGAAACACTGAGGAGGATGCAGAGAGCTCTCTGGGGGAGACACAAGGACACAGTGAGGACTGGAGAGACACAGGAGAGGTTTTCACCTGCAGCATTTCTCTGAAGTCTCTAAACTATTGGAGTGAATGAGAATTCTTGTAAGAGCTTCCAGATCTTAAAGGGGCTGTAGAAACTCATTTTTTGAGGGAACAGGTTCACTGGAGAGAATAAATGGATTAGTAGGGGCTTTCTGGCAAAGAAATTTTCCACAGTATAGTTGGTTTGAGTGGCTTGGGCCAAAACCAGTTAAAGGACTTGTGGGTGGAACTGGGAGCAATGGATAAGGCATTTGGTGAGAAGTCATGGCCTGGCAGAGTGGGAGGTTACCAGGAGGAGGCTGAAGGATGGTGCTGCTCAGGTGAATATGGTGAGAGGAGGAGAGGGCAGAAGTCAGGCTCAGAAACACCTCCAGGGGAATGTTCTCTGCATCCAAATCCTGTGAGATCAGAGATGAGAATAAAACCGCTGAAGTCAGGATACCTTAGGATCAAGATTTTTGCCTTCAAGATGTTCTTGGCTCCAAACATGTGCAAACAGAGCACAGCAAAAGAAGCTGGAGCTCCCTGGGGAGTTTGAGGGAGTGTTTGCATGGCTGTGCTGTAGCTGGACATTGCTCCTCACCCCTCCTTTAGCTGGTTCCTGCTCCCACCCCTCCCTGCTGTCCTGCAGACCCTGGGGCTGGTGCCACTCCCAGCACCGGGGTTGTTGTTGTTGCAGGTTCACAGGAGCGCCAGGACAAACTCCGAGACATGGGAGTGGTGGATATTCTACATAAACTGAGTCAGTCCTCAGATCCCAATCTGTGTGACAAGTGAGTATGAAGATAATGCAGGATCACCACAGCTGTTAATCAAATTATTTTTAACTAATCAAGCCCAACAGTAACTTTGCACACACCTGTGCTGTTACCTGTGTTAGTATCCACACAGATCATCTGGCTGCTTCCCACACACGTGTAAAACCAAAACAGTTACTGACAATTTCTGGGGTTTTATGTTAACCTTTTGCAATTATCCCACCTACACTTAGCAACAGCCCATATTTATTGTACAAAGGAGAAAATCTGATCTTTGAAAGATGTCACACACAGACAACACAACTCAAAACTGTGCAGTTGTTTTTAAAATGCATGAAATTTGGTATTCTTGGTTTTATGAAAGATGTTCTAGTGTTTTTAGACATCTTTGTAGTAAAGTTAGGGCTTCTCATCTTAAAATCTATGCCAGAGTATTAGCCCTGAAAATGGTCATCAGGAACATTTTGATATCCCACTGCTGCCACACCAGCGCCCCCCTGAGCTGTTATGGCTTTTATGGCTTGTGATCACAGCAGGAAGCTGGGAAGAAACAAATAAATCATCTTCTTTGTGTTGATGAGTTGTATCAGGTCCTGGAAAAGTCTGTTAAGGTCATGGTAGCAGGTTGGGAGCTGTGGGGGACAAAGCAAGAGCAAAGTGTCTCACTTCAGGTGGGAGGAAACTCAGAATTAGCCCACATGATGATGGAATTGTAACCCCAGACTGGTGGGAGGTGTTTTTGTTTTAACAAAAATGTTGTGCAATATTAGATTACATAAATTGCATTATTAGACTGGCTCCTTCCTCCCACTCAGCTCACTGTATGCTTTTGGTGGGACCAGTATTCCTACAGGATTCCTGACAGGACCAATGTGCCTCTAGTATATTCTGAGTTGACACTCCTTGATTTCTCGGGTCAAAGACCTGCTTTTCATGGTACACCTGTATTACAGAAAGCAATTGCTCTTCAGTTCCTGCTCTTGTGGGATTTTGGAAGGCCCACCATGCTGGGAGTGCCTCTGTTTGTGCTGGGATCCAGTGTCCTTGGCTGGATCAGGTTATCCTTGGATGCCAGGGGGATTCTTTAACAGTTACAACCCCCACAGAGCATTTCTGCACCACGGGCCAGATCCTTCCCAAGTGTGGGAGCCTTTTCCTCAGCCATCCTCCCTCCCTCTCTGCTGGCACATTCTGGGCCTGCCCATGAAGCTGCTGCTGAAGTCAGATTCCTGTAATTAATGGGTTGTTCTTTCTTGCAGGGCGAAGACAGCACTCCAGCAGTACCTTGCATGATCAAAGACTAACTGAATCTATGGACACCCCTCATGTCTACTTAAGGAATAGCAGGAGATACTCCTGACTCCTTATATTTGCACAAGTCACCTTGGGCTGCATTTTTCTCAGGTGCAGGGAGCTGCTTTGCAGAAACAGTTTGAATGATCAGGTCTCCAGTGCACTTGAGAATTTTCTTGAGGTAGTTTCTTTACTCAGAGGACTCGGGGTGGGGGGGGTTGTTTTGGTTTTTTGGGTTTTTTTTTCCTGAGCTACCTGGACTCTCAGATAGAACAATCAGTCATCATTTTCCTTTTGGGCCTCCAATTCTCTGCTTTTGCTGCAGCCTTGTGTGGGTGCGTGGGTGCTCGAGTGCGTGTGTGTGCTGGGCTGAGTGTGTGGGTGTGAGACCTCACTTTTGGTTTTCCTTTTTTTTTTTGTGTGAAAATCTTTTTCTACAGGTTTTCAAGGGTTAACCATTGTTTGCTGTACGAATACTTCAATGAATTATATACCGTTTGAATGAAATGTTATTTAAAAAAAAAACCAAACTGTTGTATCCCATAAAGTTTATTTTGAATTTTGAAGAGATGAATGTTTTTAAGTAAAATATATGCATTTCTGAACTTCAGCTTAACTTACATTATACTTTGTTTTTAAAGAGAAAAATAGAGGGAGACAATAGACTCCAAATTCCAAGCAGCACATTCTGTACTGACAAGGTCCAAGAGTTCTTTGCCACAATACAAAGTCACCTGGTATCCATGACATGCTCAAATCCATGGAATGGGCCAGCTGCATTGGTTTGGGTTTCTTTACATTTTTAGAAAACAAGCTCATACTTCAGGGTTAGCATGACTGATGCTTTTCAGAAAGGAGCAGGTGGCTGCAAGATCAGCAGGAATAAGCACTTGCTTTGCCAGCCAGGAACTTGCTCAGCTAATTGCTGAAGGATTGGCTTATTCATGGTCAGAAGGATTTGCTGATCACTGGTATCAGTGGAGCAAAGTGTGTTGCAGAAGTTACACCTTCCAGAGACTAGAAGGAGCTGGCAAGCAGGATTAATGGATTGCTTTTGTTTTGCATCCTTTATCTTCACAAATAGTTAAGTGACTTCCAAATTATTTCCACAAATGATCAACTGGGTGCATTAAGTTGGGGAAGGGATGGAAAAACTGTGGGTTCTGTCTTGTTTTATACTCAGTAATGTTGCTCCAGATTTTCTGTATATATGCAGCTATACACACATGCATGGATTTAGATTGCTGGATAATTGGTGGGGTGTGACTGCATCCAGAAGCCTGGACTGTCCAGATGTTCTTGAAATGGTGCCTGCAAGTGAGCAGGTGGAAACACAAGTGCAAGTGAAGGGGACTGTGTGAGGTCAGGCTGGAATGGCAGAGCCCTCAGGCAGTTCAGGGCTCTGACTCTGCCCAGGTCTCCTTTCTGGTTTCAGTTTAGACCATAGTTCATAGTCAGACTCTCCAGACGCTGTATTTACATAGCACTAACAGGCACTAGAGTTTGCAGCCAATGTCTTAAACCAAATCCTTCTTCTCTTACACTGAGCTTCAGGAAGGCTGCAGCAAGAAGAGAAGTCTGTAACTTTGCTAACCAATTTTGATAATTATCTAAATCTTTTATTTCTATTTAGAAGGTCAAATTGTGATGACAGCCTTACTTTTTTTCCAAGGTAACTCTTTGTGTCAGAAAATATGACCACAGTTTGGCCTGGAATTTGAATGTGCTGTATATCAGATAACTGTTATCACTTGGTTGCAAAGGAGAATATCTGCATTTCATGTAACTTCTTCCACTCTCAAAGACAAATAAAAGTGAGCACCTGACACTTTCCCCCCTGGCATTGCAGTAAGTGACTGGCAGTTTTTAATGTCCTTCTGCACATGTTTCATGATGGACTTTGGGGGTTGAACAAAAGGGAAAGTAAAAATATGTGAGAACTTGTTAAATCTCAGTACCTCAGAAGCAAAGTCTTGTTTATAAAATTCAATCAAATATATTTTTGCTTGAACTGAGAAAAAAGTTCTGAGGCAGTTATTGTAAATGCCAAACTGTCCAGTAGGCATCTCCCTGCTCCATTTGCACTCCTGCCTGTGTTTAGGAGCTCGAGTTCTTATGTATCTCTTCTCATCCTTCCTCAACTCACATTTCTAAAAGCAAATGTGAGTTTGATCCTATAGAACTTTGGTGCCTACAGGTGTTCAGAAAAAAGGTGAGTAAAAGTATATCTCTGTACAGTTTTTGAGGTGGTTTCCTAAGATTCTGCCAGAAAAACTAAAAACCAATGCTCAGACAATCTTGTTGCTGCATGAGAACAGTTGACGTTTTCCACAGGTATAGAGAGGACAAACTGTTGGATGAGAACTTTTTTACATTCAGTTAAAATTTGTGAATAATTTTTGATGTTGCTATAGGTATGTACAAAAAGAAGAATACTGTAAATAAAAAGAAATTTACCAGAACTTCTAGATTTTTTCTCAGCTTCCTGAAGAAATATGAGCTTTCTATGTCAGCTTCTCTACAGCCTGAGAATCAGTGGGGCAGACTTTCCTGGTCACCCAGAGCTTTCCCAACTTAATGAGGTAGCAGCAGCTTGTGAATTCCAGGATTGCTTACAGAACCAAAGCAAAGTTTGTCTGGACATCATATGAATCACCAGGAGTTCTGCTGTTGTTGGGCCATTTCTCTGCTGAAAAGCCATTCTGATGGATGTTGATAAGTATGTCCTCTCTTTATACATGGGTCTAGTGATGGGAGTCCTCCTTTCAGAGGTTGCACATTGCCACAGACTGAAGTTGAGCAGGGCATTTGGGACACCAGCTGTCAGACAATGGTACCCTTGGCTCTCCCCACCACTTTCATTCCATATTTGGACTGTCTTTCTCACACAGAAAATCAAATAAAACATCTCATGGCTATTGTTCCAGTCACAGATTTGCATTGTGGCAGTGAAAGAAGCCAAGTAATCTGTGTAAAGCAGTTTGTGTCAGGATATTCTAAAGGCAAACATCTCACACTTCTTAAAATTTATTTTTACAGACTTTACCCATTGCTGTGGATGCTGTGCCTCCACAAAACTGCTGAAGCAGTGACACAGCAAGCAGAGGAATAATTGAGGTGCCTGAGATTAGGTTCTTGAAGAGTAGAAAATGGCTTTAAAAGGGCTTTCTTTGGTAATCCTGAAATGTGAGCACAAGAGCCATCAGTTTGCAAGTGGTGGTCAAAATCATCAGGGCTTTTCTGCAGGCTCATTGCCACCAAAGGAGATGTTGTCGGGGCCTTGATGCACCAAAACCTGAATCCTCAGCCAGGAGGATGGTGAGCAGCTGGAGGACCAGGCCAGCAGACATTGTGTGCTGTGTGACAAGAAGCAGCTCCAAGGTGTGCCCCTGCAGCCCAGTTTGCCCAGGTGTGGGAAGGGATATGGGGTAAGAGCAGCAGCCCTGCCTAAACAGCATGACCAGGGGTGCTGAGCACCAGCACTGCTCTCACTGCAGAGAGGAAAAGAAAACCACAGACCTCCACAACCTGAGCTTGTTTGGAGGGGTCACCCTTGCTCAGTGCTGCGAGCTCACAGCTGGATCCATGCCTTGCTTTGAGCCCCCAGCTTAGGAGAGAGGTGGGAAGACTGGAGTGGAGGGTGAGTGTTGGGCTGGGGCTGCTGGGCAGGCGAGGCAGGCACAGGAGGCAGAAAGGCTCCACCTGCAGCTGCTGCTCCCGGAGTGCCAGGGGAGATGGAGCTACAGGCAGCACCGGCCACGGGGGAGGGAGGGGGGAGGGAGTGGGCTGGGCTGGGCTGACGCTCCCCTGGCACTGCCCGCGCTGCCATGGCAGCCTTGGGGTCCTGCCAGCTGCTGCACAAGGCCCTGGAAGGGAGCTGCAGTTCAGGCCCTGCAGCAGCACCTCAGCTCTTGGGGGAGGTGTGAGCAAAGGTGAGTCCGGGTTTGGGGCACTGCAGCTCTGCTGTCGGGGCTGTCCTGGGCTGGAGCAGCAGAGCCTGGTACAAACCTCTCTCTGTGGTGCAGGTTGGCCAGCACTTGGATCCAGGTTGATTAGAAGCCATCTGTAGCACTTTGTGCTTAGGACAGCTGCTCAAAGAACCCTGTTGTGCAGAAGGATGGCTGCAAAGAAAAAGGAGGTAGTGCTGCAGGTCAGTAGTAGCCAGGCCTTTAGCAGACCTTGTAAACTCTCAGTAAGTGCAAAGGATGGAGTTCAGTCTTGGGGTATCTCAGATTCTGCTGGCGAAGCTCCGCTGCGAGGTCCTTGTGGGGAAGAGGCGTCCCTGGAGGCAGGTGGGACATGTGGGAGGACCTTGCAGCTCACATGTGTCCCCAGTCAGGGCTGTGGGGTGCAGAGGGAGCTGCTGCAGGTTGTGGTTGGGGCCTAGCACAGGTTTGGCTGCTGTCAGAGACCAAAATACCTCTGTTTTGTACATTAATAGCTCAGAGGACATTTTAGGAGTTTGTGTGGGGCTGGCACATGTCCTGGATGGCAAGAATTACTGGATGTTTCTGACCAGGTCATGCATTCAGACAGATTGCTGTAAAGGTAGAAAAGCTAGAAGGTACAAGAAAGACTCAAAGGCTGAACAATCTATTTTCTCAGTGATGTGTAAAGGAATTTTTCCTGTTTTTACTGTTCAGGTGACCTAGTGATGCTTTATAACTACTTCATGGGGAGAAGGGGGTTTTAAGAGCAGTTCACAACACAAAAACATTGAAAACCAAGAATGGGTTCTGCAGATCTGCTCCAAATTTTGAGAGCAGTTCAGTCTTCACAAGAGAGAAATAATGAAAGCTATTATGGGCTCTATGACCTTGCTTCTTCCCTGTTTACACTGGGAAATGTGAACATGTGTAACCAGGAAAGAGGGGTACTGTATGAAGGTAGGAATAGTTTCTGTTGCTACTTGTCCAGATGTGTTCCTGTGGGATGGGGAACTTGACATCAACTAGACTGTGCCCCATTGGCATTGAAGGGAAATCCAGGTCTACATCTGCACAGCTGGGATTTTTTACATCTGCAGATGAAAGCTGAACCTGTGTAGGACATGAGGGGATGTCCTGGAAGGGATCTGCTTTTGTTAGAGAAAAGCCAAGTCCAAGCAGCCTCAGGATATCCAAATTAGCAAAGCACCTTGAAGAGTGCCAGCATTTGAACTTATGGCCAAATTCATTATCACAAAATACTGTGATAAATCATTTACACTCATTAGCATTCTGTGGAACACTCTGAGGGTGGTCCCACCACCGGGAATAAATAATTAAATGTTGTAGTTCTGCAGGTGTTCTCTGAGAAAATGAAGCTTGGGGTCATGTGCTGAACAGGCAAATAAACAGAGGTGTCTGAACAGCTCCCTGTTCCCTGAGTGAGACAAGGCCCTGGAGAAACTGCCCTCTGTGACCCCCAGTGACACAGCTCTGAACACCGGGGAGAGGGCATTTCATTTGCACTGCAGTTTCCACTCTTGCAATTCTTGGCTGTGAGGTTTTAGCAGCCCTTCAATGCCCATTTGTGTAATTATTGTGAAATAGCTGGCCTTGGTGCAAGTTACTGTCTTCCACTGCAGTCTCAATGTAGCTGGGGTTGATGATACCCACTGAGGAAGGAATCAGGAATCTTCATTGTTCAGGATGAACAAAACCAGATCTTGTATTTCTCCAGAAGCCTTTTTTATTTTAATTTGCTGTGTTTTTCTAAGTACATCCTGAAGGGCAAGTCCTGGAAGATGGGGAAAATGTGGAGGATTGTATCCTTTCTAATAACAGTATTGGGAGTGTGGGATAATAGAGTGGGTGGTGCTGTGTGTGGAATGGTCTAGGGCATCCTTGACAGGGTCAATCCCTGAGCAAGCTGATCTAATGCTGAGTTTTGTGCAGGAGATTAGATGAAGGACTCCACAGGCCCTTCCCAGCCTAGAACTTTGTGTTCTCTGCTCACTGTGCTTTGGAAGTCTTTAGGTAACAGCAGGGAATTCAGGTAAGGACATGCTGGGTTCAGACCACCCTCTAATGCCCAGACATCATGGAAATTGTGTATTTGCTAGTTTAGTTTATCAAGGCTGAAACATCTCAAATAGTAGAGTTTGTGTGCAGGCAAGGTGAGAAACTGCTGCTGGAGAATCAGGTGGTTCATAAGCCCTGTGAGGACTAGGCCTGAACGAGGTGTGGTTCAACTGGAACTCTGGGCAGGCAGATGGAGACCCTGACAGGGGCTGTGGGTTTGGGATCCCAGTTTGGGGCCCTCAGCTGAGCCTGGGACCCCCAGGCAGCCACTGTTCCAGTAGTGCCACTAAACAGGGGAGGACTTGCCCTTGGCTGGGTGCTGCTGCCCTTTCCCTCTGCCTTTTCTTGGACCTTGTGAGACATCCTGAGAGAAACACAGTCAGAGGAGTTTCCTGAGTGCTCAGGTAATGCCTCTTCAGGCAGCTGTGTCCCTCTGGAGTGATTTGTCAATATGTTTGCAGCAACTGGGTAGTCCCTGATGAATTACTGTGGCTTTTACTGTGTTTTTCAATCTTCCACACAGATTAACATTACTAGCCAGGAGCTTTGGGAAGAAGTGCTGTGTCTCAAAGGACTCATTGGTAAGGGTTTGGTCAGCACACTGAATTGCTCTTGTTCTGTGTTGAGAGGGTGCCAGGACTGTTAGAAATTACTGGTGTTAAGGATGTTTAACCAGTCTCTCCATGCCCCTTACCCTGAATGGAAGAAAAAACATATTCTAACCAAGTTGAGACCAGCAGGAGGCTGTGGAACATTCATTTATGTGGGACAGTCATCCTGCAATCCAAGCAGTGCTGGTCCAGTCTCCACTGCTTGGAACAGGACTGTCCCCAGCACAAGGAACAGCCCTGGCTCCCAAGGTTCTTGGGAAAACCTCATGTGCTCTACCTCTGCAGCAGTTTTCCCTGGGAAATCTGCTATCTCCAAGGTCACAGCCATGTCCATGTTTCTACTTGAGACTCCTCCACATTATTCTTGGCTTGTTATTTTGTAATGTAATTCTGTCCTCTGATGCAGCATTTCAAACCTTGCAAGGGTTTCCAGTTCAGAGCTGAATCCAGCCCTTCTAGCACGTGGTCTATTGGTCTGTGTCTAACCTGACCCATTTGTGCCTCCTTCTGACCCATTTTCCTGCTTGCAGTTGTTGATGTGTTTCAAGCCTGGTGTGGCCCATGCAAACCAGTAGTGAATCTGTTCCAAAAAATCAAGAATGAAGTTGGCAGCAATCTCCTGCATTTTGCTGTGGTAAGATCTCACTTGGCACTGCTTGAAAATACCCAGTCCTCTGAAATCAGCTGAGGTCCAAGGGCTGAAATCACTTCTCTTTCCAATATTTAGCCCAAACCATAGCAGTGCAGGAGTTGCAGCTGCTGGGAGTGAACTTGCCACATACAGAATCTTGGGCATATCTATAAGAATTCATATAATTAAGGATTTTCAGGCTTCAACTGCTCTATGCTTTCTAGATTTTCTACTTAAGCAAGTTACATTAGACAGAGCTATTAACACATTGCCTCTGATGTACAGGGAGGGGCTGAAGGAGCTGGATTTGGTCACCCTGGAGAGGAAAAGGGACAGATATCCAGTGGGGGAGGATGGAGAAGGCAGAGACTGACGTCTGTCACGGAAACACAGCAACAGGACATGAGATAATGGGATAAGCTGCAGCAGGGAAAGGTCCAAGTAAATAGAAAGGTATTCAGGTGGGTGTGTATTAGAAAAGTATTCAGGTGGGAGTGTAGGACACTGGGACAAGTTCCCAGAGTGCTGTGCAGAGCTGATTCTTGGAAAAGCTCAAAACTGACACAACCTCCTGTATCACTGAGAGCAGCCCTGGCCTGGGCAGGTTCTGGGGCTGGAGCCCTTCACGAGTCCCTCCTTGCCTCAGCCATGGTGACTCTGTTCTGGTGGCAGCTTGGACTGAGGACAGAGCTGAGGACAGTGAGGTTTCTCATAGCTCAGCTCCTGTCTCTGCTGCCTCTGCAGCTCCTCCTGGCACTTCTCAGCCTCATGGGCAGGAGTCCTGAATTCACTGTTCGGGCTTTTTCTCTGGGACTCACCCAGGCAAGCTGCTGGGAATAGATATCCCTGTCCCACAGGAGTGCTGCTCCAGCTCCTGCAGGTGACATCTGCCTGCTTCTCAGGCTCTGGAAGTGAGCTGTGAGCTGGTTGTGCCCCTGCTTCCTACCAGTGTCATTTTGTCCCCTAAGTCTGGGGCCCAGAGGTGTTTTCCTGTGTGGGAGGTGAGTACCAGCCAGCTGAGGGTGTCTGAGTCCAGACACTTGTGTGTGCATCCCTCTGGAGCAGAAAAGCTTTTCTAGAAACACCTATTTTATTTTACATTCCTTTTAGGCTGAAGTTGATTCCATTGATGCTCTGGAAAAATACAGAGGACAATGTGAGCCTGTCTTTCTCTTTTATAGAGTGAGTGAAAATATTTTCCCAGTGGTTGCATAGCAATAAATATGATGTGCTGGTGGGAACAACAGTCCTTTGGGGAGGATGTTTTATTTCTTTAACATGTTATGGAACAATTTTATTTTCTCTGTATCTGCTGGTAATCAAATGCTGTGCAGATAAGAATATACAGCCACTGTGCTGCCCTGTGGAGCCTTCAGGTTCAGCCTGCTGCTTCTGCAGGAGCTCACTCCTCTCACAAGCTGCATTGCTTCATCCTGAGATTGATGAGGGGGCACAAAGCATGTTGTTCCAAAGTTTCCCTCTTGCTGTGGAGCAGAGCAGCTCTGAGGGGAGGAGGGCCTGGTACATATAGTGTGGGTGATGTGCTGCTGAGGGGAATTCCAGAGCCCAGAGAACACAACCTGAGCACTTGCTGACTGATTTTGCTTTCCACACCTTCCAGGGAGGACAATTAGTGGCTGTTGTAAGAGGAGCAGATGCACCATTGCTGCAGAAGACCATCCTGAAACAGCTGGCAGGGGAAAGGAAGGGATTCCATGGAGGAGAGCCTGTGGTGGTAATGGGTCACTGAAGCTTCAGACACCTGTAGATGTGCACTGGCTTTGTGTGTGTGGTCTGAAGTCATGACATTTCTCAGGAGTAAAACTGTCTCACCTCTGTGTGACCTGCTGCTCCTAAGGCATCTCTAAAGCCTGCAGCTCAGCTCTCTGCTGATGTTGCTGGCCTGCTCCTGGGAATGCTCTTCCCCCAGTTCTTGCTGTGCAGTGACTGAGAGCTCAACAGGTGACCCTGGAGAGGCAGATCCTCTGCTGTCCCTGTGAGCTGGCCTGGCCCAGGACAGCAGGAGGGAGAGCTGGGATGTGGGGCCCTGCCTGGCACAGGGTCACCTGGAGGGGAGGTGTGGGGTGTTCCTGTCCCATCCATGTGCTCTTGCTGCTAGGTGCCAGACAGAGCCTTCTCCAGAGAGCAGGGAAGCACAGCTCCCCTTCAGGAGGAACAGTGGGGAGGACTAACAGGTAAGGCAAGGCACGGGTGTAGGATGTTCTCTGGGCCTTGAGTTGGAACCTTTAAAAGCTGGAACCCCCAGCAGGGATCCAGCTGCTGCTGGGACACCAGAGGGGCCATTCCTCCACCTGGGCACATGGGGAGATGTTGTATTGCACTAAAAGAGACTCGGATCTTACAGGGAGAGTTACCTTGACACATACCCATAGTTTGGGTGTCTGGCATTGTGAAACTGGGGGTATTTATCTTTCCAATGTGTTTTATCTTATATTTGCCCCCCCTGCCCTTAGAGGGCCCTTGGAGACCCCACATAGCTTTCTGTTTCCAGGTGGTTTTTAAAAGAAAACACAAGTGCTTGGGCTCCAAATCTGCTTATACCATCTCCTGCCTTGTCTAAAATTGGCCATCAATTCCCAAAGGCTTTTGCATCTTCTCCTAAAAGGGACATTTTGTTCTGGAACAATACTGCATCCTGGCCCTGTGCACACCAAATCTTAGGCTCCAGAATATGGGGAATCGAAGCAAAACGCTCCTGGCTTTAGCTGAAGCACTATGGGATGAAGGGGCGTGAAGGATGTTGGTTTCTGCCTCTCCTTTCTGCGCCTATTGTTAATTTCGTTCATTTTCCTCCCTCGGAGGCTGACGCACCCATCGGGTCCGGGATGACAACCACAGCCGTGGAGCAGATGCGAGCTTTTTCAATAAATACAAGGTTTTCCCGCAGCAGCAGCACCGGTTCCGTGTCCTTGGTGTCCCTCTGTGCCCCCCCCCCCCGGTCCTCACCTGCGGCGCGCGGCCCCTTTAAGGCTGGGCGGGGGCGGCCCCGCCGCGCTGCGGCTGCGTGGGGAGGCGGCTCGGGTCGCGGGTTCGAGTCCCGCCGGGTCCGGCCCGGCCATGGCCGCAGCCCTGGAGCCAGCGGAGGCCGAGCCGTGCCCGGAGCCGCCCGTGCACCGGCTGAGCGTGGCGGAGCTCGACCGTGAGCTGGACTCTCGCAGCGAGCTGGTGCGTCCCGAAGCGCTGCGGAGGCGGCACGGCCGGGCCGCGGGGGCTGTGCCTGCCCGGGCGCTCCCCGCAGGGCCGGGGGTGCGCTGAGGGAGGGTCCGAGGGTCCCTGAGGCACCGCGGGGACGGTCGGAGCCCTCACACAGCCCGGGAGGGAGGGAGGGAGAGCCGGCGGCCCCCCTCAGACTCCTGCGAGGGCGGGCCGGGCCTCTCAGGCACCCGGGAGGGAGGGAGGCTCGGCGGGGTGGGTCCCAGGCTCATCTGTGCCAGTTTCTGTATGGTGACACTGTCATTTACTGTAAATTTCGCGTGCTTCACTGTATATAGGAAAAAAATCAACAACCTCCAAAGTTCTGTATGGCGGGTGCCTCATGTAGCAGGTACACTGTTAGTCAACTAATTTCACTCTTGCTGCAAAGCTCTTTATAATGCAATAGCGCGTTTATTCTCAGAACATCAGAAGTGTTCTATGACTGTTTCTGGAAATAAGTCTCACACAGCCTCCAAGAAGGAAATATTATCCTCGCTCAGCCAGGTGAAGCTGTGTGTGAGCCTGCCCGGAGCTCTCGCCTCCTTTCCCGCAGAGGCGTGTGTGCATAGCTGCTTTTATGTGGCTTTCATTACTGTTTGGAAGGCGGAGTAGGCAACCTAAACTCAGGCTGTGGTTTCTGATGTACAGATTGACGACAAAGAATTCGACATTCCTCAAGTTGATACCCCTCCAACGCTGGAGAGCATCCTAAATGAGGTGAGTGAACCATCGGACAGGGGACTCGGGTGAGGCAGCTCATGCTCCTTTTCCTCTATTCTTACTGCTTACTGTGTTTTTCCTGGAAAACAAAATTGTAGAGTTTCATGGTTTCCTGATGCTGATAGCTAGCAGGTGCATACTCAGTGGAGTAATTGCTCTACAGTGTGTGATATGGAATTTTGGTAGTTTTTTTTTTTTTTTTAAATATCCACAGCTGCAGCATAAAAGGTTTTCATCAAGTCCAAGCACATTCATCTGTAGATCTGGAGAGTCACCTGAAGTCTAGACAGCCTATTAAAGATCAGGGTCACCAAACAGCTGTTTCTAGTTAAAAATAATTGCAGCTTATTCAGAGTAGTTCTGAAGCTGTGGGAGATAAGAGCTGGAGTCTTCACAGCTTCGTTTGTGTTGTTCCTTTCACATAGAAGGTGTCCCAAACAGAGACAGGCTAGAAACAAGAGGAGTAGTAGGGGTAGCTATGTCCTTTTTCCACTGGTGCCTTGAGTAGTGGAAGTTTAGTTAATTTGTGTCATCTCAAACTGTAAGGATAGGCAGTGTCATCCGTATCAAAAGAGTAGATTTCAAGTCTTAAACTTGAGAGGTAATAATGAAGAAAATACAGATCAGTGCAGACAAAGTCTTACTGCAATATGTCAGTAAATGTAGGATGGGAATGACTGGCAAAACATTTTCTGAAATGGATTTTAGCAGAGGACAATCTGTCTGAGCCAAAAAGACAAATAGCTGCAGTTCAGAAAGAGCTGCTTAATGAGCACAGGGCTGCCAGGTTTAAGTGAAATGAGGGGCAGCTGCTCTGCTCCCTGCTTGTTTGCCATCAGCTGGGGCTGATTTGTGTTTGCTCCCTCTGGCTTTGTGCTGAGAGACCAACAGGAGCTGCACTGCTTTTAGAACACGTCAGGGAGAGGGGCTTTTTGAAAAACTATAATAAAAAATTCCAGGCTAAGGCTGAAAGGAGAGAGAGATTGCAAACAGAAGAGCTGAGAAAAGAGCAAAATCAACTCTCGTGTAGCTGGAGGGACTTCTGGGCTCTAAATGCCACTTGGTGAAGTGCTGGAGCAGATGATAATAATTCTAGACCTTCTCTTGGCAATTTGGGGACTTGGAAATAGCTCTGTTAAAGGTCAGTTAAAGTTTTGATGGAGTACAAAATATTTGGGGAATAAAGGTTAGCTGCCTTGTTCTCCAGCCCACTTTGGTGATTTTTGTGAATTCTGGAAACCTTCCACAGAATCAGCCCAGTAAAGTAGTAAATAGTTCTGGGTTTTAAATCTGAGGCTTTCCTGTGCCCTCCTTCTCCATTTCCCTGCTGAACTGATGCTGTTTGTGAGTGTTTCAGTTCTGCTGTTGTGCACTTTGAACATTTAGCAAGCTGTGGTGATTCTTGCCCTCCAGACTGATGATGAAGAGGAGTCTTTCATTTTGGAGGATCCCTTTCTCTTGAACCTTGATAACACAGATGCACACTCCTATGACACCTCTTCTGTGGCCAGCTCTGACAGTGGGGACAGGACACACCTGAAAAGGTACTGCAGCCTCATGCCCTGGGAGGTCAAACTATTTGTGAAGGGTTCTGCTTACATCTGTTAGAAACAAATCCTCCTTTTCTCACAAGACACTGTTATTCCTCCAGGGTCACTTAGGCAAAGATGGGATTTGTAGTTGCACAGGGTGCTGGCCTGTTTGAGCAATAACAGCATTTTATGGGAGATGAATTAGTTAAATTTCTCCAAATTTTAATGAAATCTTTAAAACACTGAATCATGATGACTCTAAAGAAAATGTTTCCAAAGGGTGTCTGACCTAGTCTGCAGGCAGCTGGTGGTTATTTGTAAAAGGCAACTGCTGTCACTTCTGTGAGTGGACTGCTAATATTGACAGCTAATATGTGGTAATTAACTCTAATATGCTGATGTGTGTCGTTAATGACTCAAATGATGGCCTGAGCCACTCCCATGGCTGCCTTGTGTGCCATGAGCAGTTGCACAAGATATAAACACTCTGAAGTCTGATGGTTTATGTTGACATAGGGTGGTGTACAGACTCTCTGTCCCTTCTTTTTTCAAATAAGATTATTTGAGAGAAATGTTGCCTGAAGTGTCTTAAACTTCTTCCAGCAGAGTATGCAGAAAAACCTGGAGGTGTTCTGTCACCTTTGGGTAAGGCTGGTTGCCATGGTTAGGGGTTCTTAGTCATAATACCAGCTACTAACAACATGTTTGATGAACCTCTGTGGGAACTGCTTGGTTGTGCACCTCTGGAGAGAGAAGAACCCAATGTTTCCCTGCTAGTTTTGGGAATTTGGCTCTCTGGTGGTGTGAGCTTGGCAACAAAATTGCAGCTTTGCTGGGGAATTTCCCTGTCCTGCCTTTTAGGGTTTACCAGAGCTGTTTTGAAATAACTGATCCTGCACTAGTTAGTTTTTAAAGACATTTTCTCCATAAACAGAAGCACTTCAGCTTTCATATGAAGTGAGCTGTGTATTAATTGGAGGCTGTTCTTTACCATACACCCAGTTTTCCTATGGGTCTGTATTCTCCTAATGAGCCTTTTCCAGTTGTGCATTTTTCCACAGTTACTCACCTTTATGGGCTTAAACTTCCTCAATCACTGAAAGAGCTGAAGTGTTCTTTCAGGATGTATTAGTGAATTCTAAGGCTTGCAGACATGTGCTTGAAACTGACCATTTATTTGGGGAAGTCAGTTTTTTTTTGCTCTAGGAGATGAGTTAAAACCCAACTGTGTGCAGGCACAGCAGGGCAGAGCAGGCTTTGCTGATTATCTCATGTCTTACCTCATTCTGTGGCCCCAAGGACAAGAATGGAAATTGCATGAGTTACAGGTGTATGCAGAATTTACCTGCTGGCTTGGCTCTGGGTTAGGCAGAGTTCCAAGTTTTTATTCTGCTCTAATGCTTTTTGTTTGTTCCTTAATTCCTTAGGAAGAAAAAACTCCCAGATTCTCTCTCACTCCATGGATCAGTGATCCGGCTCTCACTCCTGAAAGGAATTTCTGCCCAAATAGTGTCTGCAGCAGTAAGTGTCATCTTCTCCACTAAGAAAAATTTCAAACTCTTTTGGGCTGTGTGTGAGATCTCCTGTCTGGCCCTACTATTAATTCTGTGTTACACCATGTTAGGGGCATCCACTACTCACCTGTAGTCTCTAGGCAGCAGTGAATCAGGGCTTTGCTGACTTGCTGCAGCAGTGATGTGGTGGGTCACTTTTAGCACTGATTTGTGTTGCTAGATGTCATGAAACTTGGTGGGAAATGTTCATATAACATGAAAGTGTGCTTGAAGGTGCTGGAACTGGGTTTGCTCCATGTCTGCAACAGGCACATGGCTCTTTGAGAAGAGCACAGTAAGTTTCACGTGGAATTTCAGGATATTCTGCTTCCTCTCTATTTCTGGGTGTTTCTAGCTCCTCGTTCCCTCAGCTGTCTGCCCTGCTGGGGCCATTGAAATGCAGCTGGTGTTGATTTTTTTTGTGTGTTGTAGTTCTTATTATTAGACATGCATGATCTGAGAGTTGTGTCTCTCACTCATGGGTTCTCCTGTTCCCCCAGGACAAAGTGGATGCTGGCTTGCCCACTGCAATTGTAAGTACTCTCACAATTGTCAAGGATTGTATATTTAGTTTTCATGCCAGTTTGTTAAAGCAGTATTTAAGAAACTGATAAATGCATCTTCCTTAACTTTTCAAGTGTGAAGAGCAGCATGAAAGCTCCCTGGGGCAGAGTCCAGCCTTCCTTCACTGCCCCTCTGCTGAGTGAGCCCCACACTCTCCCTTTTTTATACCTTCACCAGGGCTTCTTAGCTGAGCACCTGACCTGTCTCCATCTGTAGAGCACACTGAATTTCCCTAATTGTTTCTTCTTTGCAAGTTACTGCTTTGACAATTTTTTATAGAAACTTTACTGGAGTACTCCAGGTGATGGGCTCAAAATCTCTGTCTCCATCTGAAGCATTAACTAAAAGGCTGTCTGAAGGATACTTTTGCTTAGCAATTTGCATCAAAATTTTTGAAGTCAAGCATGCTAATCATATCTAAATATGTCAGAAGTGAAACTGCCTGTAGTAGAATGAGAAGAGGAACATCTTAATGAGATGAAATGCAGTCAATGTTTGTTTTGCCCGTGTGAAGCGAGTTTTAATGTTTTACAAAGGAACTAAAGGTGTGCTCAGTCCCTTTGACTGTAGTAACAGCAGCCCATAAGAAAAATGTTTGGTTTTTTTTAAAAGAAAAGGAAAAAGTTGTTACTTCTAAGACAAAAGACTGCAGAGTGAAGTTAGAAACCTGCTCTAACTGATATGGACATAGAACAAAAACCTGTACTTACACATCCAGACATTAAGGCATTTGAATTTTTTTCATCTGACTTAGACTTGTTAGGAAATAAAAAGTAGAACAAGAATAATACATCTACAGCATTATGTGATTTCTAGTAAGTTTTATTTCATTGAGTGCAGGTTGGCAAGTACAGTAGGATCTTTGAGGATATATTTAATAGGATTTGTTTAATTCCCCATGGAAAGGAGTTGGAGTCTCTGGCTTGCTGTGCACTGGCTTCAGGGGACCAGCACTGGCCTGGGTTTTAGAAGAGTTCAGATGTGGAAGTGGCAGCTGATTTAGGATAAAATCCCAAGTATTTATAGTCAGCAACTACACCAAAAGAGTGAGACTGACTTTAAAAGATGGAATTTTGCTGTGGGTACCACTCTGAGCATTTCAAACAGCAGAGGAACAAGCAGCCCTCTGACCTTGAGATAATCTGTGTGATGGTTGTTCAGGTGTAGTACCTATCTGTCTTCATGCAGGAATTGTGCTTCTCAGTTATAAATTGAAAAAGTTATAACCTTTGAAATCTTCCCCTTTTGGCAAACTTGGCTTGATAAGTGGTGGATTTATGAAAGATGTTTCTTCTACTTTCAATCTTCCTGTGTGACTCTTTCAGGCAGCATCAAACCTGATAGCAGTGGGGACTTCCCATGGGTTAGCACTGATATTTGGTAAGTTAAAAATAAAGTTTAGAGTTTTTTGCATTTTAATAATCTTAAAAAAATACAAGCACAAGCCAAAAACCACCAGCCTGATTTATAACTGCAGGCTGGGTTTCTTCTAGGATGTTGTTTGTGCTAAATGTGTTTTTCTTTCAGTAAAGACATGAAGCAGAAGTAATATTTGTCATCCTTACTCATGTTTCTTGTGCATTGTTGGGGTTTGGCACTTTGATATTGAGAAATTTAACCACGTGGGAATTGTCTAAAGAACCTTTTCTATGTTTGAATAGAAAATATTCTGTTTTCATGTGGAAGAGGCCACAACCTGTATACAGCCATTATCAGTAATAGCCTCCTGCCCTGTGTCTGAGTAGGTGTCAGCTTTGTGGAAGTTGTGTTCCCTGGGAGGTGGGGCTTTTGACCCCAGCTGCCTGCAGACCTGGGTGTCTCCTTCCCTGCCCTTCCCCTGCACCAGGCAGGCCCCTCTGGTCCCTTCATTCTGTCATTCTGTTCTTCCACTTATCACCAGACTCTCTTAGAAGGTTTTCTGAGCTTGTGCCTCTGTTTGCCCAGCTGGGCCAGAACAGCTCTGGAACTGTTCCCAGTCACATTCAGGTTTTGTGCCCTTTGTCTGTGCAGCACCCAATTCTTATCCAGTTTAGAAATGTCAGTGTATTTATTGATGCTGGTTGAAGTTCTTGGAGACCAAAAGTTACTCCAGAGAGATGGGAAAGACTGTGACAGTGCAAGACTCACCTTCCTGGGTATTTAGGCATTAAACTCTTTGATGCTATTTGCCTAATCCAGTATTGAAACAGTTCTGCTCCCTGAAGGGAAGGTGGATTGAACTGAGCCTCAGAGCCCTCCCAGAGGTGCTAGCTAAGGGGCAGTGGAGCTGCACTGAGGGGAGCTCCGATAAAGATTTTCATTCTGAGGGGGTTGAAGCATGAGATAAGAGTTGAGACAGGTTGTGCAGTCTCTTTGCTTGGCATTATTCAAAGTTCAGCAAGGCCCTGACTGGCTGGTCTCTTTGGCCTTGCTTGGAGCAGCAGGGCTGGGCCACAGACCTCCATGCACAGCTCCCTTACAGCTGAAGTTACTCCATGAGTCTGTGCTGTAATTTAAAAGTGATGAGGAATGGAAGTAGTGTCCAGTTCTGTTTCAGGATGCTTTCTGGTCACTTATTCTCTGCTGAATTCCTTCAGTTCTGTAACTAAAACTTGGGCATTGATCCCAGTGCTCTCAGATCTATCTAAAGACAGAGAAAACAGGGCAGGATAGGGCTCTAGAAGGCATTGTTGTGTGCAAAGGCTTGGATTTATTCTGAAATTTAAACCAAGACTAAATTTCTGTGGACTAGTCAATATCTCTACTTTTTTTTTACGAGATGTGTAAATTAGGGTCAGACTTACTCCCTGAAGGTTTGTAAGGTGTGTGCAGGGTTTATGCTGTACAATGGGAACATAACATCCTTTTTTACATGCAAAATTGTAGATCCATTTCCTGGTTGAACAAATTTCTCAGAATTGTTGTCACTAACACATTTTTAAACTTTATTTTTTCTTTCATATATTTGATTTCAGCTAATTTGTCTCTTCTCCCAAGTCCACCTGTACTCATGGTTTGTCTGCTCTGTCCTTATTATAGAAGACTTGGGAAACTTTCATTCTGCTTTTTTGAATGCTTCTGTTGACTCCTGAAACATTATCACAGGGCAGTTCTCAGGCTGCACATGTCATATTGAAAAGCAGAGTTTCCTTCTGGGTTAGTGTTGGATGAGATGCCAGGTCTGACATCCTGGAAGTGTTGCAGAAGAGAGGGTGGGAAGGGATGTCTGGAGGACTGGAGACACTCCTCTGGTACCTGGGTGAAAATAGTTTTACCAGTTATGTTACAGTGAACTTGCAGTTTTATTTCCTCTCACATTTTTATTTTTTGGTCTTCAATGCAATGAAATTCAGATTTATAAACTCACTTTTTAAACTGCCTGGTTTTAGAACACTAACCTTCACAGCATCATTTCTTGAATAAATCAGAAGGGGGAGCATTACCCAGAGCAAACACTCAGCAAAATCTGAAGTTTGTGTCTTTGGAGATTGTCACATATGTGCTGTTCATTGCTTCACTCCTTCCTCTTACACTGATTTCTGGCTTTTTCTCTCCTCTTTTGGCCCTTTCTGTGTGGATTGAAAGGCAAAGGTACAGTACCACTGCTGTGTGCATGTCCCTGCATGCCCAGGCCCTGTGCTGCCCAGGTTGCATGTTGTCTGTGCCAGGATTTCAGGGGCAGCTCAGCAGTGCAGCAGCCACTCAGTGGATGATGCTGCTGGGAATTGCTCAGTGGGTGCATGTGCACTGCACACTCCCAAATTCTCCAGGCAGGGACAGCAGAGGAGCAGGTAAACATGATTTTTGTAATGTCCTAGGGCAGCAGGTCCATAGCTGTTTGTAAAGGTGTTGTTTCAGGGCAGGACAAGGCTCTTCCATGAGATCAGCATCTTCTCACAGCATTTCTTGGCACTGTGCCTAATAAAATTAGTAGTTGTCAGTAATTCTGCAGAAAACCAAGCAAGCCTTTCAAACTCAGGAAAATCAGGGCATAAGGAGAAGATCTTGATGAAAACCTGGTGATCCAAGCAGTATCAGCTTCTGCAGTGCTGTGCTCTTTTGTTAGGTTTGGAAAATGACTTCTTAACATCCACAAACTTGTCTTCTTTCTCTATGTGCAGAATTGTATTTAAACTCTATCTCATTTTGACTTCAGACTCTGAGAGCAACACAGTTACTGCTGGAAAATTTTCAGATGAAGAATTGCCTTATCTAAATTGAAAAACTTTTTGACAGTTGATAGCCACCTTTGTTTCAAGCATTTGGCAAAAGTTTTTTATTTTTAATCCTTAATGTGCCTTACTTGCAAGCTGATAATACAAGTCTGGAAAATCATCAGATCAGCTTTTATAACCTTTTGCTTTTGTCTATTTTTATTACTTTGCCAGACTATTAGTGGAAGCTCACTGATATTCTGATCTTCATTTGCCTTGGAAGCAATTTCATTCATATTATAGCTGAGTTTTTTTTTTTTTAAATCTTGTCTAATGGTTCTTATTGTGTGTCATCCTTTGACTGTCTGGAAACAAGAAAAGGTACTGGATTGGTCATGCAAATCACTTAGTTTTGGGATACAATAGAGGCCTTGTTTGTTTTGAATTGACATTGCAGGTGAGGGAAAAAGAAAATGGCTTTTGAGAGTTCCTGTGGGGATACATATAAAGATGTAAAACCTTTTCAGAGAAAGCTGTGGAGGATTCTCCTTTTTCATGCCTGAGAGGAAACGGGTTATTGATTGAGTCACTGACAGGCTTAGGCTGAAGTGGAAGGTACTTCCAGGAATGAAGAAGTCATTCACCTTTAATATAAGGAGCTGCAGTCTTCCCCTATTTTCAAACAAATTTTTATGGTTAGCAAGTGGTATTTTTGTAAATGAACTGCATTTCCAAGCCTCTGGAACAGGCATTATTTCCTTGGATCTTGACACCATTTGAAGAATATCTCTGTCTGAAACTTGTTTTCCAGCTGTAGCTCTGTTTTCTCTGAACTTCCATGGAAATCTTTCATAATTCATCTTCTTTTTCCTTGACCTGTTCTGATCCATGCTGTGAACACTCTTGCCACAGTGATGTCAAGGTGTGTCCCTAGTAGTTTGGCCAAGAATGTTTTCTCCTCACTCTGAGCAGTGCTTTAGAGTAATCCAGGAGTTGAGCTGTTCTTGCTGGTCTTTATTTCTGAGCTCCACTCCTGCCTCTTCATCCAGATGGGATTTGAAAGGTACCTTGTACCCCTCTAATCTGTCTGAGCAGACTGATAAATGCTTTACTTTGGGCCAGTAATGTAGGATACATCCATGCTCTGTTTCACATTCCCAGCAGTGCTGCAGCTTGGAGAACCATGTCCCATGCCCTGGGCACATTTTCCAGGGCATTTCTGGTGCTCAGCTCTGCTTCCTGGGTCCAATCCTTTCCCTTCCTTGCTCTAGGTGAATCCTGCACATCATGTTATTGTGGTGCTTCTGATGTATTTCATATCCCTGTAGTCTTCATTCCAATAGTTCTCACAAAGCATCTTTTCTCACTCCCTCGCTCAAAAGCAGGACAAAAGCAGAGATGGGTGGAAGAAGCAGCTCTAGGACACTTTGTTAGCTTTTGAGAGCAGTGCACCAAAGACAGGCAGAGGGTTCTTGTCCAAACTCATGAAGAGCAGCATCTTGTAAAGCACTTGTGAGTCTTCCATGGTGGGAGCCTCCAAGAACTTGGCACAAACAGAGGTGCCCATGGTGTGTGGTGTGCAGGAGTGGACAGGGCATGGCCCTGCAGCAGTGCAGTCCCTGTGGAGGCTCTGCAAGCCGTGGCACCTCCTTTGCAGCAGCCTGTGGCTCAGGGAGGGAGTTCCTTTCTAGAGTAAGAGCTGTGTGCACCAGAACTCACTGGGTGTTTCAGCTGTGCAGCTTGGAGACAAAAGTGCCTTTTCCTTCCAGCCTTTCACCTTTAGCAACAAAACCAAGGAGTAAAATTACATAATAAGAATAAAGTTATGACATAAAATTGCACTTGCCAGAAGCCTCTGTTGGGGTTTTGTAGTTGATGTTCAAAGGCAGAAATACAAGGCTCAGAAGGTAGAATTAATTTTGTTGTCTTCCTTGCTACAACTTAAGCACTGTTGCAGAATAGTGAAAGGAAAGCTAGATATTGATTTGATTTTTCTAGTACTTTCTTTTTCAGTATGTAACACCTCTGCATTTCCATATTTCCTGTCCAAAAAATAATTTTTGTATTTCCCTGCAAGACAATGTCCCACTCTTTTTGTTCTAACATGAGCTCTCATCTTGTAAACCCCCTTTTAAAAGAACTTAACTCTAAGTCTGTGAATTGTAATGTACCCCAGGTGAATTGTATGTGTGAGTTATTTCATGATGTTAATTTTAACCATTGCTCTTCCTTTACCTTTTACCAATTGTTCTGCTCCAGATCAGAACCAGGCTCTCCGGCTGTGTCTGGGCAGCACCGCAGTTGGGGCCCAGTACGGGGCCATCTCTGCTCTCAGCATCAACAATGACTGCTCCAGGCTGCTCTGTGGCTTTGCAAAAGGACAGGTAATTCCCAAAGGATGAGCTGCTCCAGTGCTCTGTCCTGAGAGGTTCCCTGGAGGTGCCAACAGCTCCAAGCCAAGCCCCCTCAGTCTGTAGCTGTGTGTTGGCTGTTCAGTGCTCAGAAGCTGCACATACAGTGTGATGTGCCCAGAGCTTTTTGGGGCAGCCAATTCCTGCTGAATCAGGTTTCTGTGGAGGAAGTGAGTAATGCAAAATATAGCAAAGGGTTCATTTAATTGTGACATAATTCCTGTTAAACTGAAATGTGCAAGGGCTCACTGGGACAAGCAGTTTAGTCTTTCTAGGTCACTCTCTGAGGTCTGTGCATGGTAATTAAAGGTGTTTTTTACTGTGGTGATGACTTGAAATTCTTGAAACTCATATGTAACCCCAAAATGAATTTTTGCTAATACCTTACTTGTGTGACATGAGTAGCATAGCTTTTGAAGGGAAAAGGGGTTGAGTCTGTTGTAGTTTTATGCCCTTTCTCAGAACCAAAGGAGAGAAAGCAATTCCTAAATACAAAAGTAACAAGACTAAACCAAAATAGATAGACATCACCTTGGTGACATTTAGAGGGGTACAAGGAAGGCTTTTTCTTTTTGCATTCATTTCTCTTTGCTTTCACCTTCATAGTAGATAAAACACACCTCTGTGCCTGTGGTAGGATAAATGACAGCTTGCTGCAGGCCATGTGGAAATAGTTAATCCATGCAGGACAGCAGCCAGTTTTAAATGATGCTTAGACAAAACATTTTGGAAGAACAGCTCTGAAACATAGGTTCTAGAAGCATTGATAGATGATTTATAGGATCAATAAAGTACTGTTTCCCTTAAAAAAGTTTTATTCAGATTGTAATCTCAGCTCTTCCAGGCAGTTATGCAGTGTGCAGTTTGGGGCTTCCTGCTTCTTAGCTGAGAAATTGCTTGAATTTAATATTAAGTAAAAGCCAAGGTCTATTTTCCTACCTGCCTTGTCATGCTGAGCAAGCTCAGGAGGAGAGGCAGAACAAGGTTCATGGCAGCCATGGAGATGCTTGAGTTTTGCTCAGGGGTGTTAGCACAGGTTTTTCACCTGTTCACTGGTTCTGTGAGAGAGAAATGCATTTGACTTGTTGGGTGGTAAGAAAGTTATCTTACACTCTGTAATGTTCTTATCAGGCAGATAGCTGTGAGCTGAGGGAGATTGGGCAAGTGGGGAGAACTGGCCAAAAGGAGATGATGCAGAATTGAGATAACACATGGTGTCAGCTCTAAGCAGACAAGTGAACTGCTTGGAGAAACAGGGCAGGAACAGATTTCAGGTCACTTTTTTTGATAGGAAACCCCTACTAACGCAGGGTGATGATGTCAGTATAGGAATTTGCTGCTGTACTGTAATGCACGAGGTGATGGAGAGATGACAGTGAGTGTGTACTGAGCACAGTCTGCTTGCAGATCACCATGTGGGACCTGGCCAGTGGGAAGCTGCTGAGATCAATAACAGATGCCCACCCTCCAGGAACAGCCATTTTGCACATCAAGGTAATCAACACTGAATGTACTGCTTTTATCCCAGTTTTGTTCAGTCACATGTGGGGACTTTCCTTGGGCAGTACTTTGAGATTTAACATGAGAGCAGCTGCCTATGGCAGTAGTATCCAGAGATGAGAAAAATGAGCAGAAATTCTGTTTTAAAATGAAACTGTGTATACTGACATAATAGTTTTGACTGTGAGTTGTACTGTAACAAACAACAGTTGTCTGTTATAACTCCTCTCTCCAGTGCCAAAATGTATGAAGAATTAGTTGTTAGAACACATTTCTCTAAAACTGCAGTGTTTTGACCTGAATACATGACTTGTCAACTTTCAACTTAAAAGAATCTGAACTGTGGAAAGTAGCTTCTGTAAGCAGTTTTTCATCTAGCTTGTTGGGAATATTTTGGGTTGAAAGAGAAATCATCTATGACTTCTTGTTCAGCACAGTGTTATTGTCATACACAGAAAATCATATCTGAGTTCGTGCCTGGCTTTGTTTTACATAGCCTCAGATGTTTGTGGGCTTATTCTGGATTCTGGATATAAACACTTCCAGAAGTGTCCCCAGTGGAGACTGTGATCTTTTGTCTGAATTACTTGATATTTTTAGAAGTTCTGGATGTTTCTGATTTGGGTGTGTCTGTATCTGCAGCCCATCCACCAGCTCTGGCACCAACCCATGGGCTTGAGGCTGAGAGCCTGTCTAGGGACAGCTCAGGCTTTGGTGTGCTGCAGTTCTGAGCTGCAGCATTAAGTAGTGGTGCTTTGGTACCAAAATCTGGCAACAGGGCTTGCTGGGGAAGTGAAGGTGAAACACAAACCTTGCTTTTCTTGCACGTCATAAAAAAACCCCAGTAATTGTCTGAACATGGTATGTTAAAGGTGTCTTTCTGTAGGTGCACTGCTTTCTGTAGGTACTCTGTGTGTTGTTAGTACTGCCATAGCATGTGTTTTTATATCCATTTCTTGTAGTTTATTTCTTAGGGCCATTTTAATCTTGTTTTCTGCTCAGTTTACAGATGATCCGACGCTCGCAATTTGCAATGACAGCGGAGGCTCCGTGTTTGAACTATCATTTAAGTAAGGCAATAACTCTCTCCAGAGAAAGTACAAGAAACAATTCTGGGTCATGGTTTCTAAAACATAAGGAGAAAAAAACCCATTGAAACCAATAAAGTTACTGCCTGAATGTTGAAGATGTAATTTAGGGCTGCAGTGTAATTTCTCAGCTGAAGCAAGATGCTGTGTGGCAGTGCAATAGCCAAAGAATAGCCTTAGTTGTTAAGGTGTCACTGTATTGTCCAGAATTTGACACTCCTTGTGGGCTCTTGGTGGCTGTCACAAAAGTGCTGCCTCTTGTATCTTGGCTCATTAGTGAGAGCTGTCCTGCAGTAGCTGCTTGTTTTACTCTTGGCCTCTTCAAGAGGAGGAAGGATTGACAGTTAATCTGATAAAGTCCAGGAATTTCCCAAACCTTATTCTCAGATAAAATCTTGAATTCTTGTCTGTATCTGAGCAGCTGTATGGGATTGCCTCCAGTTTCATGTCAGGAGCGATCTCTGGAGCTCTGTAAGGGACTTTTTAGAAGCAGTGTTTGTGAAGGATCACTCCTGAGATTGCTGGGCTGCCACCAAGCTGATCTTTGCTCTTTGCAGGAGGGTAATGGGAGTGAGGACGTGCGAGTCTCGGTGTCTCTTCAGTGGCTCCAAGGGGGAAGTTTGCTGTATTGAGCCATTACATGCAAAGGTTGATTTGAGAGACCATCCTATCACCCAGTATTCACTGCTGGCTATGGCCTCCCTCACCAAGGTAACTTGCTGCTTGTGGGAGGCTTGATGTGAGAGATCACAAAGGAGAAGTTCTCTGCTGTATACTCAAACATTTTATTTTGCCTTCTTGCTTTCCTTGAAGATCCTGGTTATTGGCCTGAAGCCATCTTTGAAAGTGTGGATGACCTTTCCCTACGGCCGTGTGAGTAATAAAGCCAAACAGGTGCTTTTGGGGTTATGTACAAACATTTTCTTGGACAGAAGGAGATGAGATCAGGAACAGGTGTTTGGTACCACTGCCTTCCACAGCACTGTGAAATAGTAGTGATAATCTGTGGGTCTGATGTGTGGAGGTTGTGGCTGAGAGGAGGTGAGAAGGCTGCTTCCAGCTGTACCTCTGTGAAGATGCTGATTTTCTCCAATAAGCAGGAGGGAGCCCCTCAGCTTCTTGTCTTTCCTGTTGCAGTCTGTATGCATCCACACATGAAATGTTGACCTGATTATGGCTACAATCACTTTGGACTGGGGCCACTGTTTTATATTAGAGCAATACAACAGAGCCCTTAATTACAGGGACAGGAACCAAGAGGAATTTGAACATTAAGCAGTTAGTCTTCTAAACTCTTGATTATTC
Source organism: Agelaius phoeniceus (assembly GCF_051311805.1). Classification (NCBI taxonomy): domain Eukaryota; kingdom Metazoa; phylum Chordata; class Aves; order Passeriformes; family Icteridae; genus Agelaius; species Agelaius phoeniceus. The sequence goes on along the minus strand of NC_135274.1, from coordinate 7,678,477 downwards.
ACTTTCACTGGCCAATGGCCTAATTCCTCTTGTAAAAGCAGCTGGGGGCAGTTGTGGGATGGGTTATGTTAGGGGGATGGAGACAAGCTGCAGCTTGTGTAGTCCATGTGGGATTGATCTACCCTGAGCAGCTCAGACACCACTGGTGTTCTGTCTGGGTGTTCACATTGCCAAGGGCTCCCAAGTCTGTGGCTGGACCAAAGAGCACAAACTGCTGCCAGGAGTTTGCTTTGCAGCCCCTGTGTGTACCAGGCATAGGCAGAAGTGAGAAGCAGCTGATGAGCCACATGTCCTGGAGCTGAGGGTCTGCCTGCTGTGCCTTAACCACTGGCTGTGCTTTGTGTGTGACAGATGGACCCTTCCAGTGTCCCCCTGCTGGCGTGGCACTTTGTGGCTGTGCAGAACTCAGTGAATCCCATGCTTGCCTTCTGTCGAGGAGATGTTGTGTACTTCCTTCTGGTGAGTTCTGTGCTGCTTTCAGGGGGTCACAGCTCATCCACACAGTCAGGGATTGAGCCTCCTTGTCAGTGACAGTGTGATAGCCGAGCATGCTGGGAACAGCTGCAGCTTCCCACTTGAGAAAACCAGCCTGGTGGTCACTGCTCTTCAGCTGCAGTGGTGCCTTTGCCTGGAGGCTTGAGATTTACCTGTTCCAGAAGTACTGACTTGCAGTGTGTTTCTGCTGGAGATTTAAGTGTGTGGATTGTTTTCTGGGAGGACCCATGAATTTGAGACACCATCTTAGTTTTTGCTTTAAAACATGAGTCTGGAAAAAATTGTGTAAAACACTTAAGAAAAGGTCTTTCAGTCCTGTTGATGTGTAACTTGAGGGCATGGTGCTCATCCTGTTTAGATCTGCAGCAGTTACATGTGCAGATATGATTGTTTGGAGACAATTTCATGCTGCCTTCAGTATGAGAGCAATACCTAGGCTTCTGAAAATCTGGCATTTTGGCTTTGGAGTGCCAAGTTTGTTTTCCAACTCTGCTATCATGTTGGACCTTAAGCTTTGTGTAATCACCCAGACGTGCTGTCTGGATTGAATCCTCTTTCTCCTCTCTCATCTCTCTTGGTAAAACTGGGGAGAAAGAAAAGGATGCATGGTTTAAACTTTCCTTGCTGAGATGCTTGTCTGGGGGAGCTCAAGATTCCTGGAGTCACTGTGGTGCCCTGTGGAACTGAGAGGCTGAGCTGAAGGAAGTCTGAGTCTAGGTCAGCCTTGTTTGATTTCTCTTTTAGGTCAAGAGGGATGATAGTGGTGCAATACATGTCACAAAGCAGAGGCAGCTTCATCTGCACTATGATCTCATCAACTTTACTGTAAGTCTCAGTACTGCAGAATGGTTACATTTTTTTTTGCACTAGTTTTCTTGTAAATGTGTCTCAGTAGCCCTTAGTTCTGTGCTCTTGGCTCTGTTTATCTGGTGATAACTAACTGAAAATGTCCTATAGTTGGGACTCTGGAAAACCAGCATGGTGTGGTAACCACCTGTGAGCAGTGTGTAGTTGTCTTGGCTTTGACACCTCTGGATAGAAAGTGTGCTGGAGCACAAACTGTGTGCCAAGAGGACAGGAGCTCTGGTGGATTGCCATCTGTCTGCAGCTGTTTTCTGTGAAGGCCAATCAAAGATGCACCTGTTGCATTCCACAGCAGCAGATAATCATTGTTTACATTTTGTTTCTGAGGTCTCTCTGCTTCTCAGGAGAAAAAATCCTAAGGAAAGGATTTTTCATAAAACATGTCCGTGACAGCTGTGTATAGTAACTAAGCTACTGGCTGTCCCAGAATTCCCAGTAGGGTACTCAGGGATTTGGCCAGAACTTGTTTCCTTGCCTCTAAAGGAGAATGCATTGCTGAGGTGTGGAATTTGATGCTTTTGCAGTGGATCAACTCAAGGACAGCGGTGCTGCTGGACAGTGTGGAGAAGCTGCACGTCATAGACCGTCAGACTCAGGAGGAGCTGGAGACCATCGAGATCTCAGAGGTTCAGCTGGTCTACAACAGCAGCCACTTCAAGTCTCTGGCCACAGGGGGCAATGTCAGCGAGGCCTTGGTAAGCACTGGTGGCCTCTCTGTGTGTGCAGCTGTGTTTGATGTAGGCTCCAAGTGGAAGCCTGGAGGGAAAAAGCCTTTTGGGAGCATCTCAGAAATCAGCTCATGTTTCCTTTGGTGCACTGAAGGTTGTAGGAACTGCTCCTCCTCTACCAGGCTATGGAACAGGACAAAAAGCTGATGTGCTTTATTCTTTAAGAGGATTTTCTACTTAATACAGACTGGAGCACTGGTTACTGGCAGTCAAACTGCTGTTGTAGCAACTCCCACTTCAACTATTGTCTTCCCATCTGTGTGCCCTACACATTTGCTCTTGAGGAAGATAGGTGAAGAAGCAGGTGGCAAGGAAAGGACCCCCATTACCTTTTTGGCACCTGAGGGTAGAGTCAGAGCCCTACTTCATCATTTTTGGGTAGCTAGAGCTCAGCAGAACTTGAAGCTGAGTTCACAAGCAGGAGGGAGTGACAGCAGAGATCTTTGACTTGCTACTGCCCAGAAATCTCTAGTGTTTTTCTCCACTCTCATTTTGATTGCTGCATTGCAAAGGATCTTGGAAGTCTATTTATGTTGTTTGGGAAATCTTAAAAAAACCAAAATGCAGTTTTACTTGTATGTGACTTTTCTCCCTTTAGGCACTGGTTGGAGAGAAAGCTTGTTACCAGTCCATCAGCAGCTGTGGTGGTCAGGTCTTTTACCTTGGAACTAAGGTAAGTGGGGGGAATTTTTCAGTAAAAATACAGGGTATTCACTGTTGATGGTAGCTCTTCTAGAAGAGGGCAATTTGTCTTATGTAGAGATGTGTTTTGGGAAAAGGTTCTTTGTGCACTTATGTTGTGGGGTGAAGGAAATGTGCTGTAATTTGTTTTCAGCCAGGGTATGGGCTGAGTGAGACATTGTCATAGTTTCACAATATCCTGATTCATTCTGCTCCAGGGTAAACTTAGCCTTACTTTACTGAGATGGCCTCTGCCCTAAGCTTCTCTGTCTCTGTTATAAATGTGCTAGGGAATAGGCAGAAGAAAATAAGACAGCAACTAAAACTGGGCTCCAATTTATACTGCTTGAGGGATGCTTTTTTAGTCATCTGTACTGGCATGCTGTGGTGGGTCTGTGGGGTACTACAGGCTGCATGAGCAACTGCCAGTAAATAACTTTCAATTTCTTTTTTCTTTCCCAGTCTGTTCATGTCATGACATTGAGAAACTGGAGAGAGGTATGTTGAGAGGGACACTCCACAGCTTAGGCTTGAATTGCTTAAATCTAGCTCAGAGGAGGGAGGGAGCATTTGTGAAGCATTTTTTGGGCACTGTGTTCAGGATTCCTGATTGCTACACAGAGCCAGTGCTGTGGATACACTGATTTTCATGGGGACACTGGGACTCCTGCTTGCCTAAATTCCCAGGCTGAATGGAGACCCTGTTCTCCCAAACAAGACATCATGCCTCCTGTGTGTCAGCTTTTGTTGGTGCAGTGCATGATTTACTGAGTGTGTGATGAAGCCTTCCACAAGCTGTGTGCAAGTTTGTATCTGCCACACAAACATCCAGGAGGGAAAGAGAATCTGCTTCACTGGAGTTATCTCCAGCTACTGCAGGAGCTGCATTATAAAATCCATCAAAAACTACCTAGAAAGTCCATAGGATTTTAGGTCCTTGTTGAAGAGTTTTTTTTTTGGAACCTAATTTCTCTGACAGCTGAAACCCCATCAGTGCCCACACTAAAGTTCTTAGTGATCTGTTTAGATCTGTTCCTGTGTTGTACTTTTCACTTGACTCAAGCAGCTGTTTTCCTTTCTGCATCACCACTTTGCACTATGTTTATTCAGTATGTGCATGTTTTCTCTCAGGCTTTGTTTTGCAAGGCTAAGCAGAGCTTTTCAGCTCTCTCTTGAGGTTATTTTCCCATTCCTTTCTTTATTTGTAGTCCCTGTTCTCTGTGTGTCCTGTGTGCTCAGTATCTTGGGCATGGGCAAACAGTTTGCCACATATTGCTCTGGGTAAGGTCTTACAAGTGCAATGTACAGTGTCACCCCTTCTTCACAGTCTCTGCTGGATGTGTCATTTCTCATGCATCCTTGGATCTCATTTTTCTCTTCCTTTGGCTATGTGATGGCAGGGAGTTGGGCACTCTGGAGATTCACTGGTGCCCCGTAGCCAAACTGATTTCTGCTGGAAGGTGCTTATGCTGTTGGGTAGCATCATTCTTCTGTTTCCAGCTTCAGGGGCACATCTCTCATGTCCTTCTCTTCTGTCTTACCTCACATGCTCCCAGTTGGTCATCAGCAAACTTAAGTAGTAAATTCAGCTTATGCCTATGTGTAGAAGGCTTCAGTGAATCAAGAATCAGCTTCTAGACTGATTCCCAAGGAGATCTGGTAGCCATCTGTGCAATCTTGTATTTCTCCTTTAAGCAGTGACCTTCCCCATTTTTCCTCTTGCTGAGGTTGCTTTAGGGCTGTTGTCCTCATCTATGGTTATAGACTCCTTCACATGACATTGTATCAGGACCTTGAATAGGATATGAACAGTTAAGCTCTGTTGAGGTTTTAGTTACCATGGCTGCTTCTCTCTGCCGGTTTTGTCTCCTGCCATTCAACACTGAATTTGGTTTAGAGAGCTGTAATGAAGAGTCTTGCTCTGATTTATAATTTCAGGCACAGATTTTCCTGGAATTCCGAAGTCAAACACAATTTGTTCTCTGAGACAGCCCCTTCCTAAATTCCTATATGGTTTCTGCTGTGTAGCAGTTGTGCCTCTATCACAGGGGACTTAACTGAGAGTTTGAATTGAGTGTGTGGTGATGAGGGTGGAGCTGAGAGTCAGTTCTGGCTGCAGGACAAGATGCTGGGCTGAGACCTGGACTCTTTCTTCTCTCCAGCAGCTCTTTGACACTGACCTATCATACCAAGGCCAGTGGTGCTCAGCCTTGGGTGTTAATGTTCCTTAAAGCAGACAATACCTGTGACTTGTGATCTACTTCAGTCCTTGCTGACTGTGAGCTCAGGAGAAAATAGGGGATAGGATGAGTACATGCTTTGCTGAAAGCATGGCAGAGTTGTTTGCTCTAAGCTGTTGTGCTCCAAGTGATGAGGCAAGGATGGGGAATGGAAAATGTTTATCCTTTGTTTATCAGACAGTCAGTAATGCTGGGGGTCTTCATCTGTCAATCACCTGATTTAAAATGTCCCCCCATAGGGACTTGATGTATGGGGCCTGACATTTCCTAGTCCAGCAGAAAGAGTCCATTGGAGAGAATCTCGTTGAGATCCTGTCCTTTACTGCAGTGTGGTGAGAGCTTCTGAGGTGTTGTGTTCCTTTGCTGTCAGGAACCATGACCCACTACTGGGAAATGCCACTCTTAAAGGGGAGGGAGTCATCTTTTCTGCAGCTCTGAGGCCCAGTATTCCTTGTTATTTTAGAGAGTTGACCACCTTCTGAAACAAGAACGTCTCACAGATGCCCTGGCTCTTGCTTGGTCCTTTTATGAAGGTAAAGCAAAGGCTGTTGTAGGTAAGTTTGGACTTGTTTGCTTCTAACTGAAACCTCTGGGGATCATTTTAAATATCTGCACATCCAGGAATCACTTTTTTAGGGGAAGAAAACAGATTTGAATTGAATTAAGAAGAGAAAATAGGATGTGTTGCTTTGAGTTTGGCAGAAGCAACCTTTATATGGAATAGTTTGATTTTTTATTTTTTAAACTATAGTCCTTTTACCAGCTCAAATGAAAGTCAGGCTTGATCTGTGTGTGACTCCATGCTTTTGTCACTTTGCCATGAAGGAGGTAGATCCAGATGTTGAATATCCAACCTGCTAAAATATTCCTGAAGGCCATGCATGTCCTGTAGGTATCTTCCAGTGTGATTTTCTGTCAGCTCTGCCAAGTAGGTGCTTTGATCCAGGTCTCTCCTATGACTGTACAAGGAGCTGAAAGAATCATGCTGGCTTTTGGCACCACATTCCTACAAAAGAGGTTGCTTGAGAAGTGTGTTAATTATGCCAGAAACTGCCACTTGTGTGGTCAGATTTGTACTGGACACATTGATTTTACAGCAAATAACTTCTGATGGCTTTGACAGTGGGATGCAAGTTCCCAGGACAGGATCCTGCTGTGAAATTGCTGGTGTATGAAGATGTGTTTTGTTTTAGTGCATGGATATAGCACAATAAAGCAGATTGTAATGCTTTGAATAATGAAAAACTGTCTTTTTGAATTGGCATTTATATTCTCCCCTTTTAGTGCACTTTATTCAGCTTATTTGCATCAAGACTTCCTCCAGCAATCACCCTCATGTACAGTCTTTGACAGCTCTCCATTAATTGTTCTCTCAGTATTAAACAGCACTCAGAACTGTTCTCGCCATTCCTGTGCTGGAACAGTCTTTAAGTGAGGAGAACAAACCTTTTGGAAGAAGAGGGGGCTAAAAGTAGAGCACAAAACTGTATTTACATATCCTGACCTCTACATCTCATGGGTAGTTGTGTTAGCATCTGAACTGTGGAGGTTTTTTATTTCTGCTGGTAGTTTAGATGAGAAAAGCTTTGGTTTTCACCTCATTCCCTCATTCTTTGTAGGCTTGACTGGGGACACGAGCAAGAGGAGAGCAGTCATTGCTGACAGAGTGAGTCCCTGAGCTCTTCCCAACTGGATTTTCCTGTGTGCTGGTGTGATACTGTGCTCACAGTGCTGCCAAGCCCCAAGCCAGTCTGAAATGTGCTACCAAGCAAGGCCTCAGTATAGGATTTGAATGACTTTTCTTCTTTGTTGTAATTCAGATGGTAGAAATCCTTCTCCATTACACCGATCGGACTCTGAAGAAATGTCCTGACCAAGGAAAAATCCAGATTATGGAGCAGCACTTTCAGGTATGGTGCTCCAGAGGATTCTTGTAGAAATCCTTTGGCTTGTTTAATTAACTTTGTTTTGCTGCAAACATTACTTGTCTATTTTTGAAAAAACCTTGCTGTGGTTCAGCTCAGCTCTCACCTGTTGTATGCCCTCACAAAATCAGACTTGGGTATCGTGGGTGGCAGAGCAGAACCCGTGTGCTCTCTGTGCTCTGCAGGAGTGTCAGCAGAGCTTTTTTTCCATATGCAACAGCATATGGAAAACCTGTAACTGTGCCAGCTACCAGCTGAGTCAGATACCTCATTGTTTCTGCTCTGTGTTGGCCAGGCTGCCTTTCATGCTTTTCAGGATGTGCTGCTTGGCAGGATTTTTGCCAGTCAGTCCCTACAACTTGGTTGTGTTTGTTCTGCAGGATGTGGTGCCTGTCATCGTGGATTACTGCCTCCTGCTGCAGCGCATGTAAGTCTGCCCTTGCTGGCCTGTCCCCAGGGCACACCCCAGCAGCCCAGGTAGCCCCCAGTGCTGTTTCCTGTGACACCACATGGTGTAGAGGAATTGCATCAAATCATCCCATGGCACATGTCACATCACGGTTCAGAGGAGTGCCTAAAAACCAGCACGGAAGTCAGGAACCCACTGCTCACACAAAACCATCTCTTAAATTTGCATTGATGTGTTGAGGAAGAAAAGTTGCTTTGAACCAAGAACCTGCCTTGATAGATTTTTCTGTCATTCTCATTGCTTCCCTTCTAGTAGCACTTTTTTTGCTGTAACATCCCTAGCTGATTTATGCTGTTTAACTTGCCTCACTACAGGAGCTGGACAGGGCATTCAGTTCCTGAGCCTGGGAAATACAGAGAAAATGGAGTTTAATTTGGAGCCCTTGGAAAGTAGATAAGCAAAGAGATTTCCATAAAATTATTTGATAACTAAACTTCTCCTTCCTCCTAGGGATCTATTATTTAATCAGATATATGACAAGATGAGTGAGAACTCTGTAGCCAAAGGCATCTTTCTGGAGTGCTTGGAGCCATATATCTTGAGTGATAAGCTGATGGGAATCACACCTCAAGTGATGAAAGACTTGCTGCTTCACTTCCAAGACAAGAACAGGTTGGAAAACTTGGAAGCCTGCATTGTGCATATGGATATCACCAGTTTAGACATCCAGCAGGTGAGTGGTTGTGTTGCATACTGTATTGAGCTCCTCTGAATAAATCAGCAATTACAACATCTTGTGCTTCCAAGTGTAGCATGGCATGTGGGGTTTCCCTGTGTCCCTAGGATCAAATTCATGGAGTTGGGAATTGTACAGTGTGGCTGTGTTTTGTTCCTCCACTTTTTGTCCTGGCCTAGGTTAATGCATCAGCAGCTGGACATGTTGGAAAATCCTGCAGGGTTATCCCCAGTCACTGTTTCCCATTCTGGGTACCTTAGCTGGCATCAAAGGCTGCAGGAGCACAGAGGCTGGAGTTGTGTTGGATACTTGGATACTTGCTTTTGCACAGCAGTTAGTGGAGCAGGGAGGTGTTCCTGCTCAGCAGTCCTGTTTCTGATGCCATGGCTTTCCATTTCAAGGGTGAAGCTGCTTGGAAACTTGATGTTATGATTCACTAACCCAACCAAACTACTGCAAGCAAGGTTTTTTTGAAGAAGTGGAATTTCAAAATTTATTCTTTAACCTCATATAAATGCTAGAATCTAGACAGTTAGATTCCATGCTTGCTAAGTTGAACACTCCTTTGGGGGGTTTGGGATTTTCAGAGAGACTGGTTCTGAAAGTGGAAATTCTCATTCTGCTTTAAGCTGTACTCTTGGATGAGGGAAGTGCAAGGACAGGGCCTGGGGAGTGAGAAAGCTGTGAGCTAGGAGCAGCTGTGTAGCTGGGCTGTGCTTTGGTGGCTTGCAGGTGGTTGTGCTGTGCTGGGAGAACCGCCTGTACGATGCCATGATCTACGTCTACAACAGCGGCATGAACGACTTCATCAGCCCCATGGAGGTAGGAGAGCTGCTCCTGCACCTACTGGGATGTTCTTCCTGAGAAACAGCATTTCAAACCCAAAGCCTTCTTTTATTCTCTGTATTCTGCCTTCTTGCTCATTTCCATTTCAAGGGGGGAATCATGTGTGATATGTGCAGTTTATTTCACTGGATGCAGTAGAGGAGAGAAGTGATTTGTAATTACTGTGCTTTAGAACACCAAATTCCCTGCTGAGGTAGAAATCCTCTGCAGAATTAGGGCAGGAAATACAGTTATGTTAATAAAATAAAAAGGAAAAGCAGCAGAAGATAATAACATGATTATTTAAGGAGACTGCATGTACACAATTCATACAAAAGGCCAGAAACAGCCCTTGCTTGAGGCAGGCCTTGTTCTGAGCACTTGGAAGAAATCTCTCAGCAGGAAGCACAGGACTCACTGTAAGGCTCTCTGAAGGCCCTGTTGATTCTGCTGGTTATTCTGGAGATCTGCCAATGGCTCTATAACCCCAATGTGTTTCACCATGGAAGCACTGCTGGTGTTTTCTCAGTAGTGCTGAAATAGAGAGTTGGGACCATTAGAATGGGAAAATCTTCACCTGCCTAAGTTTTAGCAGCTGTAATCTCATTTGATTTTTCTAAGGAAGGAGGCTCTTTAGGTGATCATAATTTTAAAAAGGACTTCTGAAAACCGAGCAGCAGCTCTATGAGCACAAATAACTTTGCTTTCTAGAGGCAAGTGTTTAGAAAATCCTCATTCTACATGCCCAAACTAGGCTCTGGTGACCTTGCTGAGTGGTGGAAGTGTTTGCTCCAGGATATACAGGAACAGGATGTGGGGCTGGTGGGTTATGCTCTGGCTGACCTCTGACTGCTGAACATTGCTTTGCTTTAGTGTGGCCTGTGCTTAAGGTTAGAGATGATGGAATGAAAGCTGTTTTTTCATAAAATCAGCTGTAAAAAGCATCTTTTGCCATGTCTTGGAGTCCTCTGTGCCTGTTAATTAGAAGACACGGTGATAAAGAGTTTCTGTGGGAAGACACCCCACTGATCTCTGCTTTGAAACCACACAGGTTCTTTGCTTTGAGCTTTTCCAGCTGCTTGAGCACTGCCTTTTTTCTTGTTACAGAAGCTGTTCAAAGTCATTGCTCCTCCACTGAATGCTGGAAAGTCTCTCACAGGTACAGAATGCTTTCCCTTTTAAGGTTTCTACTTTTGATACTTGATATTTTGAATATCCCTAGTCACTTCCAACAAAGAGATGCAAAAGGGAATGCATACCCAATATAAGGGTCTTGGAGAACAGAAGAGTGTTCTTGTACTGTGTATAAAGCTGCTCTACTTTGTATGGTAAACTCTGGTTTTGTGGGGGAAGAACTGCATCTCTGCCTCTTGTCTTGGTGAAGAAAGGGTGACAAATAATTTTTGTTTTGTAGATGAGCAGGTGGTGATGGGCAACAAACTGCTTGTGTATATAAGGTAAGGTCCTTCAGAAAGTGTGAGGTGTTGTCTAGTGGTGGCCCCAGATTTTAAACTTGCAGAACCTTATTGGGAGCTTCAGGTTCTGAGAGATGGTGTAAAATAGCAGTGGGTACTCACTACAGCTCACTTAAATTTAAAATCCCTTCCTGTTGCATGTGGTGTGCATGAATAGGAGGGATCAAGTTGGAGGCTTAGAGCCCAAGTTACTGCTGATGCACATTTTTAATTTCACTATTTGGTTTTGTTTTGTGTGAGACACAGAGCTCCTTGACCAAGGGCTCAGTAGCCTCATGTTATGTAGCAGGCCATGTTCTGCCCTGCCTTTTGGGTAGCTCTGCTCAGCTGTTCCTTGCTGAGTTCCCTGTCATTTACAGGAGCTTGCACAGGAGGGATTCATTAGTGAATCTCCTTTCTGGAGTCTGTGCAAGATGTGAAGTTACATTCTGCATTACTCCAGCCTCCTTAAATTGAGAATTTCCTGAAAATTAAGTAAAAAAATGAACAATTCTCAATGTCTTTAATGTCAGCTGTATTAAAATGCCTTTCCTCTCCTTTTCTGTAGCTGCTGCTTGGCAGGCCGTGCATATCCATTGGGTGATATTCCTGAAGATCTGGTGCCTCTGGTGAAAAATCAGGTGAGAAACCTCTTGGAAGGCAACTTCCCCACACAAGGCTTTTAGAGGAAGCTGTATATGTCTTATTTCATGGGTTTCCAAGGGAAAGCTATTATCAGTCTGATACTGCATCTTTGTGATAGGAGTGTATCCTGCTGTAATTACAAAATTAGTTTTTAATGGATGAAATCAAACAGTTGTTGCAGTCTGAACATTTAAATGTAATATTTTTCTTCCAATTGTAAATTGGTGGGTGGGAACAGAGAGTTCTCAGTGATTGGGTTTTTTGCCTTATTCTTTACCACAGAGTCACCAGAAATGTGTAGCTGTTTCTTCTTTGTAAACTTAACTTTGTCAAATATGGGAGGGTCTTCCCTGTTTTTAAATGCAAATAACACTGGATTGACTCTGGGGAGAAATGTCTCTAAGTAGCTCTTGGTTGTAGGTTTCTTGAAGGCTTTTGACTTCTTTGGACTAATCTGACAATTTCTTGAAAAAGGATGTTACTTATCATTGCTTTTTGTGCTCACAGAACTTCTCCCTAAGTTTCTGGCTAGCTTTACAACAAATATTTTTCTGTGCTTCTAGTGTTTCACATCAGTTTCAGGGTTCCAGTGAGAAGGAAGTGCTTTTTATTTTGCACTTTCTCTTTCCAGCACAGTGGAACAGCTAGTTTTTGATTGTGGGGTGGATTTTTGTTTGTGGTTTTTCTGTTTTTGGATTTTGTTTCCTAGTCCAGAGCTTGTAGCTCTATGCATGTGGTAGCTCTGGGTTCCTGCAGCCTCTTTCCTTAGCAGCTGTGCAAACCAGCCCACTTGACTTTGCTGGGCCAAGCACTGCCTGTTGCCCTCTCCCAAGGTTGTTGGGCTGCCTCCTGCTCAGGCTCTGAGGGGAGGCAGGAGCCCTGCCAGCAGCAGCAGCCCTGGGAAGAGCCTTCAGCCTCTCCTTTCTGTGGTTCCTGGTGGTGTTCCTGAGAGCTGGGTTTAAGTAACACCTTTGTGTCTGGTGGGTTTGTTTTGTTTTGTTAAGCATTCCCAGCTGCCAGAGGTCAGCAGGGAAGGTGTGGATCTGACAGGCAAGCTGCTAAATTCTGTGATTCACTGCCACTGTGCTGCCAGAAATTGAACTCAGAGCAGGAGTAAATGGGGGAACATCACACTTGCAGAGGGTGGCTGGGAGAGCACATGGCCTGACAGTTTTCCATGGCATCCCAGTGTGTACCTGACACATACTCCTGAGTGCTGCTCCAGCCTGGAGCCACCTGCTCCCTTGCTGCTGGCTGCCAGCTCTGCTGTGAGCCTGGCTGAGACACCTGCAGCTGGCCCTGCCCTCTTGGTTCCCTGGAACAGTCTGGACACCTCTGTCAAGGGCTCAGAAAAAGGAGTTGATTTTGGAAGATGCCCTCAAATTTCATGAACTGCAAAGTCAGTGGAAGAGACAAGAGTTGAAAAGCACCTCAGTCAATGTTTGCAGTGCCAGAAGCTTTGTGCCTCACAGTGAGGGGGCAGATTGATTGGCTCTTCCCAAGTGAACTGCTGACAAGGAGAGGAGTTGTGCCCTGGATAAGGAGGAGTTGCACAGCTTCCCAGGAAAGCTGCCAGGAAGGGGGAGAGGGAGTTTTCTAATTTCACACACTTCTGTGTGCAAGTATAAATAAGCCTTTATTTTTGTTTGATCTTAAGTTTTGATTGATCTTAAATTGGTTGGTGAGTCTTAGGAGGGGCTGACAAGCAACAGAAAACACCACTCAAATACGAACTGATGGACTCCCAAGGGCTTTAAAGCTCAAGTACAAAGCAGATAACAGTGCTGCTTTCCCACACACTTGTGCTCCCAGTTATCTGAAATCCATAGGAAATCTGCTGTCTTTGCTTGCCTTGTCCTGTCAGGTGTTTGAGTTCCTGATCAGGCTGCACTCAGCTGAGGGCTCTGTGGATGAGGAGGTGTATCCCTACGTCCGCACCCTGCTGCACTTCGACACGCGGGAATTCCTCAACGTGCTGGCTCTGGTAAGAGACTCTGGCTTTCTGAGAGGAAAATGCTCTGCCAGTTCTCCATCATCACTGGGGTTCCTGTCAATAAATCTGTGCTTTAGCTAAACCAGGAGTTCCTGGCTCGGGGCAGGAACAGTTCTGGTGCTTTTCCTATGAGATATCAGAGGGAATCACAGCAGTCCTTTGTGGCATTAAATACAGAGTGATGAACGTGACAGTACACAGTGAAAGTTCTGACAACAGCTGTCTTTAAAGCAGAGGAAAAACAAGAATAATATATTTGTAAAGAGTGTTCTAGTGCCTGTCTCTATCTCCTGCATGGAAATCTGTCTTTCTTACTTTCCAAATTTCTGGAATTTCCTATGTCTATTTGGACCCATTAATTTTACCTGAACGTGTAATAATCATTTTGGTAGTTACAAAAGAAGAAATTATATCTTGGAACCTGCTGTTTAGGGATATGCAGAGAAAGGACTTAAACTAGCATTGTCTGTTTTGTGATGTGGCTGCTGCTTTGTGTTTGCTGGTTTTCTGAGAGATTCTGCTCAAGGTGTCAGTGCTTTGCCTCTTGCAGACTTTTGAAGACTTCAAGAATGATAAGCAAGCTGTGGAGTATCAACAGAGAATTGTTGACATTCTTCTGAAAGTGAGTGTGCCTAAAAATGAACTGTTTGTATCTGACTGAAGGCATGCAGTGCTCTGCAGTGCAGTCTGTAATCTGGAGGAGGTGTTTCCAGTCCTGCCCTGGCTGACACCTCTCAGAAGGTGCTGGGCAGGAGCATGGATTCACCTCAGCCAAAGCTGACAGAGAGGTCTCCTTTCCTGGGTGGTGCTTTGTCAAATTTCTCATCTCTGCACTGTTAAGCTTATTTTGATCTGCTTCTCATTGAATCCACTCCCTGATGGCTTCTGAGCCTGAAAAAGGTCCCAGGTAACCTGTGCTTGGCAGGGTGCTACTGCTTTTCTGCTGAATCCCTGCTCCCTGTGCCTGCCAATGCTGTGTTTGGGATGCAGCATTTCCAAGATGACAGGCCTATCTTTAGTTTAGGAGAGAAGAGGAATGTCAGTTACCAGCCTGGTGCTCTGGAAATCACTTGTCACCCCCAGCCCCTGTTCCCAACAAGGGATGTTCCCATTAAAAGCTCTCACTGCCAAGCACTGTTTGCTTTCCCCTCCAAGCTGTCACCATTAATCATGAGTGACTCCACTTGGAAGCTGTTTATGTATAAACCTACCATAAGTAGCATTTCCCTGTCCCTGTCATCACTGATAGATGAGACAAGGGCACGATGAGTGACTTGGGTGGCAGTGCTGCTGCAGTGGGTGAGACAATGCCACTGTGAGTGGTTTCTGAGTGGCTCTGAGGGCTGTTTTAGCCCTGTGCTGGCTCAGCTGCTCTGCTTTGTGTCCTGAGCTGCTGTTAGCAGGAGGTGGCACACTGCAGCCATGTTCCAGAGCTGCTGGGGATGTGCTCCTGTCATGGCATCAACAGCAGGAGGACAGCTTTGGAAGGGCTGCAGCATTGCACCTTCAGGCAAACAATGTGGTGTTAAGAAAACTGTCAGTCCTTTGGTCTGGAATCTGCTGTCCTTTTATCTAAAAGTTAAAAACTCTTGAAGCTTTCAATTTAAATTTGTCACAAGCAATAAAGAAAACACCTAGGAAGTAGCTCTGCTTTTGAAATAGTTTGGTAACACAGACATTCTGCTAATGCTCATCAAAACTTTGCCAAATGAATCATCTGTGTGGCTGGTCTGCAGCCTCTGGGAAGTTGCTCTATTCCAGGGATGCAGTATGTTCATCTTCACATAGCCTGACAAGGACCCAGTTTGTCAAAAATAAAGCTAAAATTAATAAAACACTCCAGATATTTCAGTGGATAATATTTAATGGTGTTAGGTAGTGCTGTTCTGACTAGGCCCTGTAAGAAATAGCCTTTTTGGACAGAAAATGAAAACTGAAAAAGAATGATTACATTAGCTGGTGTCTCAAGCAGAGCTCTGCTTGATTCTCTAATGTGTCTGGCCTGCCTGCCTCTCTTGTGTCACAAAACCATTAACATCTCTTGGGGTCTGGAACTCTGGGTCATGTGAGGAAATCAATTGACTCCCCCAGCTCCGAGTGAATGAGATGATGAACTGTGAGCTGCTCCATGGGCTTTGCTGCAGCAGTTCTTAGATCTTAGCTGACAGAGTTGTCCAGGTGATGGATTTCCTCCCAGCTTAAACACACTGCTCTTAGAGGGGACTCTCCAAACAGGGGCATTTCACTTTCACTTGGGGTTTAGGATTTTTTGAAGCAGGAGACACCAAGTCAGGACAGATCAGGCTCATGTTTTTTACACCAGGCAGGTGAAAAGCACTTCTTGGGTTTCCAATCCCTTTTGTAGTGAATCTTAGATACTACTTTTTTCTGTAATTTCAAGTCAGCACAGCCACAAGTTTCTCTAAATGTTGTTAGACTAATGCTAACATAATGTGAGAAAAACCTTTCCCCAAACCTGCAGTTGTTTCTTAGCTATTAGAGTAGTTCTTTGCACGCCACAGTTGAAGTGGTAATGGGGCTTGAAATTAGGTGTTTGGGGTTGTTTTCTCCTATAATAATTGTCCTTTAACAGTGTGACAGCATTTCTCTGCTCAGAAGCTGTTCCATGTCCCATGATCAACACAGGCTACAGAGGCAGAGATAAATGTGGTTTTGGAGCCTCTTCACACCTGAAAAACAGGGACATGCAAGAGTTCTTCCCTTGAGTAGAGGGAAGAGAGGTGGAGCCTCTTCAGCTTTGGGACAGAAGTGCTTTAGCAAGGAGCCATCCACTGCCTGTCTTCAGGTGACACAGCCTGTCTTCAGGTGACACAGCTGAATGTTGGGGAAGGGGACTTGTGTTTGACCTTCAGGATGGACTAACACCAGGAGGTGTCTGGGGCAGGAGGAGACACAATGGCTCACAGGGAGTTCTTCTTGCCCCAGTTAACTTTCCCAAAGGCAGCTGCAGAATCAGTTCCTTGTGGATTTATTTTTCCCTTTTGTCTCCAACATTTCTCAGGTCATGGTGGAGAATTCCGACTTCACCCCATCACAGGTTGGCTGTCTCTTTACCTTCCTTGCCCGGCAGCTCGCCAAGCCCAACAACACCTTGTTTGTCAACAGGACACTGTTTGACCAGGCAAGTATTCCTGAGTGTGTGTGACATTCCAAGCAGGATGCACCTCTGCAGAAAGTGTGCTCAGTGCTGTAGACTGGAGCAGATCTGGAGGTTCTGGTGCATTATAACCAGGTGGCATCTTGCTGGGCTGTTGCTGTGGTTTCCTGGGAGCAGAGAAGGACACACCATGGGAACACAGTACACAGTGTTTCAGCTTGGCTGGAGCTGTGGGACAAGCAGCATTGCATCCTAGGAAGTGTTCAAGGCCAGGTTGGATGAAGCTCTGAGCAGTCTGGTCTAGTGGAAGGTGTCCATGCCCATGGCAGAGAGGTGGAACTGGATGGGCTTTAAGGTCCCTTCCATCCCAAGCCAGCTGACATAAGGGGTATCAACTAAAATTACATTGGTGAGCTTATAGAGCACATAAGTATAGTTGGTAATTTTTAGTTCAGCTGGCCACTACCTTCTCTGCTGTTTGAAAAAGGAATTTACACCAATGTATGCCCAAAGCTTGCATGAGTTAACTTTGTATCCCAGCTTAAGTCCCAGAAATTCCTGGGACTGAGGAGGAGGCTTCACTGTCTGCAGCAGTGTTGCTGTGATGATAATAGGGATATATGAGCACTAATAGAAGTGAATTAGGATATATCATGTCCTTGGTCCTAATTTAAGACTGAAGAACTCTGTGGAGCCTAAACAGATTTGGATTAAACAATTTTATTCCACATATATGAAATGTTATGAATTACAGAATTTCCTGTTTTCCTGATGAGACGGCACAGTCCAGGAGAGTGGGTCAATGTAGTGATGCCAGCTGTTTGGTGCATAGTCTGAAGCAGAAACTTGGGGTTCCCTGAGTTCTTCTATATTGCCTGGGTTCCCTAAAGTTTGGTTCTAGATCCTGATGCAGAGTCCTGTGTTTCCCTCTCAGGAGACTTTCAGCAGTTCTCTGCCATTCCAGCATTCCCAGTTTGGTTCCAGGTACATTCAGATGGCCCTGTTGTGTGGTGGTTTGCTGTGCCACTGCTGGTGCCCAGGGTGTGCTGGTGAGTTTGTGCTCCCAGCTGTGCCAGCCAGGCCTGGCTCACAGCCCCTCTCCCTGGCAGGTGCTGGAGTTCCTGTGCAGCCCGGATGACGACTCCCGGCATTCCGAGAGGCAGCAGGTAAGAGCCTTCCAGGGATGCTCCTTGGAGCACCCCCAAGGCCAGGCTGTGGAGCAGAATTTGGCCTTGGGAGTGAGAATGGGCATGGGAATATTGGGCAGTGCTGGGCACAGCAGGAGGGAAGGGTCCCACCCCAGCACTGCCTGCAGGAACAAGAACAGAGGCAGGAAAGTTCTCATAAGCTCATGTCCTTCCTAGTTAAAGGACAATCAATTAAAAAATCACTAAAGTCAGCCCTGTGTTCTTACCATGTTTAATGGAGCAGAGCCATGGACTTGTGGTGGCACTGGCTGTTCAGCTGCTGTTGATGCCCTGGACATAACTGGTGTTCAATCCCTGCAGGTCCTTCTGGAGCTGCTCCAGGCAGGAGGGATCGTGCAGTTTGAGGAGAGCCGCCTTATCCAAATGGCAGAGAAAGCTGAATTGTGAGTTGCTGGACACAATATATAAAAACTGCCTTTAAAACTCTTCCACAGATCTTTCTTGGCTCCACTTTTCTCATTTCTACTTTGTAACTGTGTTTGGGGTTATTTTCCCTGTGCATTCACATAGATGTTCACATTTAGTTCCAGACTTTCTTTCCTGGGTGTTCTCAGAGAAAGCATTGTTAAGAAAAAAAGGGGTAGAGCTGTGGAAACCCTTCAGGAGAGACCCTGTGGGACTTGATGAATTTTAACTTTCCCTATCCTAGAGCCCAGGCTGTGTTCAGAGGTACATTTGTCTATTGGAGTGCTCTACCCTTGGCAGATGGAGATGCCTGGCTGGGGTGAGACCCACAGGTGGATTTAAAAGCATGAGGGGGTCTGGAGCCACCCCCATGGTACTTGTAGGAGATACAAAAACAGTGTCTGGAAAGGCTGAAAATTTCCAGCATCTCCTTTAGATGTTTTATGATTCTGGAAAGAGTCTGTCATGCCAGAGCAGAGCCAGCCAGGGAGGGCATCTTCATCCAGGCCATGAGTCTGGGAGTTACATGAATGAATCCACCATGCTACAAAGGACCAGAGGGAGAACAGTTGGAGGTGTGCCATGCCTGTTCTCCTGGGTGTCCTAAAAGGAGTAACTCAATCAAATTTTTCAGAGTCAATAAAGACATTTTTTCTCCTTGCTTCAGAGAATTTGACAGCCAGGCCCCCCAACTCAGCCACTTCCATCAGAGCTGAAAGAGCTAAAGTGTAATATTAATTATCAGACTCTTGATTTGGTTTGATTCAGTTACATCTGATTTTATGTAAAGTCTCAAGATATTGAAGATGTTTATTAAAATGTGAGGGTAGGAAGCTGTGTCATAGCACATTGTTGAGTCATATTCAGTGAATTTCTTCAATTAAGTGTAGTGGATTGACCTAAGTTAGAGCAGAGTGTCATGGAAACAAAGATCATCTCTGACAGCAGAACCTGGGAGACCTGATTTCGTTAAGAGTTGTTATCCTCTGTCCCTTGCCTCTCCCCTTAGTAACTCCACTTTTCTCTGTTCTGTGTGATAACTTCCCAGAAGAGGGAGCTTGATGGGCAGCCCTGATGGGTTGAGGTTGGCCCGAGGCTGGTACAAAGGGCACTCCAGCACTCTGGAGCCACCCAGCCTGTGTGCTGAAAACTACAATGTAAGACACTTCCAAATGCTGCCTGTCTGCTGTGCTGGCTCAGCTGAGTGCTTTTCCTGACCTGGGAAGTTTCCCTTCTTTCAGCTATCAGATCTGTGAGTTCATGTATGAGCGGCAGCTTCGCTATGACAAAATCATCGGCTGTTACCTGCGGGATCCCCTGAGGAAGGTGAGGAACTCTGGTGCTCCTGGCCTTGCTGCTTCCTGGCCATGCAGCCTGTCCTGCTGGCCACACTGACTGGGCACAGCTGCCTTGCTCTTCTAGCATAATTACCTTGAAAATGCCCTCCACAGTTCAGGTTTCAATTCAGGTAGTCAAAGCTGTTTGTGTTTGTCTAGTGGAGAGGAGCTGATTTTTTTTTAAGTTTTAGAGTTTTCCTTTATCTTTAAATCTAGTGCTAGTACATCAAACCTGAGTGCAAGGTGGGATTTGCTGCAGATGTGGCTAACTGCAGTGCTTTTTTGTTTGTGCCATTGGTCCCCACGTTTCTTCCCCTGGACACAGGCTCTCTGCCCTTACTATCTCTCTGCCATTACCTTCAGCATGCACACCTGCCACAGTTTTTGAGGTGTTCTCTTCCCTACCACCAACAGAAGTTGGGATGAGAGTCTGGCAAATGTGACCTCTCCAGGTCCTTATAAATCCACAATGCAGTCAGAAGAGGAGGTTGTGATAGTGAGGTGGCCAAAAACCATGACACAGCACCTGAGCTGAGCTGGGAACAGTGCAGGAGAGCCTGGGGGAGAGGCCAGTGTCAGGGAGGAGCTCAGGAATGTGCTGGGAAAACTGAGTGTTTGGCAGTGTTCTCTCTGCCTGGGCTCCTAGCTCAAGTGTTGTCCTGTCCTTTTTCCCTGTGGGCAAGAGTGAGACATTTCTGGTTGGGGAAGAACAATTCTCTTTGACCTCAGTGCTTAACACATTAGCATCAGCTTCCCCTTGGCTCTCTTTTCCTCCAGGAGCTCTTTAGGGCCATAGAGCCTCCCTGCAGATAACTCATCCTGACCTACTTGGAGAAGACTAGACTAGCCCTGAGGTCATGCCAAGGCTGCTGGAAACACTCTGGTTTCCAAAAGCCAGTGCTGTCAGTGGTGCTGCAGAACACACTGCAGCATTTATTGGTTTGTGCCTTACAGGAAGAAGTTTTCAACTACATCCACAACATCCTGTCCATGCCTGGCTACAGTGCTGAGGAGAAGCAGCTGGTGTGGCAGAAAGCTTTGGACCATATAGAGGTAGGTAGGGTCTATCCTGCACCCACAGTCCCTCAGCTCCTGATAATGGCTCTTGGATGTGCTGGTGCTTTTCCAGAAGCACCAGTGTCCAGGGCTGAGTCACAGCTGTTGAGACAGCTCTGACATCAGCTCAGAGCTCTCCCACATCAGTGTAAGTGCCTCTCTCAGTCAGGCTGCCTTCCTGGCCTTCCTGGTTTCAAGTGCTGCTCTTTGGATAATGGTGCCTGCTCAGGGGGTGATGGGCAGTGAGTGCTGTGGAGCAGGAGAGGGATCCATTAGCAAATGTTCCATCTCCTGAGCGTGCAGCAGCAGCAAGGCAGGGTATGGACATCACTGACCTCACAGGCTCTGGGATCCAGCTCCTCATCCTGATTCCTTACACTGATAAGTGCATTCAGCCTTGGTGCCCTGGCACTGCTAACCTGGGGAATGATGGGGTCATGACTTCTCTGTAAGACACAGGTTGCTGCTAGACTTCTCCAACTAATAATTCTTCCCATGTTTTCAGTCTCTGTCAGCTTCAGGGGATGAACATGTCTGAAATGATTGTCCAGTCAGTAGATATGGGGAATCTGTAATATTTCTAGTTCCTATAAGGTGCTGTCAGTTCCCACCAGGGTGATCTGGAGATAAGCCAGGAAAATAATTCTGTCTGTAAAACAAGCCTTGCAGACAGCACTCCTTAGCAGAAAATGACCACAGAATCTGTATCCTGTGAGGCAGACAAAAAGCTAATGGGCACATCCAGAGTACTTTTAGTTTCTACCAGCATCTGCAAGTAGTGCATGACTAATGAGAAAATGGACCAAGAGGGAGAGTGATTCAAAAGGTAATGCACAAAGAAACCCTGGGAATGCTGCTGCCTGACACGTGGCTCCCTGAGCTCACAGCCCCTCTCCAGAGGCACTGGCAGAGCTGTGGGACTGGTGGGGATGGTTCTGCTGGGTCTGAGCAGGCCTGACTCATTGCAACCTCATCAGAGCAACTGGTTGGGCAAGCTGCAGCTGCTGTGCTGCTTCCTTCCTCTGCTGCATCCCTGGTCCCCCAGAAGCTGCTGGGCAGGTGATGGGCTCCGTGGGTCACCTTTCTTAGGTACTGTCACTGAGATCAGCTCCCTGGTTCATTTTGGCATCTTCTATTTCCCAGGATTGGTAAACCAGGTGGTTTAGCAGCCTGATGGCTGCTATGGGCTTTTGTCCTTTTCCATTGTGTTAATCCTGCTCTCAGACATTCAAAAGACTTGGAACAGTAAATAATACTTTACTTTACTGGAGTGAAGCTGTGATTTCAGCTCTTAGGACAGCTGTCATTTGCTGAGCTGTCAATGCAGCAGATCAGCCTCTTCAGGCAAAACCAGCAGTGTCTGGAGAGGATTTTCTGGTGATTGTATGGCAGAAAGTGGAGCTTGTGATCAGTGCCACTTTTAATTTTTCCCATCATCTCACAGCCATTGTTCATTGATGTTTATCTTTAAAATATAAACTCTGTTCTCTTCAGTCACACAAGGGTCCTTTTCTACCCTCATACCCACATCCCTTGTGTCAGTTCTGTCCCCTCAAGGGCTGTCTAAGCAGTACCATGTTTGCACATTGTTCAGACCTGGGAGAGGGTAGAAACCCAAGCACCAAACGTTTTGCTGGGGGATGGACTCTGAAGGGTGCACTGATTGCAGACCAGCCTGGCAGTCCTGCCTTCAGCAGTCCTGGAGACTCCCAGGGAAGGTTTGTCCAGAGAGAAAAGTAGATGAAGGCAGTCCCACTGCATCCTTTCTGTGTCCCTCTGCACTGCTGTGCTTAGAGAGCTCCTGGGTGCTTTGGACTGCCTGGGTTTGTGGGGACACAGTGAGGGGCTGAGCTTGTGCAGTGAAGCTGTGGGGTCAAACACTGCAGAGCTGCTTCTGGAGCAGGCAGGTTTTCCTCTGGAAACCTCACCAAAGGCATCAGCTGTGACAGCTCTTCTTAAAGAGCTTGTGGAATGGTCAGGCTCTTCCTTGCTTCCCTTTGTCCCAGTCTGTTGCTGCCATTGCCTGTATTCAGTGGCTGCAGTCTGTCTGGAGGCCAAGCAACTGCTAAGGGACTTGTTCAGTTTGGGATTTTCCCCAGATGTACATTTCTGAAAACTTTCTTTCTTTACTGCTGTAACAGTTGGTTTTGTTCAGTAAAGAAATGTTTTCTCATTTTTAGGTTCAGCAAGGGCTTTTGGGACAGGTTAGCAGGTGCAGAGTGTTGTTTTGCAGCAGTTGCTTCTCATTTATTTGGAAGGGTTAGAAGCAAAAAGCTCACATTGCAGGTTGTGTAAACTTGTAAGATATGAAGCCTTTTAGCTCAAGCTTGACAGAAAGCAGACCCACAGGCATCTAAATGATTTTTATTTCCTTGTATTACTATAAAGAAATTGCTTTTTCATGTCTGGACAGGTATCAGTTATGGGTGAACAGTTGCAGGAAACTTGCTTTAAAACCTCTGATTTGGTTCAGTTAAACCAGGTAAACACTGTTTCCATTGGACTGAGAAATTCCCAAGGCTTGGTTATTTCCCCTTTCCTGCTGGCTCACAGTTGGCACTGGGAATGTCTTGCTGGCAGGGGGTAAAGGCAGTTGTCAGAAACCTTAATGAATAACTTCCTCTCCTTAGGACTGAGGTGGGTTCTTGGTGTGAGGAGTTTTGTATTTTTCAAGGCCTTGTGTGTAGCAAAAAAATCAACTTTCAAAAATCCTTTTTTACCAAATACCTTCTATTTGTTCTCTACTTCTCTTTGTGCAATGGTGTTTATTGTCTTACACTTGCATCTCAGCAAAGGTGCAGTTACAGTATGGATGGGCTCAGTGATGCTGCATAATTATATTGCCTGTGAAGTCAAAATGAATTAATTTGGTTGTGTTTCCCCCCAAGGAGCTGCTGGTGCTGAGCCCAGGTAAAGCAGCTGACCTGGCAGCCATTCACTTCAGTGAGCAGCTTGAGAGCATCATCTCCAACCTGCAGGTGAAGTGTCAAACTCCATCAGTGTGGGGCTTGTGTACAGGAGGGATGTCATTCCTGTAGGAAATGATTGCTAAGAGTCATGGGGAGGTATTGCTGTGTCAGAAACAGAAGGCTATAGCTACTCACTGATAGGAATGGCTACATCTCAGTTATTTGGCCTGTTTGTGGAATTCTGGCCATAAAAATGTATAAACTCAGAGCTGCTGGTTGCAGCTTTTAGTTGGGCTTCAGTGTGGCTTGGAGTCCCAGAGCTGAGCTGTTGTCAGCCAACCACATCCTCAGAATATTTGTGCAAGACATGCCTAAAGCAGCTCCTGCAGCAGGCAGCAGCTGGGAACTGTGTTTTCTTCAGTGGATGTAGTTCAAGGATCACTGTATTTAAAAGAAATCACATTCTTTAAAATAACAATACTGTTATCTCCTCCTGTTGTACAGGACCAGTTCTTGCTCTTCCAGTTCCTGAGGAGTCTCCTTGATCCAAGGTATGTAGAAAGTTGGACTGTTCACAAACTGCAGTGTGCAAATGGGGATTCAAATCAGTTCTTTGAAGCAGTTCTTTGAAGCTGGCATCACCAGCCAGCCTGTGGCCAAGATCAGGCTTAGGACAGGTGCCCTGCTCCTCAGGGTGCCCCAAAAGAAGCACTGTGGGGAGCATCCTTCAGGGGAGTCCCTGCCAGCTCTCTGCCTGGGAGCTGCTGTGGGCTCCAGTGGAATGTGCTGCCTCTGGCATGCGGGGACCTTGGGCACTGCTGCTCCAGAGGGCTGTGGAATGGTTACCTGGGGCTGGAGCACCCCTTTCTCTTCTCAGCAATGGCAGCTTCTCTTCCTAACCCACTGCTTTGGTTACTTGACTGGGGTGTCTGAGTTTAACATAAACAGAAGAGCATTTTGGTCAACTGGCATTTTTAATTTCTGTCTTGTTTCAGAACTGCTGCCATATTTCACTGCAAGTTCCTCTTTTTAACTACTTGCTTGCTCCTTCTGTGCCTGTTCTTTCAGTGCTTCAGCACTGTGTTCCCTTTCTGTTAAATCAGTATCAAATGCCACAATACATTTATATATGCACAGCTCTAGTTGCTTTCAAGCAATTGTTAATGCAACTGAGAGAGAGATCTTGGTTGTCAATTAATCACAAATTAATTGTGCTTTATGAAGAGGAGGAGTAGGAAAAAGCAATATTATCTAAATCCAAGTGTTAGTGTTTCAGTTTTTGTTGAAGTGGAATAAAAAGCATGCTTTGGAAGGCAGAACCTGGAATTAATCAATCACCTCTTGGATTTTAATGTAAATTAAGGAAAAAACCTACCAACCAAAGCCAAAACCCCAAACATACATTTTGTTCTTTCCTGAGTTTTACAGACATGTTTGTGTGGAAGGTGTTAATTTCCACACCTCCTGTTTTCTCCAGGGTCAAAACAAAATCAAAAAATATCTTGGTTGGATTTTATAGGAAAGAAATCAGATTATTTAGTTAATCATTGATTAATTGAAAAAAAAAAGTAGTTAAGCAGAAATGAAACCCAGCTGGATGTTAAGTAGGACTTTGTTTATGCTGTGATATCACTTGCACCTAGTGAAGGTAGTAATTAACCTGGATTCTAATCTTATGCACAGAGTGCCTCCCATAATCTCTGAGTAATAAACATCTCTAATTTCACTCTGCCATAATTAGAGCTAAATAGACTCATTCCTCCTGTAGTTACCTTCTGATCTCAGGCAACACATGATGTGTTCAAACCAGCAATGGGAAACAAGGTTGTGCAGCTGATCTCCCCACAGCTCTCTGCTTTCCCCCAAGGATGCTGTTCCATGTGGTGCACTGGGCCTCATGGCTTCTTCCTAATAACACTCAGATCTGTTGTCAGTGCTGGGAAATTGTTTTCTTCTAAAACCTATTGAAAGGAGCTGAACTGTGCCCTGGGAGAGGCAGGGAGAGAGGTGAAGTCTTGCTCTGCAGCTCTACCTGCAGAGGCACCTACACTTGGTAGTATATTTATACATAAAATAGTGGTTAGGCTCTTCTGCAACATCTGTCTCTTTTCATCCAATCTAAATGCTTATATGCTTTTGTGAAGCAAAATTTTTGTCAAAGTAAAGATTCTTAGAGCAGTAAATGAGCTTTTTAAGGTCTCAAATACAAATGATTGCTTGATCATATGGGGACAAGACTCATCATGCTGGTCTAGCTATCCGAGTTGGTGGAATTGCATTAGGGATTAATTTGGCCCATTTAATTTAGCTAGAGATTTATTTTTAAGGAGGTGGAAGGGGGAAGGGAGGAAACAGGGTTAACAGGAATTGCCTGGGGAAATTAAAACCAAATGTCTGAATGTTTGTAGCATAAAGCAGCCCCAGGAAACAGAGAATGTAGTAGGGATTGCTCAGCTCATTAATCACAGTCTTTGCTACGTTTCCATTTTAAACTCTAGAGTTTTTTCCTCTAAAAAACCCCAACACAGTGAAGCATTGTCTGTTGGCATTTGTGTTTATGTATTGTACCAACAATATTAACTTATTTAGCAGCACAGTGTTCTGGCTTTATAAATGTAGTAACAGACTAAACCATGAGGTTTGTCCCAAGGGCTCTCCTCTGTGCCCAGCTGCCTGTGACACTTGCAGGGCTCCCGGGTGCCAGGTTTCATGAGAAACCAGTGCTCCTCTCTTGCTTTTTGGAAAGACTATGGCAGGGGAGACATTGGATATGGTTATATTGGAGTGAAAATGATCCCATGTAGCTGAAAAGGACCTGCAAGTCTCAGGATTGTCAATTAGTTTTAGAAATTATCAAAATCCAGCTTTCTTTCCATTGTCTCTTCTCTGTGTTTTTTGATTAAATAAATGGCTGAGAGAAGAGTGAGCTTGCTCATGAAATCATGAATACTTGGTGCCAGGGTTATTTCCAGACTTGAAGTTTGTTCTCCTGCTGTAGGTGCCTGACTTGCCATTTTTCCTGCCTTGGCAGACAAGATCACTTTAGATAGAGAGTGTTTTATTTTAGTCTACCCATAGCAAGAGGAGAGCACTCACCCCCTTGCAGGCACTGGGGGAGTTTACAGGGTGTTTGTTGTGGGAGGAGTGGATGGTGAATGCAGAGTTCAGGGTTCTTTTTTGGTCCTTCCAGGTTCACTCTTTGCTGTCAGAACACAATGGTTTTGGCACAGTTTTTGTGGAGTTGTGCTCATACTTTGCACGCTGTGATCAGTACATGGGTGAGGCTTTTGTTTCTGGGCATGTTGCATTTATAATCATTGTAATCACAGGAAGCTGCTCTCTTGGCTTCCTCAAGCCACAGCATTGTCCTGGCCTTTTTTGGATGGTAATATGCCTTTTGTAACTCCCAGGAAATAGAGGATATTGGATATCAGACCTTTTCCATCCCATGGCTGTAGGATTTGCACACTAACAGATCTTCTCCTGCTTAGGAATTTGTGTTCAGTAAGGTAATAGAACTCAATACATACACCCTGATCCATTTCCTTTCCTAGCAGGAGCTTCAGCAGAAGCCCCTGTTTTGTAGGCAGGATGAATTTCCACTGTTTCTCTGTGCAATGCACCAGTCCTAGAACTGCCATGGGAAGTGTAACGTGCAATGGCAGAGAGCTGCTGTTCATTTAAAGGTTGCAGGTGCTGTATCTGGCTCCAGGGAAGCCTCATCCTTTCCCTCCTCACTCTGAAGTCTCCTCCTTCACGTTGCTCTTTTTAAAACCAAGATCGGTAGGAAACTGTCAGGACAAAGGGAGGTGGGCACTGCTCACAGTTCTGTTCCCTCTTCTGTTTCTGCACATGAGGAGTTTGCTTAATAATGAGCCCAGGGATTGAAAATGGGGATGTTTCTCTAAAAGAAGTATGAGTTCCTTTCTCAGGTAGATCAAAGGGATGAAACATCAAAATGTGGTAAAGGAAGTCAAAGAAGAATTTCAGGAACAATAAGCAAAAAGCAACGCATGCAGAGCAGGTCTGTAGGACAGAGACAATCAGGATCTGAACAGAGCACTCAGACCATAAGGTTTCATTGAGGAAATGAGGCTAATTCTTTGTGCCTCTTTGCCATGGAGTTGCTGGTGATGGGTCTGTGCTGGTCTCTTTCTTCACAGGGGTCTTTGAGAGTTTAATTTGTACTGAGGCATCAGGAGGATATGTTGTGGAACAAATGAAATGGCTGCTGAGAGACCTCCAGCACCAGTAACTAGTAGAAGTAGCATAATTTTCCTCTTAAAACCAGACTTTTTAACTTCACCATTAAGGATAAAAGACAACGCTCAGTTGAATAAGAAACTCTTCTTCCCAGCCAGATTTCTGGGCTAGAATTTGATTTTAGTCTCTTGTGCCTGTTTTATTCCAGAGAAGGCATTAACCAAGACCTGCTACACCTCCCACCCTGTATCACTGAGCAGTTCATCGAGCTGCTCTGTCAGTACAGCCCAGACCAGGTTTTGGAGACACTCAAAGTTCTGGAATGCTGCAGACTGGAGGAAACCATCCAGGTAGGAAAGAGATGTATGATGACAGGGGCCGTGGGATGCATTCAAATCAGCTCCTACCCCTTTAAACTGCTGTAAAGATACTTTACTTTAGGCTTGGATTAGTTCCTGGATGCTCTTCGAATCTGTTTCTAGCACTCTCTGTCCCTCTGAGCTGCTAAACTGCTCTTCTGCAGCACAGGTGGATATATATAATAGACTAACACTGAGTTGGGTCTCATGGCTAATAAGAAAGGGCTGTTAGTGCTCTGAAGCTGCTGAGAAACTGCAGAGTGGAGGGTGGCTGTGTTGCTGCTAATTAATCATGTTGGGGGTATATGAAATCACAGGCCTGGGGTTTTTGGAAAGCAACGCTGCCAAAATCTGCCTTGTGCTGGGAGAGCAACTGTTCCTTCTCTGTATGGAAATTGTACCAGTCATTTTTGAGTGCTGGTGGTGGCCATAGTGCAAGCTGAGAAATAAAAGGAGATGGAGGAGAGCTGCTCAGCCTGGGTAAAGCACTCTCAGCCCTGGCCATCTGCTTGGCATTGTCTTGTGGATAAACAAACACTGGCAGCTTTCTTCAGACAGACATGTACCTTTTTTTCCTTTCAACTCAGATAACCCAAAAACATCAGCTCCATGAGGCTTCCTCGTATTTACTAGAGAAGAAGGGAGATATCCATGGTGCCTTTTTGGTTATGCTTGAGGTACAGTACTCCCAAATCCTGGATGTGGCATTGTTGCCATGCTCTCAGCGTGGTAGCCTGTGCTCAGTTTGGATGTTGTCCTTGCTCCTCAATTCGTTTCCCACTAGAATCCATGGAAGTATTGGTCAAATACCAATAAATTGAGGTGTCTGCATACTCAGAACATCAGTATTTTTTTTTTGACAAATCTTCAAACATTTAGAAGATACTAGATGCTGAAATTTGTTTTTCATAGCCAAAAATCATCTTTCAGCTCCTGCTTTCCTTTCCATACTTGGAAAGATGTTTATGCCATGTTAATTGTGCTGGGGAGGAAAATGGGGGCAAGCCTGTGTAACCAGACCTTTGAGAAACATTTCTGTCAGGATTCTTGGGATTAAACTCCCAAGTTGACTGTTCTGTGTCCTCTCTTTTGTTTCAGCGATTGCAGAGCAAGTTGCTGGTGCTTACTCAAGATGATGAAAGTAAGACTGAGTTCAATTCCATTTTCTATTAAAAACAGAAGATCAACACAAAATGTGAAGTGCTTGTGTCTGACACTTGGTATAATGAGATTGTTTTAGGTTTCTAGGCATTTGTTTCAGGTTTCTAGGCATTGTGGTGACACTGTTCATATGGCAGCTATTTGGATGACACTCCCTCACTCTGGTGTTCTGATCTTGGTAGAGACCTTGAACACTGTGAGGGATGGTTTATGTGTGTGTGGTGTCAGGTGCCCTGTCAGCTTTTCCCATTGGGACTGGTCCTCTCACTGGCTTACCAAACACATTTCCCATGTCAGAATCCATTCAAACTCATTACTGAGCTTCAGCTGGCATTGTATGGGAGCAGTGATGGGAGACAGTTGGGAGCTTTTTTGAAAGCAAATTTCTCAGATATGTAAATAAGAATGTTCTGCCCACAGAAAATGAGTGTATGCACAGATGTGCTGTTCACTAGCCCAAGGACTCATGGGCACCTAATTAAATGCAGTGCCCATAGTTGTTACTTAATTGTATCCTAAACCACAGCTAAGATCTTCCTTATTTGATTAAATGAAATGTTTTACTTGCCCAGTTTATTGTGCTATTCAGGAAAAGTGCCAAAAATCAGAACTTGTCTTTATAATGTAGTTACTGACAGTGCTGAGCAGACTTGAGATGAACAGCATGATTTTATTTTGCAGAAGGATTGATAGTTATCTAATGGGAGTTAACTTGTCTAATAGTTCTTATGATGGTAATTTGCTTTCCTCCCCCTGACACTTAGGCTCAGCTGAACCCTCCTTGCTAGAAAATATTGAAGATACTTTAATGAAGACAATTGCTCTTTGCCAGAGGAATTCACACAGTTTAGACCAGCAACAGCGAGAGGTAAGGTAGTCAAAAATGTGTCACCAGAATCAACCAAGGCCTCTGGGTCTCCTGAGGCTTTGCCTCAAATGGCTCCTGCTCTGCACATCCATTGGGTACTGGTATGTCCATGCAGTCACTGTGTGCCTCTCCTTGTGGTGCTCCAGGGTTTGGAACCCTAACAGTGAAATCCTCACTCGTGAGGGCGAAGCACAAAGCAAAGTTCAGGTCAGAGGGAGCAGGGGATGAGACCATGGCCTTTCCCCCTTTGCAGCTCCAGATGGAAGCTGGGCACAGATGTCAGTCAGACCCTGCAGAGGCACTGTGAGCTCTGAGCCAGCTTCCTGGTGGCACAAAGCTGCTGCTGCTGTCACTGTGGCTGCAGAGCTGTGCACAGCCCCTGAACTGAGTGTCAGCTCTGAGGGGGGAGGCAGTGCAGCTGCCTTGAGCTCTTGCACAGGGAGCTGGCTTTGCCCATCCCCTCAGACTGAGGTTGTGTTTCCATTTTGCCCATGTCAGTGACACAAAGACATCTTTAGTCCTAAGATTCTGCATAATTTATGTAATTTCTGAACTCAGAACAGAGAATGTTGTTCCCATGCCTGAGGAGGTGGCATGGCTGGAAGTCAAGAACTCTGATTTCTTCACAAGCATTGCCCAGTGTGAGAGGTGACATGCTCAATTTCTTCCCTGCAATGGTGTCATTCTGCAACAGATAGGAAGAGAATTTAGATGTCCCTTTTCATTTGGGATCCATTTGCTGTGCTACCCACTCTGTGAGCTGTCTCTGCCCTGGAGAGTTTGCCTCCCACGTGGGGAAATAGCTGTGGATTGAATAAAGCAAACACAGACTGTTGTCACAATTCCAGTGAAGTGCTTTGCTTTACCATGTTTCAGCTCTGTCCCACAGCAATCATCAGAAATGCAGTTCTGTTCTCAGAATGTGGAAGTGAGTTCTGGCCAGTGGCCTCTGACATTGCTCACAGCTTGGTTTTAGCACTGCCCTCTTCTTACTGCTTCTCTCCTCACATTCCATGATTCCAGGCCCTCTGGTTTCCCCTGCTTGAGGCCATGATGTCCCCACAGAAATCCTCTGGTTCATCACAGTGTCCACACTCTGAATGTGAGTACTTTGGCATTTGTGACCCCAAGCAGTAAAAGTTGTGTGCTGTCTCTCCTCTGAATGAATAGAAATTGTTTTGTTACACAATTCCTAAATATTCTGCTCCCTGACTGACAGGAGCTTGGGCTGGGTGTTTGGTAGGCTGCAGCTGTCAGGTGGATAGGGTTTTTCTCATTTACTTTATTTTGTCCTGTGTGGAAGAAGCAGCCTACTACAGCCTGTGCTAGTAAGTTGGTTGCATTGAGGGTGGTCCCTGAAGGAGCCAAGGTGCCCAATGTGTACAAAGGCTCTGTAGGTTGCAGTCAGCACTTGGAGAGCTCATGAGGTAATACAATACACTGTCACTGTGCATGCCCCTCTGCCTGCACCTGTCTGCCATGGACAAAATCAGTGGGACTTGAGTACACCAGCCAAATTCTCTACTCCACTTCTGAGTCAGCAGCACACCTTGAACAGCAGGTGACCAGAGGGATGGAGCAGCTATGCTGGGAGGAAAGGCTGAGGGAGCTGGGTTAGATAGGATTTTGGGAAGAAATTGTTTCCTGTGAGGGTGCTGAGGCCCTGGAACAGGGTGCCCAGAGAAGCTGTGGCTGCCTCTGGATCCCTGGAAGTGTCCAAGGCCAGGCTGGATGGGGCTTGGAGCAACCTGAGGCAGTGGAATGTGTTCCTGCCTGTGGCAGGGGATGGGACCGGATGAGCTTTAATGTCCTTTCCAACCCAAACTACTCTGGGATTCTCTGAATAATGTCTTTTGCTCCATCCCAGACCCATGCTGAGGATCTAACCACAAGTTTCATGCAAAGATCAATGCTGGAATTCATAGAATCTGTGGGTCATAACACAGACAAGGATCCAAATTGGGATTTGGTAGCAATAGGAAAAGTGAATGGTGCTGTTACCAAGTGAAAATGTGGGTGTTTACTGCAGGGGGTGTGGAAGGGAATACAGAGATATTGTGGGATCAAAACCTTGTAAACAGCCTTTAAGCTGCAAAAAGCTGTGTGCTTAGTGCAGTACATGCAGGAGAGAAAACATAAAAGCTTTTTTCAAACCAGAAACCGTGACCTGAAATAAAACTTTCTCTATCTGTAAGACTGATCTCTCTTTACTTCTGGAATCCTAATGAACTGCTGTGGCTGTTATGTTTGACATTCCAGCTTTGAAGAGTTTGACAATGCAAGTGCTGAACAACATGGCTGCATTTATTGCTCTGCCCTCAATCCTGCAGAGGATTCTCCAGGTGAGTTCCTGAAGGGAAGGAGCTTTCACCAAGCTGTGCCACTGGGTTAATGGGAAAAGGTATTCCCAGGTTGTTGGAGATCAGATCAGCTATTGTCTGTTCAGTGTTTCAGTAAAAGTCCTGTTGGTGAAACATAAGGTGTAAAAGCTGATAGAATTACCTGGGCAGACATGTGGGAACACACAGACCTGTGAGAAGATAATTGAAATAATTCCTGCAAACCAAATAAAATAGTACCTATTATATAATAAAACAGTACCTGTTTTATAAAATAGTACCTGTTTTCTAATGAAAAAGGTTGCAGTTACTCAGAACTGAAACTTGGCAGGTTCAAGGGCAAAGCCACAATGAATTTCCTAAAAATCAGCACTACATTTGTTGAAAGCCTTTTAGTGAAGGCTCTGGGATGGACAGTTGTGAAGACACTACAGCAAAGTGTACAGGCTTTGCAGAAAGATCATGGTTGGGCCCAAAATATTATTGATGGTGCAATATTATTGTAGAGATGCAGTTAGTGAGTAGCAAACTTGCAGAAGAGCTGATTTTAAGCAGGACCTTGGGTTGAGTGATCACAGGCAACTATAAGTTGTTAATTTGCAAAACAGATGAAAGCTGATGTTGGGATTTAATAACAAACCTTGAGAAATGCAGAAAAGGAATTAGAAGAATTGTCTGTGTTGTGGAGTGGAATGATTGAAGGGTTGAGACAGTGTTGAAACACTGTTCAGGGTTTCTGTTCCAGGTGAGAGAGGAAAAGGGCTTACAGCTTCACAGGGTGCACACACACCTCTAGCAGCCTCTTGGTTTGATCTTAATATTACTCACAGTCTTGGATTTTGAACAAACTCCGAAGATAGCAAAGCATGTTGCAAGAGAGTGGATAAAAAGTCTGTTCAAATGAAATGTGGTTTTATCAAAGGAAGTGTTAAGGAAACCTAATGGCTCTTCAATAACTTATTTAGTCTACTTTTAGCTGAGGTTTTGGTATAATTTCCTGTTGGGCCTTGTTTGATGTTTAATGTAGGCAGGAAAGGATGGAGAAGCTGTGAGTGAATGGGAGGCTGCCAGGGAAGGGAGGCTTCCCTGCTTGTGCTGAGGACTGCCAGGATGGGGTGGGAGTCAGAGCAGTGACCACACTGATAACACAGCTGGGAGGTGTGACAGTGTGGAGGAAGATCCTCTTCTCCTTTGGGATGAAGGGAAAGTCTCGTTGATGGCAATCTTCACATATTTCATTCAATTTCAGTTCTGGTGGACTTTTCTAGCAGCAATAGAAAATCCCTCTCCAGGGGCTGGCACTGATGTCCTGGAGGCAGCAGGGAAGGGAGATGTTTTGTCTGTTGTAGAGGGAAGGGGGTGGTGTGGTGGCTCTGCTGGGGAGGCTGAGGGGATGCTTCATCAGGTGAGGTGCTTTACTGAGGACAGAAATGGGTCAGGCATCACTGAGAGCAGCATGTGCAGCTCTGGTCACTGGGTTTGGAGCAGGGGGGAACTGCTCCTGCTCATTCCACTTCCCTGGACAGCCTGACAAATTCAGTCTGACTAAAGAGAGGTTTGGAAAGGCAGATTTTTTGAACAACTAGAGCAAAAAATGATGACTTCTTAAAATGCAGAGAGAAGGAGTGAATTCCAGGTAAAGAGCATTAGTATCAGAAGTTCATTAAATGGGGCAGTAGTTGGTACCTTGTAGCTGTAAACAGGTGTAGGAAAAATAACATCATAAAGATCAAGAAAAGATCCTAGGGAAGGGGAGGTGGTGTTGGTATAAAGGATCTCTAAGTTGACTTTGCCTCTTAACACTTACTCTTCTATAGATTTCACTCACACCCTGAGGTGTGTGATGTGACCTGGATTGTTTGTGGGCAGCAGAGAGACTGTGAGCCCCTTGCTGCATCCTGGGGATCCTCTGGCAGATGCCAGCAGCTCAGCTGTGTCCTTCAGAAATTGCTGGCTGGTTTCACCTCGGAAGATTTTCACCTCTGAAGCTCACTTGAGCCTCTCCCAACTTCTTATCCTCCTCATCAGGAGATGGGCTCTTCTGAGAGCTTGCCTGTGCTGAGTGTCACCAGTCTGGTGCCTTCAGTGCTTGGCACCTCCTGTGGGAACAGTGTCCTTTGTTACAGGACAAACCCTTCATTGAACCCTGTGCTCTTGTCCTTAACCCCCACATTTCCACTCACTCTGCCTTACCACCAGCCCTGATTCCTGGGTTCCTGGCACTGCCCTGCTCCAGCTCACTGTTGCCTGTTGGTTTGTGGCTGTGTTTTGTTACACTCTTGCTCCAGGGCTTGCAGAGGGTGCCTGTGGGAGGTTTCTGTGAAGTTTATTTGGATGCACAGCTTGGCCCTGGTGAGAACATTGCTTTGAGTCCAGCTGGGAAGCTGGTGTCAGGATGTTGATGAGCAGGTCTTACTCTGTGGCCTTGTCATGAGTGCCCAGCTCAAATGTTCAGACATTCTGAGCCCTGGCCCTGCTGGGGATCAGGAAAAAAACTCCCTTGGAGCCAGGCAGCAGAGAGCACTGGGGTTTTTGTTTTCCAGTCATCTGCTTCCTTGGGTTATCTGGGAATGCCATTTAAATGCCCTGCAGGGAAGAATCACAACATGGGGCTTTCCCAGACAGGAAGATCCCTGTGATGTTAGACCTGGCTGTGTGTTCCTTTGCAGAGCTGTGTAGTTGCTCTTTGAAGCCATGCAAAATTCTAAACCCTGGTGCCAAACCCTCTGTCTTGGCTCTGAGCTCTGTGCAGGGCACTTAAATGTGTTACTGATGTGCCACCTTAACTGTGACCACAAGGAAATACTGAACCTAGCCTTTCCCTGGAGTGCACACAGCCTTTGCCAAGCCCTCCAAATATTTTGGTGAAATGCAGAATTACAAGTGGTGCTTTGTCTGACAGGGCCCTCAAATGCTGTTTCAGCAGAGCTCAAGGTTTGTGATAGGCAGATATGTGCTGAGCTGCAGGCTGGGAGGTGGCACAGCTGCCCAGGAATTCACTGGGGGTTTTGTGGGAAGGTGGATAACATCAGTAAACTGAGGTAGATTATCTTGCCTTCTCTGAAAAGGAATTAAGAGTATTCTAATTTTAGCAGACTGTTTTTCTTCCTCTTCTGGGCTTAACTGCTTACAGATTATACTTTATGCAAATGTTAACTTTGCAACTAAAGTCTTTGGCCAAAGGGCACCTTGCAGGGGCTGGGGCCAGAGCTGCAGCTTCCCAGAGAGGACACAGGCTTCTGGCACCTGCCTGTCCCAGCACTGGGCTCAGTGTTATCTGGTTGATAGATTTGCTCCTGCTCATCCTTTATGGTGTTGGGGAGTGACTTATTAACTGGGAAGTCTGAACCAACTGCATTAGCAGAGATACCAGAGGAATCCTCTTGAGCATTAAGAAAAATTCCATGTTATTAAGGATGTGAGTGCTCTCTGAAGAGGGCTGAGAGGTTGAGTGTTAATTCCCTTACAAAGCTGTAATCCTTCATGAATGTTTTGTAAGCAGATGCAGCTGATGTCTCCTACAAAATGGAGAACTGGAGAAGCCAGAAATGTAAAAGCTACCAGTAGGGACCCCAAAGAGGGGAGGGAATGATTGTCTAAAACCTGTTCCAGAGTGGAAGCAGACAGATTCAGAAAGCTTCTCCTTATATTTTTTACACTCCTGCTTAGGGCTTTGGCTGTTTTTTCTTCCTAGTTTGGGAGATCAGCACTGGGATTAGCTGTGTGTGGAGTGGTTGCTCTGGCCCCTTGCAGAGGGGAGAAGCTGAAGTGAATATGTTTGCAGAGTGCATTTATTAGCACTGGTAGCAAAGCAAGTGCTATTTCCTGGACCCAGGAAGAAATGGGAAATGGAAGAGACAGAGGCAGCTGAAAGGGCTGCATGAGCACCTCTGGGCTGTGTGTGGAGCCCTGCCAGCTCTTCCCATCTGTTTGGTGGTGGCAGCCCAGGACAGCCAGTTTGGCTCTGGCTCCTTGTGCTGATGCCATGCAGGCTGCTGGGATCTGTTCCTGGTTGCTGCAGTGCCTGTTCCACTGCATGGGATGGCACATCCGTGTCTGAGTATGCCTCAATTCCAACCTGAGACCAACTTTATAAGGTGGAATTAATGAAAGATATTCCTCCATAAAACTAATTGATCCCACGAGGCTTTTGTGGCTGGAAGTTCTCTGGGGTCTGAAGCTGCAATTTAGCAGCATTAGAACTGTCTGGAGAGGTGACCTGGGGGCTGTGGGTGCGATGCTGGAGGCAGGCAGGCAGCTCCAGCCCATCCCATTCCATGGCTCCAGCAGGGAGTGGCCACGGGCTCACTGCTGGCACTGGGCTGCCAGGCTCAGGGTGAGGCTTGGCCAGACCATGGGCCTCCTCTGGAAAGAAGAAAGTCCATTTTCTTCCCAGCTGCTGTTATTTTTAAAGATCATCAAGCATGACTTGAGGAAAAGACAGCAACTCAAAGCCCTCAAACTTGTGTTCTCCCTCTGCGAAGCTGCAGGTGGGTCTTTATTCTTCCCTCTTCTTCACATCTCTTCTTCTGCTCTGTGTCCAGACAGGAAACCAGTGGCTTTGAAAATCTCCACTTTTAGCTCAGGAAGTTTGAGGTGCTGTATGGAAATTGTGGGATTGGGACAGTTTGTGAGTGACCTGTTGGCCGTGTACTTGATGGCTGTAGAAGAGGAGCTGCTGGCTGCCTGCCTAACTGCTCTGTGCTCTGGGTCACATTCCTGCTCTCTGGAAATCCCACTGCCCCCATGATCCCTGCAGTGCAATGCTCTTCCTGTGCTGTGCTGTTCACCCAGCAGAAAAGGACCCTCTGCAGCACATCCAGCTCTCCATGCTTCCTCCACATGCTCCAAACCCACAGCTGGTTTGGACTCAGTGCTGTTACTGAGGGCTGCTTTTGTTTAGGCTTGACCATTGATGTCTCTGCCTGTCACACTGCCCATGAGGGCTGTTGTTCAAGAGTTCCTTGACTTGCTTGCTGTTCTGTCTTGCAGTGTAGCTTCCATGCTGCTTTAGTTGTCTTTGTCACCTGGCTGTGTCACTCTCAATTCTTCTTGCCCAGTCCCAGCATGGAATCAGCCTTGCTCCTACTCCTCCTCTCACTCATCTTATCCAGAGCTTGTTTATCCCACTGCTGTTCCTGTTTCCATTGTGTCTCCACCATTTTTCTACTCTCTGGGTTAGTTTCCTTTTCACATTTTGCTGGTGTGTTTTTGCCAATGTCCTGCCCCTTACAGCTTCTCTCAGCTTCCTGCACAAGTGATGCTCCAGGGGGCCGGGGTGTGCTTGGGCTGCAGGAAGGGGGAGATGCACAGGCTGATGACCTGTACCACAGCCCTGTGCTTGTGTACTGGGACATGGCAAAGAAGCTGTTCAGGGCATGTGAAAATCAGCCCTGCAGCACCAGGAGAGCCCCAGGGCCTGTTCCCCTGCCAGCTGGGCTGTGGGCTCAGCAGTGACTGGGGTCTGCTCTTCCAGCCTGCAGATCAGGGGGCTGGGGTGAGTCTGGCCATGGGGCACCCCTGGCTGGGCAAGAGCATGGGACATGGGGGGCTGGGAGCTGGCTGGCCATGCTGTTCCCTTCAGTATTCCTCAAATGTACTCTCCAGTCAGCTCCTGCAGCTCCTGAATGGAGTTTCCAGTTTTGACTCAGGCACACTAATTTACAGTGATGTTCTTATCTACTGGGTTTTGCTAATTACTGATTTTTCCCATCAGTGTGTGGGGTTATTCTGCTGTTCCTATGTGCAATATATTTAACTCTGCAGTCATAGCTTCCATTTGCAGTTCTAATCCAGAGGAAAAATGGCCTAAGAAGAATCAGAATGCTCATATCCTGTGATTCAACTGCAGCTTTGCATTTTTCATACAGGATCCAGTTTATGGAAAAGGGAAACTTGGAGAAATTCAAGGGCTTGTCCTGGGAATGCTGGACACTTTTAACTATGAACAAGTAAGTTGCCTGTGTTTCTGTCCACCACTGCATGCAGCATCATTTTAGCTGCCTGGCCTACTGCTCTCTCTCTCTTATTTGTCATTTCTGTCTGCAGGGCAAAGTCAATGGGCATGTGAGTGATTTTTGTGTGATTGGGGGATGGGGAAGGAGTTTGGTTTGCTCACAGATTGCAAGTGAAGGGACTGACAGGTACATGGTGAACACCTCTGCAGCTCAGTTCTGTGTTAAATGTACCAGAAGGATAAACATCTGCTTTTTCTCCAGCTCTTCCTGCAGTTAGGGATGCAAAGGCACAAAGCTGATATGTTTTGTCTCTCTTTGCAGTTTTAAATAACAGCTTTTTAAATTAGGCTGGTTTTACACTTCCAAGTAATAATGCTGCACTTCCTTTGTGTCCTGGTGAGATTTCCTCTTAATCTCAGTCCTGCTTTTCTCAGTCCAGTCCCAAATCTCCACAGTTTCCCCCTGAACAGGATGCACAGGGTTCCTCCAAGCCCCCTCACGTGGCAGAGCCCCAGGCACCAGCAGCCAGTGCAGAAACACAGTGGGGAATTGCTTTGCTGTGCAGGCTGAGCACCAGGAGCCTTTATCTGGGTTTGGGTTCTTGCAGAAGGCCTGGGCAGCCCCTGTCCCTGCCTGGCAGCTCTGGGACAGGCTGTGTGCCCAGCTGGGATCCTCTGGTGCTGCTTTTGCAGCTGCTGCTGTGGAGCAGGGATGAATCAGGGAGCAGACCCCTGTGCCTGAGAGAAACTTGGTGCTTGAAACTCAGGGTGGTTCTCTGGGCCCTTGGAAAACAAGCGTCCATTGGGAAGGACAAGCAGATGAGCAGTTCAGGGTTTTTTTAAGCACTTTAATTGCTATAGTGCATTTGAGCTTTGATTTTTATTAGCACATTTCTCCTAAAATGGGGATATAAGCAGTAGCTTGCCAGGTAGAAGGGGAAAAAAAAAAGGAGATTTGATGTGGAAGATGACAAAATGAGCCTGCCATGCCTCTGTTAATGCTCTTGGGCAAAAGTCAATACAGGACTTGTCTATTTGAGAGTGCAGAGGAATTGCTCCATTAATGTGTGATGAAAGGATAAGTGTTTTAAGGTCAGGGATAGAAAGCATAGGGGAAGTGATTTTATTGGGTTGTTTCTGCTCTTAGTGAGCTGCTAAGTGGCTTGTTCTGAAGAACTGGCTGGCAGGGAGTTTCTGCAGCCTGGAGGTGACAGACTGACCTGCTCTCTGTGTTGTCTTCCACACAGACCCTGCTAGAGACAACCACGAGCCTTTTAAACCACGATCTCCACTGGTCCCTGTGTAACCTGAGAGCCTCTGTCACCAGAGGCCTTACCCCAAAGCAGGATTACTGCTGCATCTGTCTCCAACAGTACAAAAGGAGGCAAGAAACTGCTGATGAGATCATTGTTTTCAGGTAAAGTTAAGGGCTGGGGTTGCAGCTGTGATCATGTTAATAGTTTTAAAAGGGGAAACGAATTCTGCTGGCTGGTTTGCCTGAGTAGTGATCTGTATTCCTGGGAGCACACCTCCCTGCTGCCCTGCACTGAGAGGGGCTGGCTGATCACACCCATCAGAGGCTGTTTTGCATGCAGCCAGCTTTGCCAGGAGCTGGCTGTCACTTTTCTGTCCCCTCTCCAGCAGTGTGCTTTGGGCACTGCAGCACCCTGGGCTCCTTTGTGTGTTTCTACATCTGGGACCTGCCACAGCCCTGGCATCTCCCATGTGCTGTCTGTGCCCAAGTGTCTGTAAAATAAGGTGAAACCATTGTTACCTTGGTGTATCAGCAAATGGGCATCCAGTGTTGACTCTGGGAGTCTGGAAATCAGCAGGAGGGTGAGGATACTCTGCTGGTTCCCAGATACAGCCTTTGCCCATTGGGCAGCCCCTTGCCCTCCACCCTGCAGGGCTCAGGAGGTGCTGCCCTGCTTCCCAGCACAGACTTGCTCTCTTCCAGCTGTGGCCACTTGTACCACTCGCTGTGCCTGCTGAGCAAGGAGTGTGGGGTGGTCACCAAGGGCCTCATGAGGTGGATGTGCTACAAATGCAACTCCAGCAGCAAGGGAGGGAAGCTGAGTGAGAACTTCTCAGAGCTGAAGAAAGGAACTGCAGCCTCCCTGGCACAGGTAAGTTTTGTGAGGTGGTTTCTTGTCAGGTAAACTTTCATCATCACTTTGTTCTCTGTCTGTCTGTGCTTCCAGGCAAGACTCTGATCAGTAGCTAAGACACTCTCAGCAGCTAATTGGTCACTTTTCTGAATGCCAGTTTATTTTGGTGGGGGTACAGCTCTGGAAGTCAAGGAAATTTGTTCATCCAGAAGGTCTGGGAGCTGGTGTGAGGGGCAGCTGGATGCTGGACAATTCCTGTCAAATTATTTTTAGGTGTGTTTTATATAAATCTTAGATTGAAAGCAGGCACATTCCTTGTGGCTGGATTGTAGAGCCTCTGTTCCACCTTCCTAGCAGATAATCTGGCTCTGGATAAAAGGTCTGGGATTGATTTGACTCACTAAGTGCTTGCACAATATTTTAAGAAGCTTGAGTGTAACCAAGATTGATGCAGCTGGATTTGGGTGAGAGAACAGAGAATTAATTTGTATTTATTGTCAGTATTTGTGCACTGAAAGTTTCATCATCCCTAATTCTAACGGAAGTACAGCCTCAAATATGCATGGAGCTGTTTTTTTCCTGGGCTGGTGCTGTGGATGGTGAAGCCCCCATGGCAGGTGGTTTGTTGGGTTCTCTTCAGGGATGTTGCATGTGGGCAGCTGAGCTCTGCTGCTCCATGTTCCAGTGGCCCCTGGGTGAGGGTTTGTTCCCAAGTGCCTCAGGGTACTTTGTGCATTTGTCACTCTATGGATGTGCACAGAGCAGCATTTTCACTCCTGGAACCAAACTAATTCAATCTTGGAGTATGTTTTTATAGTAGTACTTTGGTTTTGTTGGAGCAAATGATTTCAATTCCTGCCAAACCCATCCCGATCAAAAGCTGGCTGAGGGCCTGAGTCAGCTGCTGCACTCACAGGAGAGCCTTCCTGCCTGGGGAGATGTGGGGAAAGGGAATCTTGCAGGCCTGTGTGGAGCACCAGGCAGGCTCTGCAGGCAGGCTCTGTTAGTCTTTGATTTGGTAACAGCAGCAAAGCTTTCCCAGGAGCTTGGAAATGGAGTGTGGTCCAAGCAGGCTGAGCAGTGTGTGTGCCCTGTCCTGTCCTGTCCTGTCACAGTGGGATGTGGGCACTGCATCTAAGGCTGGGAAAGTTCAGCAGCCCCACATCTCACCCTCTGCACTCCTGCCCTAAAGGACTGAGCATCAATGGGGGTGACGGGCTGGGGTGTAGTTTAAAAACTAAAAGCAGAATTATCTACTAAAACTGCATTCAGCAATTGAGTGCCTGACACTTGATTCCAGTGCTCTATAATTGGGCTATCCCTGGGTTTCTCTAGGGCAGTCAGTCAGGGAGCCCCTGTGGCTCCCCTTTGACATCAGTCTGACTGACCCTGTTGAGAAAGAAGGGGAAATGCTCCACATGCCATGGCACTGACTGGGGTAAGGAGGAGATGTTTCCTTTTATTTAACTGATGAAAGGGAAGGGCTGGCTGGGACTCAGGGCCTGAAGGGAGATGTGGAGAGACTGGGTGGGGAAGAGGACTTAGAGCATGGATCATGTAGTGCTAGCTGGAAAGTGTCCATCCCAGGCCATCCCAGTGCAGGATGGTGCCCTGCTGCTGCTTCCCTGCTGCTGTCACGTGCTCTTGGCAGGGAAGTCATGGCTT
This sequence comes from Agelaius phoeniceus, assembly GCF_051311805.1. Taxonomy (NCBI): domain Eukaryota; kingdom Metazoa; phylum Chordata; class Aves; order Passeriformes; family Icteridae; genus Agelaius; species Agelaius phoeniceus. The sequence goes on along the minus strand of NC_135274.1, from coordinate 7,636,790 downwards.
CCTGCTGCACACACAGAGCCCCAGCACTGCTCAGGCCCCCACCTCCTCCTCCTTGTGTCCCACATCCTCTCCAAGTCTGGGACGTTCCTCACATATCCAAATTACAATATTTAACTGTTGTACTCACATGTGATCAGACTGTTGTGCAGTCACATCTTAAAAAAGCTGAGTGTATTTAGGCTTGGCAATAGAGAGGAGAATCTCCAGCTCCTGCAGGAAATCTGTTTGCTGAACAATCACTGCTCAGCAGCATTAATTAACCCTGGGAGGTAAGGATTCCTCTGACCTGGCCTGGGCTGAGTTGCAGAGTAGAGTTTCTGTGCTGGGGCAATGCTGGGAATGCAAACTGGGGAAGATGGGGCTTCTCTGTGTCCTCTCTTGACTCTGCTGGCCCCGGTCAAACCCAGAGCTCTGGGCTGGACAAGCTGCTCTGGCTCCACAGCTGGTGTTTGTGAGCAGGAAATCCTGAGCAAGGTCCTGCTAAGAGCATTGTGTTTCCAGCCCTGCCCTCCTGAGAGTCAGATCTGGGGCTCCCAGGCCCTTCTGCACAGAGATCTGTGGGGAGCGTGTTTCCCTGTAGCCCCTTTGAAGACCCTGCAAGCTTTGTTCCTCTCATAGCAAAATCTAATATGGGCATCTTCAGCTGAGGTATTTATTTTCTTGGGAAGCATTGAATTAGGAGTAGAGTCCTACTGAGAAATGTCACTGAGCATCTGGAGTGCATTTCACAGCACTAATTCTGCCCTGCCCAGGCAAAGGCTGTCAGTTTGAATCATGCAGTGTGGCTGAGATGTGTATGTGAAGCGACAGCCCAGCAGACAGGGCTTCCTCTGCCCTGTGCTCTGTGTGTGATGCTGGGGCCAGTCCCTCAAACTGGGGAGGTGGAGAGGTGCCACAAGGCAGCACTGACCCATTATGGGATTAGTGACAGTGTGGATTTCAGTGGAACCTGGCTGGGATGAGGGCTTGGCACGCTCTGCCCCAGCCAAGGGGAGCAGAAAAAAGGGCACAGGGGATTTTATTTTCCTTTGGTTCTACTACTGAAAGTTTGTGATTTCTGTGTTACCCCTGAGCCTCAGTGCTTTTCCAAGGGTAATCCTCTGGGGCTGGACGATCATCTATCCTGCTCTCCCTACCTTGGAGCATCCCCTAAATGGGAGTTAAAAGAAATGGGAGCTTGTTTTCATGGTGGGTCCCTAATCCACTTGCAGAGCTGTGTGTTTGTTGTGGGTCCCTAATCCACTTGCAGAGCTGAGTGTTTGCTGTGGTGTGTGTGGGGGATGAGGGCTCAGCAGCTGGGCCACTGCCTGAATACCTGCAGGAAAGGCTCTGGATGTCTCAGCCGCTGATTCCCAAAACTCATTTGCCTCATTTCAGTGAGCAAATGTTCTCCATTTATTCTGCCAGCTTATGCACTGGGGATGAAGGAGAGGAAGAGTCTTGGCTCCTGGGCCATGAGCCCTGCCATGAACCCCTGAGCTGCCATGCTCTGGTTATTCTGTGGCCGAGCAGTTCTGAGCATGCTGCTGTTGGAGCTGTCCAGATGGCAGATATGTTTTATTCAGGACTTTAATCCTGTCAAGTCACGCCAGGATGGACAATGGATGTGATCCATAGTTAATCCAGTTTGTCAGGCTCTACCTTTGGGCTCTGTCCTGCAGTTTTCCCATGTCCCTCCCTGTGAGAGCTTTCTGGAGCCTTTGAATGATTCCCCCGTGGGAGGGGCTGGTACCACATCCCTCATGTGACCTTAAAGGTCCCTCTGCACCTCGTGCTTTCTCTTGGGCAGTAGTGAAGGTTTAGGTTGGGTTTTTTCACCAAAATTTACTTTAGAGTTGACAGATGTTACATGACCTGCATCCATCAGGAGACAGAGCTGCTGTTACTGTTTTCAGGGTAACAGTTATTAACTTGTAATAACTTGTAATCAGTTATTGACTTTTCTCCAGGATTACAAAACACTTCCAAGGGGTTTGTAACTTTGAAAATATCCAGATGTGATCCCCCCAGTAACACCACAGAGATAATCAGTGTTTTACACAGTTACAGGATGGACATTCTCTCCTCTGTGGAGAATGTTCCCATTCTGAAAATATCCAGTCCTTTGGCTTTGGAGGTGGATTCCTTCACTTCAGCAGGGAACAGGAAATCCATGTGAGGAAGGAGCTGGAGACACAGAACATCTCTGATTGCTTGTAATGGAAACAAAAGTGATCTAGTAAGAAGAGTACTGAGTGCAGGTGTCTTCATGAGCAGGTAGAGGAGGAATGGCACCAGAGTTAAAACTGCAAACAGTACAAATTGAAGAAGACTGATTTGAAAACCAAAATTATCCTGTATCAGCTTTTAAATCAAATTTGACTGTTTTCTTGAGCTTCTCATGCTGGGGAGTTGGGTGAGTTTTGTTGTTTTGTGGGTTTTTTTGAGAAATATCAGAATGAATTGTAATTGTGTCCCCTGGCCTTACTTCAGAGCAATCTGCAGCCTGGCAGGATGCTCCCTGCACTGCCTACAATCCAAAGTCTGGCCCTGTGGGATCTGTTCAAGAGCCTCTTGGCTCTTCTCTAGAGAAAATTCTATGCTTGGGACCTCTGAATTCTCAGATGCAGCTGCTGAGCTCAGCTCAAGCACAGGCCTGTTGGGTGCCACCTTTCACATTTAATCCATGTGCTACCATGCTTGCCTCAGAGCCTGCTGGAGGAGAAATGAGCACCCTGTCTGCTGGGCCCTGGTGTCCAGGGAGGATGGGTGGGGGTTGTGTTTGTCTAATTAACTCTGAGCAGTGTTATTGCTCCTTTGGCTGAAGGCATCAGTGCAGGTCCAAGGGAATACCCCAGCAGCACCTGGCATAGGCAGGAGCAGCTACCCAGAGCCTGAGCAGGAGCACAGGGATGTGCCTGTGTGCTCCCTGTCCAACACAGACAGTGCCCTCCCCTCCTGTCACTGCAGCCTCACGTGGCTGCAGCAGTGACTGAGAGAGCACAAACAGACCTGTGCTCTCCCAGGCCCTGAGAGGGAGGTTTGCTCCTCAAGCTCAGCTGGAAACAAGAGACATCTGCCCTTCCCCTGGTGCTGCCAGGGCTGTGTGCCAGCCTGCCTGTGCTGGGGAGGCTGCCCTGCCCTGGGCACCTGGGGCTGTTGGCTGCTCTGACAGGGAGCAGGCAGGGCTCACCTGCTGCCAGCACTGGCCCCTGTGTGCTACCACAAGTGAGGTTCTGGAGGCTCTGGGACTGTCCCAGGGACACTCCAGGCTGTTCCCTGGGCAGCTGTGGGCTGGAGTCTCTGCCTGTCCCAGAGTCTCCTTGGGCAGGGGCTCTGCAAAGATCAGCAGCAGCAGAACCCTGCTGTTCTCAGAGGGGTGTCCTGAGGTTTCCCTGAAGCTCCTTAGCAGCTCTGTACTGTCACTGTCATTGCAGTGACTTTGGGTCACAGCCTGCCTTGCTCTCTCTTTGGTTGGTCCTTCTGGGTTCCTGGGAGTACCCTAAAAGCAGCAGGACCTTATCTGACAGAAGAGAGGCAGATTTACTTAGTTTAACATTAATTGTCTGGGTTTTCATTAGAGCCCTGAATTTGGGTATCTGTTTATGAGGCTGACGAGCCATGGTGAAGCAGGGGAAGGAAGGCCAAGGGTGAGCTTGATGTCCATTGCCTGTGGGCTCAGCTCTGTAAATGGGAGTGTGGGAGGGTTGCCTTTGTTCCTCAGAATCCCAAAACCCTCCCCAGGACTTCTGGCTGCATCTCTGTGTGTTAAGGGAGCAGGCAGTGGGGTGCTCTGAAGCTCTAACTGATGCAGCAATACCTTGTGTGGAAGGAATGGCTGAGGGGCAGCTCTGGGATGGGTCTCTTGGTGTGACTGTGGACGGTGCCTCTGCTCAAACTGTTGGAATCTGCTTTGCTTAAGCACTGGCTGACGATGGAATTTGTAACTGTGAAATTAAAGATAATTGCAAGCTTGGGAGGGCTGTGTGGTGACTACCAGAGGGGGTGGAATACGTGCAAGAAAAACATGCAACAGAGATTAGCATTAGTGGTGGGATCTGGGAGAGCTGGGAAATGGAAAAAGCCTTTTCCCTTCCTCCTGGCTGAGATCCTCAGGGGATGAATTGCCTCTCTGGGGTACTGTGTCTTGTCTGAGGCCTTTCCCAGGGGATGTGGCTGGAAATGGGCTGGAGGTGCTGAAGGGTCCATCTCAGATGGCCAGCCCTGGAGACAGAGGCTGTGCTGTGGGGTGACCTCAGCACCTTCCACTCACACCTGAGTGCTGCTGCTGGACCCTGGGAGCCTCCTATGGCTCCTGAAGGGAAACATGCCTTTAGTGACATGGTTTAAAAGGAAAAGGCCTGACAGCAGTTGTTTCCATGACAACAGAAAGAATTGCCTGCAATATTTCAGCTCATCAGCCTGGGAACAGCCTGATTGATAGTTACGTATGTGTGGTAGAGAGAGAGCAGGAGAGGGGTGAGGCCAATTATATTGCACTTTCCTTGTCCTTGAATGCTTGTGGCCACAGCAACTGTGGAGGGTAGTTTTTCCCTGCTTTTTGTGTTTTCCAAGTGAGGATGACCTGTGTGTCCCTGGGAAGCACCGGTGCAACCTGCTGGCTGTGAGTCCCTGACCCTTCCTGTCCCAGGCTCAAAGCCTATGCCAGGTGTGCAGGGAATGGGGGCATCTGGCTCCCTGCCTGGCAAATAGTTATTTACACCACAGAGAATATCCTGGAGGAGAAGGAGAGAGCTTGGCAAATGTTTCCAGCATAAGCAATCTGCGCTCGGGACACTCCTTTCTTCCCACACTAATGATCAAAGGCAAGACATGTGTGGGTTTTGGGGTGGTCTCAGAACTGTCCAGGCTTGGGGAAACCCATGGGGGGCTCAGTGCATCTCCCATTGCCAAAGAGCTTAAAATCAGTGCAGCTTCACTTGGTACCCACTGGCAGAATTGTAGCATTTTTGGTTAGTGGCCCCTGGAAGATGTATTTTGGAGAGGATATTTGAATGTTCCCTTAAAAATAGATCCCCAGAGACAACAGATGCCAGCCTGCTGCTCATGAGGGAGGCTGTTCTCCTGGCTCCTCTTGGGGTTTCTTGATGATGCTTTTGCTTTGCAATATGAGCAGAAACATTCAAAATAGAAACATTGTGGTGTGATAAATGGAACAAACCTACAACAATCTGATGCTTTGTCATCTCTCCCTGGGACATGTAAATGGTGCCATTTACAGCAGTTTGATTGTGTGCCACCCTCTCTGCCTTGGTGCAGCTCTGGGCCCTCTCTTTGCCCTCACCTGCAGCTGCCCCTCACTGCTGGGGGACACTTGGCCTTGTACCCAGCAGCTGGGCAGGGCCACGGGATGTGGCTGCCACTGCCACATGACTCACCTTGCCTCCCCTTTCTGCCCCTCATTTCCCAGCTTCCAGTCTGTAACACCCCACTGGAGGACAAGAGATGGGACCTCATGATGCCATTACAGGATGCCAGCAGTTTTTGCAGTCATTGGCAGAGTCCCGGGGCAGCAGGCACACACAGCCCGTGTCCCTCTGACATTGCTCTGCCTCTGTGTCGGGCTGGGCGGGGCCAGGAGACGAGACAGGGCTGGGGGAAGCTCCTGCTGCCGCCTGGGAAGGAGCCTGGACAGGCGGCTTGGCCCAGGGGCCCGTTGCTTCTCTTCCCAGCTGGCTGTGAGTTTTCCCATGCTTTTTTTCCTTCCTCAGAGGTATCCCAGTACTGCCAGTCTGTGCCATCAGGGACAAAGCCCAGCAATAACTCACTGTGGATGCAGGGGTGTAACTGTCCTTTGGGCAAGAACAAGACTAATTTTTTTCCCCCCAAACCTGGGGTGCACATAATGGCTTCATGCCAAGGCAAAGATGGCTAAAAAGTCCTCCCAAACAGGTTGTGGACTGACTGCTCCTGGCCCAGGAATCAATTTCTTTGTGTAGGAACTTGACAGCCTGCTCTGCGTGGTTTCTGTAACTTTCTTACTCTTTTTCAGATGAGTTCAGAGTCTGTGTTGGATCCTCAGCAAATCCAAGCTTTTGACCAGCTCTGCCGATTGAACCGAGGCACTTCCCGAGTACGTACCCCCTTCAGTATTCCTTCTGCTGCCACACTGGTGATGGGCATTTTTCCTGTGGCCCAGCCAGACACTGGCACTGGCAAGCGAGGGCTCTGGCTTTTCTCTGGGGTTTGGTCTGGTGCTGGCACTTGGCTGTGGCACACTGCAGGGCAGCCATGCTGGGGAAGCCACTGGCAGGGAAACCATGGGAATGGCTCTGGCTTTGTGGCTGGGCCTGACAAGTGTCCCTGGGGTGATCCTTTGTGGATCTGTAGCTAAGCTCTCCTCTAGACACTGTAGCTCCTGCAGTGGCTGGGAACACTCCCTCCTCCTATGCCCCTGCTGTCCCAAGGAGAGCACAGCTCCCTCTGTCCCTGGCATTTTCCTTGTGCCTCCTGCCTTTTTTGGCTGTGGATGTTGGCACTTTCAGTTCTTTCTGGGTTTTTTTTTTTCAATTATGTGACTTCAAAGTAACCTAAAGACCCCTGGAGAGTTGTTCAGTTGAGGACTGGTGACCTGCATGAAGCTCAGTAGGGTCCCTCCATGCCATCCATGCCCTTGGCTTTACCTGGGTCAAAGCTTCTCTCTCTGCAGCAGGGACACAGTGATGCCCTGGGCTCTGTGTACCTGTGGGAGTGTTCCTGGGCTGACCAGGGGTTTTCCTTGCAGCTGGCTCTCCTGACGGAGCTGGCACGTGGTGACAAGCATGGGCTGCTCAGCGTTTCCCACGGGGACCCAGCCACCAGCAGCGTCTTCCAGAACGAGAACTTCCAGCTGCACCTGACGCCCCCTCCTCTGGCTGAAGAGTAGCTCCTGCCCTGGCTGCTCCCAGGATGTGCTGCTGGGGAGCCTTCCCACCACACCATGGGATCATCCCCCACGTCACCTTCCCAGACCCTGCTGTGCTCACCCTCACTGGCACTGGTGGGTCATAGCTGGTGATGCCCCAGCTGTGCTTTGGCAGTCATGGGGCAGCTGGGCTGGAAGCTGGAACCGTGGGACAAACCCCAGCATGCTGGGGCACAGGGAGGGCTGCCTGTGCTGACCCAGTGGCTTGTGGCAGCAGTGGGAACTTTTCCAAGTAACCAAATCAGCTCTGCCCTGCTGGAGGAGGCCCTGTGTCCCTGTGCTGTGCTGGTTCTGTGGCTGGGGGCCACACCTGAGTTCTGTGTTCTGCTAAAAGCAGCTGTTCTGGCAAGGCCTGGCCCTGCTGTCTCATAGCAACAGCCAAGGGGTCGGAGGGCACAGAATGGGCAAATCTGGGGAAGGCTGAATAATGCAGGGAATGACACCTGTGTGAGCAAACTGACCTGCGCACACTGTGTTCTACCAACCCATTAAAGAGGCCCTTGGTTGAACTTCCTGTGACTTCTGCACTTCTGTGAGTGGGCTGCTGCTAAGAGAAAGATACATCTTGTGGGTAAAGCTCAAACCTCCCCTCTCACCTCTTACCTGTGTTGGGGGTGGGAGGAGTGTGTGTGTAAAAAAGGTGCCTCATGTCCTTGGGGGCTGCAAGGAGTAGAGGGTGGATGTGATGGGCACTGATGGTCACAGAACTTTTAGCACTTTGCTCTCAGCACTGTAACTCACTGTTGGAGGGGTTTCTGTGTTGTCACACACACTCCTCTTCCCCCTGCTCACTTTAGCACCGACACTTGGGTGTTTTGGGGTGCCCTTAGGGTCCCAGCTGCTCCCAGAGCACAGCAGCAGGTGGGTGTTGCTCTCCCTGCACACAGAACTCCTGTGGCTGATCTGTGCAAAGCTCATATGGAATGGCAGGAATATGGAGTAGCACAGCTGCCTCCAAGGAACACTGAAGCACCGGGTGTTGTGCAGAGCTCACCTGGGTAGGAGTAGTGCCAGTGCCCTGAGGTGCCTTGTGTGCTCACCTCCTGCCCGTGAGCAGAACTACTATGGGATGTGTCCAGCCTGCAGCCACATCCTGGGCACAGGTAAGTCAGGGAGCTTTGCCCACACATCAGCTGGAGCAGCTCTTTCCAGATGAGTCGGAGCTGGGCCATGAGGCTGCCCACCAGCCCCAGCACTTACCAGGGCCTGGTGTGTTCCCCCTGGTTATTCCCTTCATCTGCCTGGCTCTGGGGCTGTGTCAGGGGCTGCCATCTGAAGCTGTGAGCAGCCCTTCCTTAGCTGGAAGTCCCGCAGTGCTTCTCTCTAGCATGGAAAGCACACAGGCAGTTAGGACAAGCAGAAAGCCAGTTGTTCAGTATTTTATTCAATAGGAAATATACACACACCTCTCCCTGGCAGGGGGAGCAGCCAGCCCAGGGCATGTTTGTGCAAAGGAAGGAGCCCGGTGTTCCCTGGGAGCGCTGGGAGCCGGGTGTGTGATGGAGCAGGAGATCCCCGTGGCTGGGCCCTGCCCGAGCGCTCTCCAGCAGCCCCGGCACTCCCCAGAGCGCCGCTGACGTTTCCAGGAACAACAGAAGGAAGAGGCAGCTTATTGTGCTTAAGACATCTGAACAAATCCTGGGTAGGAGACACTCACAGCTTGTGGGTATTGCTAATTACTTACAGTTAAGAAAGAATGGGGACAGGACCCTGTGGGCCCTGTGGAGTCTCTGCCACCAGCACCCCCCGAGGTCACCGTGCTCCCAGCCTGTGCCTGGGCAGGGCTGCAGCTCCTGCTTGCCTGCAAACAAGGTGAGCTGTGCTGGGCAGGGGTGTCCTGCTCACGTTCCCTGCCCTTGGTGCCCCAGGGAGAACTGGTGAGGAGCTCCCTGCCCTCGGGAAAGGCCGTGCTGCGCCAGCTCGCCCTTCCTGCCTAGGAAGGAGAAGCCATTCCCAGGGGAGTAAGAGCCTTCCTCTTTCTGGGAGGAAAGCTCAGAGGCCAGGCATGAGAGTGAGCTCATTCAGCTCTCCACTCAGGTTACAATTGAAAGGTTAAATATGAATAAATGCTGTAGGTTTATACATAATGTTTCCTTCTACCTATGGAACGTGTCTGAATGGTCCAAAGACACCAAAAATGTTGTTAGAAACTGTAGTTAGCCAAGAAAGACAACCCCGCCCTTAAAAACAAAATAAATCCTATTTAGTTTTACTACAGCCTTTGTTAAATGCCCTCAGAAAAACAGAGTACTTTCAGGTGCCTTGTGAGAATGTATCTGTTCATGCAATGGCCCAAGTTCCTCATTTCACAAGCATTGCACATTTTTATGTAAGTCATCAAAACTATAAAACCTATTATTTTTGTCTGAAAGTCTTAGTCTAAAAAGTACAGGATTACTTTATATCCACCCATGGAAACTCCTAGACGCGCATGTGCACAGACACACATTGTTGCCTAAATGTCTTCTAAAGATACTGATTACAAAGTGTATAAAATTGGGAATACATTGTCAGGATTACAGTGAGAGATGAGCCACCCTCTACCACAGACTATAATCTAGGATCAGTCACTAACTGTACACGTTTTTACAGCCTTGGATTCACCAGGGACTTCTGAAACGCAAACAGCAACTACACAAAGAACGGCAGTACCGCTGCAGGAACACAGGAGTTACTGGCTTCAGCTCCATGCAGCTGGCTGGAATCTGAGTGACATTTTTGTTTCCTTCAAGCAGGGCTGAAACTGAACCTCCTGTGAGACAGCTCCACTACCAGCTGGGTGAGGGACCCCTGCTCTGAACCTGCTCCTGGACTGGGAGTGATGGAGCAGGAGCCAAAGCCTCCTCTCTCCACTAGGATGACCTTAGGCTCTATTTTAACAAGCTCACATGCCACTGAGACCGTGGGCCACCTTCCAGGGGCATCTCCACACTGTCCCCAAGCTCTGCCGACACAGTGGTGTGGCTGGTAAAATACTTTTTGTTTAAACTTTGTTATTCTTCAGGCAAATGCAGGCCCTGAGGCCATTTGGTCCTGAGTGTCCGGCACCAAAGAGCCCAGGAGGAGGCAGAGGCGGAGCCGAGGGCGGGTGTTCGGAGGTAGTCGCTTCCTTCGCCTGTCCTGGTACTCCCCAGTCCAGTGTGGTATTGGTTAGATGGCCATGCCCCACCTCTGCCTGCTCCCCCTCCTGCCCGCCTGCAAAAGCCAGACCCCCTTCCCAAGATCCAGGCAGAGAAAAGGGACCATGTGGGTTCAGGTAACTCATCCCCCTCCAGAGCAAGACCTGCCTTCTCAGGAGATTTCAGAGCCTGGCCTACCTCAGCAGCTGCTTGGTGCATAGCCTGGAGAAAAGTTGGAGGCACTTTGTGCATTCTCTAGCTTGCCATTCCAACCTGCTGGAAGCTTGGTGCCGACAGCCTCGGAGAAGGTTGCACCAGCACTAGGGAAGGGGCTGGACGAGGAGGAGCCTCGTGTAGCTGTTTGAGAAAGACTAAGGGCACCTTGGTTTGCTGCTCCAGGCGTGCACCCCCCATGCTCTGAGGGACCCCTGCCAACAACCTGACAGGTGGAAACATCTCAAGTGGCACATCCTCGTGTGAGAAGTTGTGTGTGGGGTAACCCAGACCAACAAAAGGGCCTATTTCTGCTAGAAAAGTCTTAAGATTTGTCACTACCTTACGTGCAGACGTGGGAGAGCTGATCAGGCTGAGAACGTGTTAAAATTGCTCAGGCTGCTGCTAGTTCACCATGTGTAAGTCCTGTGACCGCGCTCCCATGACAGGAATCTGAAATATCAAGTGCACTGGAAAAAAGGGATTGTCAGAAAAAACAGAAAATAGAAATACTACAAAAGCAACATTACTGAGAAGGAAGTGGACTGAGCCGATGCCGACTTGTGTGGTCACACAGTGGTTTCTATAGTCTCAATCACTTCCATCTCGCACTGCGAGGGCGACAGGAGCGGGCATTCGTCCGGCTCCCAGCTGCTATCCGGGCTGTAATCTTCCTCTGAGCTCAGCTCGGCCACCCCCTCCGTGTCCTCGTCACACGACTCCATGTAGTGAACCCCCACCGCGTTGATGCCAGAGTCCTCAGAGCTGGACGGGGACGAGCAGTGCTCTGGTTTTGGTGTATTGCTCTCCTTTGTGATTAAGGCGTTGCGGACGGAGCCCTCGTCGGGCTTTGCCCTGTGCGGGGCGGGCGGCTGGCGCTGCACGTAGCACATCTTGCCGTTGATGCACTTGACGCGGTAGTTGTCAATGAAGAGGTCGGCGATGGTGCAGAACTGCGGCGCCTCGGGCGGCAGCGGCGGCTGGAAGGCGGGAGCGAACTTGAGGAAGTGCTCAGTGAGCGACACCGAGATCTGGATGGTGTTGGGGGACTCCCGGGGCCGGATGGGGATCTCGGTGCTGGGGAGCTGCTCCACGGGGGTCATGGGCTGGTAGACGTATTTACCTGTGGGGACACACAGGAGCGGCGTTTAAAGGTCTTTGAGGTTGGACAAAAGCGATGACGTTGACGCCCTTGGACACCACCAGCAGCTGCTGCTTCTCTCGTGGCCTCTCAGGTATGGATCCTCTGATGCCTAATGCTGCAGGTAATCACAACCTCCTGTACCCCAGTGCTGCTCCCCTCCCTTACCCTGCCTCCAGGACTGCTGTAGGACATGACTAACTCTGGACAATTAACTCCAGGGCACAACTCCATAGCCATGAAGTGGGAAAGATGCCAAGTCTGCCCACCCTGCCTTCTAGGAGAAAGAAAACGGACAGGATTCTCAGAGGCTTTTTTCCCCCAACTGAACATAACATGCAAGTTCTAGCTTACATCTTTGCTACAATGATCAAAATTTTATTATGTTCCTATTATTCCAGTGAGTCTCCTTGTCCGTGACTCCACGTTCTTTGTTTTTGGGGACTAAATCGTGTTTTTCCATATTATAAACCAGAAGTTCATACATAACTACAATTAGAATGTTAAGGCAGAAAATAAGGGAATTTCCAAGCTTTTGGCATCTTGATTATCTGGTTAAGTAGTAAGAAAATAGGATTATGTTGGTTATATTGAGCAGAACAAAGTGTGAACTGAACATCTTCACTAACAGAAATAAATAAGAGAGCAGAAAATTGGGACTATGTCAGGAAAAACTGAGAAACCCGAGGCTATGCCTAAGACTGTAAAATGCTGCATTTTATTTGCATGAAGGCTCTGAAAGATTCATGTCTCCCCAGGGGCTCATCCACTGGGAAAGCACAAATTTTCAGAAGCCTTGTGAATAGTGGGGCTGTCGGAAGAGTTTTGCTGCACGCGCTGCAGATCCTGCTTTGCACAGGCAGCAAATGCACCAAAGCATGGAGGGGCTGTGTGGGTGCCTGGAGCTCTCCAGGTGAGGGGCAGAAAGGAAGGCAGAGTGCTGGTGTGTTTCCAGCTCACAGGCAGGTGCAGTCTTTCTCCCTGAATTACCCATTCCTTTGGAACATCGCAGAACGGCTCGCCTTGGGAAGGACCTTAAAGACCGCGGAGTTCCCATCCCCCTGCCGTGGGTAGGGACACCTCCTACTAGACCAGGTTGCTGTAAGCCCCAGGGCAGGGCTCGCTCTCCCTGCAAAGCTTTTCCGCAGCAGAGAATCCCCCTGGGGCCGGGAAACACCCCCAGCCCCGGAGGAGCTCTGTCGGCTCTCGGCAGCCGCGGGTGCTGCCGGCGCTCCGGGGCCCACGCACAGCCTGCGCTCTGCCAGCTCCGGGACGTCACCGGCAACCTCGAGCACCGGGAAGGCCCTTCCCACCCCGCAGTGCTGCTGCAAGGGAAACGGGTCATGTGAAAGTCGGCTGGGATTTCCAATCCCTGTAGCCCAAGGATAGGGAGTACAGCTGAAAGGCCACGGAACCGAAGGAAGAGCTCCTGGAGCGTGGGAGAGGCTCCAGGCACGGCGAGGGAAAAGCCCACCCGTGTGCCATGGGAGGAGAGCGCAGACAGAGCTGGCAGCAGAAGGAAGTGTGTGAACAGCTTTGACCAGCTCCCCTCGAATACCTCATCCAATGTTTTCTCCCTACGATCTGTGCAATGGTAACTGCTGACAGAGCCACGGGGAAGCTCAGTGACAAGAAATCAAGCTTTTCCCCTGTCTGCTTATGGCTGGATGACAGAAAACACAAAGCCATCCTCTCCACTTGCCATCTCTGCACCATGGTGTAGCTCCTAAACCTGCTGTGACTCAGAGGAATGAATGTTGGCATCCAGCAGCTGCATGCTCCAGCCACAGGCAGAGCACAGCTCTCACTCCTCCAGCACAGATCCTTGGTTCTGGCGTCTCTGAGCAATGGGGTCCCCTCAGAGGTTTCTCAAATCTTGTGGACAGAACTTCCCTGGGAAGCTCCTCACCCTCACAGCCACAGCAGCAGCCCACGGCTTCCTGCCATCTGCTGCTTCCCAGAAATCCTTCTGTGAAATTAGTGAACATTAAATATGCCACTGCCCTTGCAAAGCCCCACAGCTGATGATTACTGTGCTGCTGGCTGGGATAGTGTCTGATAAATTCAACTCATGGAAACTGAAGTGCAGCCTGCCCTTGCCTGAAACCACAATGCTCTATTTATCCATAGATTTGGAGGGTTTCTGTGTGGGCTCCTTTGACAACCAATGATAAAATACAACCAGATACTGGTGAAAAACATTTCTTCAACTCAATTCTGTGCTGCCTCTATTTGAAGAGTCCAAGGAAGGGTCCAGTGAAGATTTTACCAGGATGAAGAAAAAAGGTCTCTGTACAACAGGACTCTGTTTTTCCATTTAAAACAGTCACCATGTCCTGGCAGAAGGCTGAGGGATGTTGGGAATAGAAAGTAATGTATTTAAGCCAAGGAAGCTTACAGCATGGGCATGGAATGGTAAAGCAGACTCCTCAGTTTGACTTTTTTGGTGTTTGTTTTTCCCCTTTTGGGAAAAGAAGAAGAGCGGTGGCCAGGTCAGCCACGGAGTTGCTGGGAGCTCAGCTGGTTGTTTCTCTACTGCAGCCACACACAGCAGCTCCCTGCATGTCTCAGGACTGCCCTGCTGGCACTAATTCCAGAGCAGGAGCAAAGAGCACAGGATTTCAGAGCCTGTCTGTGTGGCCTCACAGGGGCTGAAACGTTCCTCACGTTCCAAGGACAAGCTCTGCCAGGGTAAAGCAGGAACCAGCCAACACACAGCAAAGAGAATTTTCTACCTTAACTGATTTCTACATTTCTTTAGAATTCTGGTACAAGTTTGTCAAGTCTTAGGTGGTTTTAGAGGGAATTTTAAACAGATTAAACTTGTTTCAAAACATGACCAGGTGCTCAGAACTGGGACTGTCAGACTGGATCGTGGGCAATGCTGAGCTTACAGCCTCTGTTACCACCCCTCACCCTATATAATGCATGGAAACTCATCAGCCAGGATGCAGCCTATGAAAAATAAATGCAGAAATTAGAAATAAGATTGCCCCCCACCCCTGCAGCTTGAAGGATTGCCAGGTTTTTTCACTAGAAATGCCCCTAGAAGGACAAGTCCCCAGGTTCTCTTACAATCCATCTCAATCTGATCAAATACTTGTGGAAATCAACAGCAATATTTTTGCTGACTCTGAACAGCTGGCAACAGTCTGTGATAAAACAGTACTTTGAGCACCTATTCTGCTCCATCCCATCTAATACACTAGCTCAGAACTTATTGCCTATTTATTCCAAGTCAGTTGAAGAACTCTGTGACTGCACTGTGCTGATGAACACTGCTGTAAATGACAGTGTTCTGCACAAATTCAGATGCCACACAAGACACCACATCTGAAGTTGTTTCCTGGGTCACTTCCCCACCACTGCCCATGTGGAAGGCGGTGAAGGAAAAATACTGCTCGTGTCAAACACATGTCTAAAAATCAAACTCCAAATCCTGTGAAAAGAAATGTGCTGCATTTGCAGAAGTTTGGGAAGGTCTTGAGCACTTTAGGAGCTGCTGTGAGGAGGTGTCACAGTTCTGGCTCTGCACTTCCTCCACTGTGGCAAAAGGGCTCAGGGGAAACAAGAACCTGCTCCCCTCCAGGAAGAAGTGTGAAAGCAGGCTCTGCCAGAATGACTGCCATGGTAAGTCTTGGATGTCCATGACAGCCACTGGCTGACAGGTGAGATGGTGAAACGAGAGACCCCAGAAATAGGTCTGTAGGCTACACTTAACTATTTGTCCCCCTGAGCTTGCTCTGTGCTCAGGGCATTATCCCCCACCAACACTGCTCTTCTGTCTGACCCCTCAAAGTGACAGCAGCCTGTGCACAACAAGAAAGGGACAATTGTTTCTCCGTTTCTTCAGCTGGCCCTTGTGCCAGCACACAAACCAAATCCTCAGGGACCTGGCACATGCTACAGCCAACACTCAACTGCAGAACAACTATTCAACTATGTCCAAGGAAGTGAGTGCTGGCCAGTGCTCATCTCCCTGTTGCTCTGTGCACAGAAATAGGATTTCTATTGCCAGATTGGATGGATGCTGTTCCCCAAAGCCTTGGATCCATGCCTCCAGTGAGACTGCCAGCAGGCTAAGGCAGGATCCAGCAAAGCAGGGAGCTCTACCATCACTTGCACATCTCCAGCAAACTCGTGCAACTTGGAAATTTTTTTATGTTCATGGCACTAATAAGCAGAACTATGTGGCTGATTGACTGGAAGCTGTATTATAGAGACTCTTGCTTCCACAACCCCAAATCAAGCTTTGAGAAACAAGCCACGAGGTCATTTCTCTCTGATTTTTTGCTAACTGGGCAGTCTGCATGCATCTTCACCAAAGAGACACAAAACAGCAGCAATTTCTGTGGCTAATATGAAATAACTTGATGATGAAATAAGCAGAGGTGTGGCTGGAAAATTTTCTTTTCCACTTCCGTCCATCCAGCATTCTGGTTTACCTCTAACACTCATTAATGTGCTTGACATATTTGAAAAAAAAAAAAAAAAGTCCAGCTTTCAGGAGGGAGGTTTCCTAGAACAAATTCTCAAATCTTACCCTCTCAAAAGGACTTAGTCCTAATAACTAACACCATGAATCGCACTGCACTTCAGAAAATGGTAAGAGAGAGCTGTGGATTTTACGAGTCTAAGTCAGCAATACATACCATGGATATTTGTTCACATGCAAGGCATTTAGACATCTATTAACTGAAAGATAAAAGCTTTTTTTCATATGTATTCTTCCCCCTGCAGCTGCTGGAACAAATATTTCTACAGCCTCCCATCTGCCAGCTCATCTATCTCCAAAAATCAGCAAGGTTAACAAAGACCTGCTACTTGGCAGCTATTGAACGTGACCTGGCTCAGGTTAGGAGCTGCTCCTGTGTGGGCTGAGCACTTGTGGAAGTCCCAGGCAGAGGTGAGCTGGCTCTGATCCCAGGGGAATCTCTGTGCCTTTGGCTGTGGTGGATGCTCCAGAGGGGCTGGAGCTGTGACCCCAGGCACAGTCCAGGGCTGCACAGGCCCCCAGTGAGGGTGTGGAGGAATGTGTCCTGTGCACCAGCAGAGAGCTGCACCCCACATACTGGTGACTTGGTGCTGCCTGAACATACACCTGTGTAACAGCACCAGCAATCCCCCCCTGTGAAGTCCAATGGGATTCTCACTCCAGCTGTGCCAGACTTTGCTATTGCCTCTCGTGACTCTGCCAAAAAATCCAGCTCACACAGGAGGGGAATTGGTCCCACTATGAAGAACATAAAACCCTCTAATTAAATACCACACAGCTCTGAAGGACTGAAGGCAAAGGAAGCATTCATAATGCATGTGTGACAGGAGACAGCACTGCCTTGGAGGGGATCTGCATTATTCCAAGGAGAGCTCCCTGCACAGCTGT
Organism: Agelaius phoeniceus; assembly: GCF_051311805.1. Classification (NCBI taxonomy): domain Eukaryota; kingdom Metazoa; phylum Chordata; class Aves; order Passeriformes; family Icteridae; genus Agelaius; species Agelaius phoeniceus. The sequence continues at coordinate 7,620,030 of NC_135274.1, read as the reverse complement.
TCTGGGTCTGGAAACCTTGGAGATGAGCTGCTTGAGCACTGGCTTTGCTCACACAAGAGACAGAGAACAACTGAGCGCTCTTCCAGCAGCATTTGTTCCACATCTCCTGGGTGGGGCAGGAGAGCCAAGTCTGGCTCTGGGGAAGCACCAGGTGGATGTGCAGCTCTCTGGCAGGTGGTGACAGCTCTGAGTGGGAGTGGTGCCCTGCTGGCACAGTGGCCCCAGGACAGTGCAGAAGTTGTCACACCCAGCTGGGCTTCCAGGGCCCCCCAGGGCAGTGGATGGCACAGGTTTGCCAGCCCAGCCAGAGGGCATGGGAAGGAACCAGGTAGGATTCACAGCTGGCACAGCAGAACCTTGGAGCAAGGGAGGGTTTCCTCCTTCACAGCCTAAGGCAAAGCTCCCTGCACATCCTGGACAGGTTTATGAAGGGCACTCAGCATCCTCAGCCTGCTGGAGGTGCCCATCACACCTGTTTGTTGCCAAGTGCCCAGCAGAGTGGAATTCCATCGGGAAGTGGGATGTTGGGCTGAGTACCCACCTGGGGTCATGGCCCTCCAGCTGAACAGTGGACAGAGTGACTGCTCTGGCTCTCCTCCTTCTCTTTCCAGTTACATGCACAGCTTGGAACCACAAACTCTTGCAAACAAAGCTTGCCCTAACCATAAATACTTGTCAAGGACTATCACAACTCCAAACCATACTTAGAGTACAGTTGTAACTTTTCCAGAGGGGTGAGAACAAATGGAAGGAGAAACCCAGAGCACATTTACGGATGGCACATGGTGAAGAACTTCATTGCTCGCCCAGTCTGCACTTTGTGATGTATGGAATAGACATCATGTCATATCCAGCAAATCCTCATGGGCTGCATGGTGAACAAAAGATGTGGAATGAGCCACCAGAGGAAATGGAAAACATTTCAGGACACTGAGGCACTGCCAGAATGACAGGCTCAAGTAGAGCTGAACTGGGCCATTATAATAAGGTTATAATAAGGCATAACAGAAATGATTGTCCACCTTGAAGAAGCCTTGTAGATAAAGATATGCAGCACCTCAGTGCAAGTGATATTTCTGCCTTGCACTTTGTCCAAACAACTTTGAAAAAGCACTGAGATTGCTCAAACAAATTTCTAGTGGGGGGAATGCAAACAGAACATTCCGCATACCTGCAGGAATTCTGGCAGAAATAGAAGGCCCAGTAAGGGATCAGAGAAGAGACTCCAAGGGCACAAATCAACTCAGCAAAGGAACAACAGAAGAAGCAGCCACACACCAGGACCAGAGCAGGCTGGAAGTGCAGCAGGAAGGGCTGGCAGGTTCTGCCCTAACAGAAATGTATCACTGCAAACAGCTCCTTCTCACAGAAGCACCTCCGTCTGAGCACTAATTAATCCATCCCATTCCAGACCCCATCCAAGCACAGGGAAGAACCAACCCAGCAATGTTTTGGCAGTGGCTGCCTAGGAGCAATTCCATACAGCTGCCAGCTCTCTCCTGTGGAGGTGTTCCCTCCCTGCTGTACAGCCAGACAGCTGTGCCAGCCCCTGACTCAACGCTTTTCACAGGAAACCAGCAGAGACGGGGAAAAAATCAGGAAGTTTTTCCTCATCAAATTTGTATTTTAATGCCCTTTTGTCTTGATCTGTTTTAAATACAAAAAGGATCATGACAGTACATGCTGTGAGCTGTCTAAGCCTTTGAGGAGTTTCTGTGCACATCAGCTTAAGAGCAGGTAACGCTTAAATGCAAACAGACCCTGGAGCTTCCTCCATCATCCCTGCTCTTTACTCTCATTGCTTACATGGATTTACTGGACTTAAGGAAAAAGCAACCCTGAAGGCTTGAGAGATGCAGCCATAAACCCTCTTAAAGGGGCCATATTTGCTCACTAACCATTCTAAGGGAACAGAATACCAGGGCCAACGAGGCAGTGAGCAGCAGCATACACCATGTGTGTGTTCTGGAGGAGCTCTTTCCTTTCAGTAGCTGGAGAATGTCACCCATACCACAGGTGCTACTAACCCCAGCTCCATGCTGGGTTCCAGAAACACAGAAACTCAGGCATGGAAAGTGTGGCACAGCCCTGGTTACCTCTGCCAGCACAGCAGCTGGGCAACACTACACAAGCTCTGAATCCAAGGATTTTCATCTTCCAACATCCCTTCCAAACCCACCCCCAAAGGCCAGAACAGCCACTTCTTACACATTCCCCTGAGAAATTTTATCCCCCAAGTTACACTAGATATTTTTAAAATTCAGTAGAGAAAATAGCAAAAAATGGCTTAGTGCTAAATATTTATTCTACAACCCCATCCCTGAGCACCATCTGCTCAAGCTTCAGCAGCCCATGGTTTCCATGCAGCCAGTCAGTGTACTGACAGGGAAACAAAGCAACATAAGCACAGCTCCATGTCAAACCACCCAGAAGTCCATGGCATTGCCTGGAAATCAAAGGGACTGGAGACACAAGATCCAGCTGGCTTCAGGTGTGTGGTATGTGCTGCAGGGGGCACCCTGAGCCTCTGCACACGATGGAATGCTTTCTTGGGAATTCTTAAAAAAGCACAACGGCTCACCATGTCCTTGAAGGAAAAGCCCTCTCTAAAGACCTGCACTCTGCACCCACAGGGGACAGCTGGGGCAGGAGGCTGGGACTCACAGCTTGGAACAGACACATCTCTGTAGCCACAGCGTTTTCCTGAGAAACAATGCCCCATGGGCTGTGCTGTACCTGTGCTGATCCCTCCCTGTGGCCAGAGCCCAGGATCTGCTGACACGTCATCTGTGCAGTTGCTGTGTGGGAGCAGGTGCCTTCAGGCTGGATAACCCCACGTTCTTCAGCTCCAGCACTGGGAGCAGGGTCCTTATTCCCAACACACTCTGTTAACCCTGCACTCTTCCTGGTGCCTCACACACAGCTCCATTCACATGCCATTCAAACCAAGCTATTTCTGTCACAAGCCTCTAGAGAACCCATTTCTGGGGGTTTTAAATGACTGCTCTCCCTGCTTGTGCACAAAACACATCACCACCTGGAGCTGAGGAGTGCAAGTATGGGCACCAGTGCTCCCCTTGGAGGGGTAAGGGATCCAGCAATGCTCTGCATCAACACATAGAAGCCCAAGTACCAGCCCTGGAGGTGAAGCAGGTGGATATCACATTGAGCCATTGTGTCACACAGTGCCACTGCATGCAAGTGACTTGGAGCACCTGGACAGCACAGCTGGGAGCACAAACAGCTCTCTGCTGTGAGCCAGTGCTGGCAGAGGTGAGAGCATCGCCCCCAGCTTCACATCCAGAGAGGCAAAATCCCACAGGACCAGCTGCAGAATGGCTCCTGTGCCAGCAGATCAAGGTCTAGTGGCACAGGGAGGAAAAACAAGGCAAAAGGTGAGTGTCTCCTTCCACCTGCCCTGCCTACAGCTGGGCTAATGCTGGTGGACTGCAGGAAGGCTGCAAGAGCTGGTCAGCCCACCCTGGCACACCTGATGCTGCCACAACCTTTCACCAGGGGCCAGGGGAAGGAGGGAGTGAGTGAGGGAGTGCAAACACCTGGAGTGGGGCTCAGGCTTGGGAAAGCACTGAAATCCAACCAGGCAGCTACACAGCAAGGAGCAGCCAAGCACCCTGCCTGCAACAGTTACAGGTGAGCACCAGCATGATGTGTGGCAGGGAGAGGGACAGACAGAGGCTGGCACACAGAGCCTGGCACAGCAGGGAGTCATTTCAGGGCTGGGTGCAAGCACACAGCCAAACAAGCAGCTTCAAGAGCAGACGTGTGGGCTCTCGAGCTCCGCAGCCACCAGTGAGAACAAGAATACAAATGCATGCCTCTTGCTGAAATTGTTTTACAACGTAGGTTACATATAAATTCCAACTGTTACATGGCCTAAATTAAAGTATGGCTATGTTAAAAACAAGACCCAGTTGCCAAGCAATCAGTTTTCACTTTCCCAGTAGGTTTTTGACTTCCCTCTATGTGAATATACTCAACTATTGGCAAAAACATCTCCAAATGGCACAAACTGCACTTCTTGAGTTCTGTGATCAGTCACTACATAAAAATTGATTAGTGGAAGAATCAAAGCCATTATGAAAACATACTCTGTATCTTGTGGGCAGATAAATTCATAGAGGTGCTGGAAGAAAAACCACAACACATTAAACCAGGGTCACTTTATATGCAGAGAGAGAGATGCTCTACCTGGAATCCAATCTACTGTCAACCAGCTTTTGCATTAGTATAAGCCTGTGCCATCCATCAGCAGCTAAGCCCACACTGTCACAGCTCTCGGGAGTTTGGGAACATCTTACACTGTTTGTGAGTAAAGCGTTTTGTTTTTTATCCTTTACAGAAACACAAATTCCTAGTAGAGCCTCACCAGTGTGCAGAAATAAGTTACCAAGGCTGGCAGTGAGTCATGAAGTGTACAGCAGCACTGTTAAATCGAGAGCCATTACATAAGAACACCCCAAGATGCCCCTGCTCTACAAGGCCGGCTCTACTGGTGCAGCAACACGAGCGGTGCCAAAACGTGTTCCTGATGAGCACACAGGTGCTGCCAGGAAATTGGAGGTCCTGTGCCAAGCACCTGAGAGGCCCCTTCAGTGCTTCCAGCAGCCCTGAGCAGTGTGAGCTCTGCAGACCTGCGGGATGGAAGTCACAGCCAGGACAATCTTGTGACTCAGTCTCATGGGACAATGCAAGGCTATGACCACAGGCTGCCAGTTAAGACCCATGAAACATCCATCAAGAGCCTCAAGGGGAAGGATGTGACAGCAGGCACTTTTGCATTGGGCACTGGCATTAAGCAGGCTCACAGAGCAGGCTGGCAAACAGATTCCCTCACCTGCAGAGTCCAGGAAGGAAGCCACATGCTCGCCACAGGCACAGTGCTCCATGCAGATTTTATCTTTAGCCTGTTCCTCTGCAGTGACAAAAGTGCCAGCAGCCTCTCACCAGCAGGAGCACGGGCCCAGCCCTCACCATGCAGGGTTGAGGACACCCTGCATTCACAGACAACCCCACCAGCTGAAGAGAGACAAGATTAATGAACTTTTTCTTCAGAAGAACTTGCTCTGGTAGGAAACATCCCCAGCCTTGTCCTTTCAGGTTTCTCAAAATCAGCACTTAACCCTTCAAGCAGCCACAGAGGAAGGGTGTCAGTTATCTGCCACTCTCAGAGGCTCTTACCAGCAAATCATTGAATTTGGGGCAAGCAGATAAAATTCGTTGTGAATTATGCCTCTCAGGTGGACAGACAGATTAGAAAACAGCCTCATAGTCATGCATGACAAAGAGATTTTGGCTGGCAGGAAGTGTTTTGGTACACAGGTCCCTTTGACTTTTGGAGAAAGAAGTACAGTGATTTCTGTTCAATCTCTCATGAGCTGCACAAGAGTTAGTCCTATGAGACATATTAAGAAAGTAGCCTGAATTCAGAGATTTTCCAGTGGTCTAATTCTGTTAAGTGATATCTGCACCTTTGTTAATAATGATAGAACATGCATGTCTCTAAACATTATAGTAAGGATTCAAAATGAATGGCAGCAGGTTCTTCCAGGGGTGCTGACATTCCCACAGGGTACAAGGAATCAACACATGTGAGTTGTCTTATCAAGGGTACACTCATACTGTGATTTCCAGATCATAACTAAAACCTGAGGAACAAAATCCCATCCAGGTCTGGAATGGTGCACCCATAAAAACTGGCAGTGTTTTCCCTTAGAGTAACACTTCAGAATATCAGAATATATTAAGCTGACATTCTTTCCTTGGTTGTGTACAGCTTAGTGAAACGAAGCTGGAATATCATAGCTCTTCAAAATACAGGTGAAGAGAAGATCTTGCACAGCCACAGGCAACAAATCCTCATTAAAAGTCTTTTCCCATTACGAGCTGCAACATCCACCTTTCTGCAGCTCCTGCCTGGCACTCAGCATAATGCCTTGCTCTGTGCACAAACATCCTGTCCATACATGGACTTAACAGGATGAATGTTCAAATCCTTTTCACAGCAGAAGTAAATTAAAAATGCCTATTTGTCCCAGGATTTGTGTCATTCTCCCTCTAGACCAAGCTGTGTTTTCTGGGAATTCCCAGCCCTACTGCTCCTAGCCCCACTACTCCATTCCACTTTAAACAAGAGTTTCCCATGAAGAAAAATGTATGAGCTCCTCAAAATACACAGAATTTCAGACATAAGCATTTTACAAGTCCCTTTCCCTGTTTATCCAACAAATCGGTCATCAGGATGTAGTTTTGCCCTGTGGAACAGAACTGCTGGAAATTCAAGTTGCCCTCCCCACTGCCAGGCTGGCTGCTTCCAGCACACATCACTATGTGCACTCAGGGACACACAGAACACTGCTGCCCTTCTGCTCCCTCCTGGGTGTGGAAACGAGTTTTACAGCCACCAAAAGCCAACATGAGGAAAACCCACTGGAGTTAGAGCAAGGCTTTTGGAGATGTACAGTGCATGCTGTGCTGCAGAGCACCCCAGGGCTGTGGCTGCTCCTCTAACACGCAGGGATCGACAGACACTGGCTGCAGGCGGGCACAGCTCCTCTTTAGACCCCCAAGCCCTATCGGGATGCACCTGAATTCCTCCCCATCCCATCTCAGCTCACTTACCAGCTCTGTCACAGCAAAGCAAGGCTCCCTCACTGATTCCCTCCTCACAATTCCCACAGGCAGACTGGGGTCTGAATAATTACATGGGCTTGGGAGATTGTCAGAGCCCCTGCTGATGGCTTCTGTCGCTGGAGAGGGGCAGAGACACCTTGGAAATGCTGCTGGTGTGCACAGAGATCCTGAAATGCTGCCCACATCACTGTGTGGCAGGGGAAAATGCCTGCACCTGGGCCAGGTGTGTACCTGCCAGAGAGCAGGCAGGAGCTGCCATGGACACACACCACATCAGCTCCCTGGAAGAGCTTTAATCAAGGATGGCCTTGACAGAGAACTTTCACCAGCTTTGTGCGACAGACAACAAATGCCTTCATTTCAAAATGTTATAAAAGAAAGGCACTAGTGATTCAAGCAGAGGAGAATGTGAGGAGCAGTATCAGCTCAGAGCACACCCAGGTGCAGTGACTGTGCTGATTTGGCTCATTCCCTGGCTGCAGCTGTGGGCAATGGATAAGGGACAGCCCCCTCCCCTGGCCAGCACACAGCTGGGACTGATGAGACCCAGTCACAGGGACTGTGCCTCTGCTGGGTGCCCTCAGACACTGAGAGGAAGCAATGGAGCTCTGAGAGCCAAGAGAAACGCTGGGCTGCCTGTTCAGGTGAACAACAAAATGTAAATGTACTCTGGTTCTACATTCCCAGAATATTGCTAGCCTGACCAAATTTAGAGAAGCCCTTCTCCCCAAAACTACCCAACAAACACATGCCCTTTGTAGCATGCCACCCATCACACAAACCCATTTTCTCCTCTTAGCTGAAAAATGACATTTCCTTGGATCTCTTGCCAGGCCTGCCTGACCTCATGCAGAACCTGCCAGGTCTGGCTGCAGACTCCAGCCGAGCAGTGCCATAATTTGTGATGCACACCAGGGAGTGGGAAACTAATCCAAGGCACACCTGCAAGTGCTATCCACCACCCAGCAAACTGTAAGGGAGGGGGAGCAGGTGCATTTTTAAAAAACCTTTCCTGCCACCACGATCTTGTTCCTTGCCTGAGCCTAGCAATATGTTCCCTTCCTGGCACCCCAATGGAGATTTCGCACTTTCCCCATGCTTGGTTTGTTTTCTTGTAAAGGTTCTAAACAGCTGAACCTGTAAAAGTGGTGGTACTGAAATTTATTTGCTGCATTTACTTTTCAATATAAGATATGCAAGAGGCTTTAAGGAGCTAAAAGCTTGCTCTTTTGATGCTGAATCAGGGGGGGAAAAAAGCATAGAAAGGCTAATACAAGGTGGCACAATTACTGTCTATTGATGCAACTGCTGTGGAACCACGATTCATCATGTATTATTGATAATTGCAGCATAATGTACCGAGGGGTTTGCAGGGTGGTTAACAGAATGCAAGATATTCAGATTACAAATGAACCCAGTTGCAAGAGAATGCTCTTAATTGTATCAAGCATGGTGCCTTCTCTCACAGTTAATTCTTAGGAAGTAAAATTAGCAAAAGTCAAAGTCCTCCTGTCAGGTCAGGACAGATGCAACCCCAAGGATCTGATCCTTTCTGACATAAGCAGGTACCAGCTCAGAGCCAGCAGCCTCACAGCCAGCACCAGTGCAAATCACAGCTGCAGTGGAAATCCCGAGGTGAGGAAAGGGAAGCAGGCACCTTGCTGCAGACCTGCCTCTGGCATGTTTTCTCTGGCTCTGGAAAAAGTAGATCAGAGTAATTTAAGGCTCTCAGCTTGCATCTAATAAACAAAACCTCCCAAGGCTGTCAGAGGGGAGGAAGGTGAACAGAGGGCTGCCACCCTGGCAAAGGGAATGCGTGCAGCACATAGAGCAAGCAGGAGAAATGTGTAGTGGGTCAAACACAGGGACTGAGGTAAAAAACACCTCCTGGGCCAACACCTTCTTCCCTGCTGGGAAAAGGACTCCGAGGCTTGAGCCCTCATCCTGCTTCCACATGGAGACTGGAGTCAGCACAGCCTCCTGGCAGCACCCAGGGGATGGGTGTTGAGGACAGTACAGCAGCAGGGATGAGGTGTCCCTGCACCCCTGGGCAGAGCCCAGCAGCTCCAGTGACACCCAAGGCACCCCAGCACCCTCCCATCCCAGCCCCCCCAGGCACACCCATCCTGCACGTTTTTCATGCACCTCTTATGGAGGCTGTACCTGGGTTCAGAGCTCCCCACGCAGAGGAGGGCATTAGAGAAACACCACACTGGGAAATCTGCTCCTCACCAAGCCCAGAACAGACTGAAAAGGACCTAAAATGAACTCCAGGCTTAGACACACAAGTGATACAGGCACCCAGGGCAGCTGAGGCTCTCAGAGCTGTTTGGATACACCAGTCAGTCTCTGATCTCCCTGGCAGCTATTATTGCCATTTTACGGACACAGAAACATCGGCGGTAAAGAGAGCGCCTCCAGTACTGCTCACTTCCGAGCATGCCAACCACAAGGGCTTTGGGAATTCAGGCTGGGTCCTTTCTCAATTATTCCTTCCATAGCCAAGTGGCTCTGCAACGCTAAATTGCTCCTGTCACTGAAGTAAGCAGATGTGATCCTGAATACACATGAGGAGACAATCTACTCATCATGGCATGGTGAGTTTTTGTCATTTCTCAGTGTAAGTGCACTTTAACTGAGTTGACATTCTCGAGGACCTTGGCCACTGATGGAAAATAATACTTCAATGGCCCTTTTAATTGATGTAGAGTTTCCTGTTCCCCAATACAGCTCTTAAGAGTCACAGAAAAGCACTTTCAAGAACCCTCTGAGGATTCCCAAGTCAGTATTACAGCACTGCGTTTATGCAAGGTAACTCCCAATACTGTTTAATTACATCTCTGACCTCTATACAATTTCCCATTATAGACCTCATTCTTACCCCTTTTAAGTCTAACTCAACTCATTCCACAGGAACAGGATACAAAGAGATCCTTAGCTCTGAAATTTGCATTAGGAAATGAGGGGCAAGAAGGGAGCGCGCTTCACCATGGCTTTCAGAAGATTAAACGAGACAGTGAAGTGTGTGACTTTCTTTAAAATCCTCCATTTAAAATCCTGGTTTCTTGAGGCAAAAGTATCTCAACTTTTCCTTAGCCATAAAGGAGGAATTGAGAAGGAGGTCTGTACTTCTTGCAAATGCTATAACAATTTTTAAATCTTATAATTGCCAGACAGAGCAAAGGGTTGGATGGGATCTCAAGTGGTCTTTCCAAGAGGGAAGCAGCTCCATGTAATGCCAAAGAGACACCAGTGTAAGCCTTCCCTGAAGGACCATGACTCTTCACCTTCTCGAGTACTCTGTTCCCCTGCTGCATTTCTCTTTCTAGTTATGATATTTTCCCATATCCAAACCTGAACTCTCCTGGTCACAGGTAAGAGACACCTGGTTATCTGCCACCTCTGCGCAGAGGAGGACTCGAACACGACTGCTCTGCAAGGCCACCTTACACTTTGCAAAGCTCATCAGCCCTTCCTTTCTCCCTCCCTCAATCTTTTACAGCCCAAACAACCCTTTCTTTTGCACCCCCTTGTAAAGCATATTTTTCTAAGTTGATCTCTGTGATCTCCTCCCCAGTTCTCCTACAGCTCTATAAAGTGCAACACTCAAAGCTCAGCCCATCAGTCTGGGTTCCTCATCACTGAGCTGAAGAGACTAATTAAATTGCACACTTGCCACGCTCCTGGTAATGCATCCCAAAGCGAAGGCTGGTGCTCTGGGTTTGGCTTTTCTGCCACACAGCCCTCCTGCTGCTGAGGCACAGGCAGTTTGTGATCCATCCTAATCACCAGATTCCTCTCTGCAATCGCTTCTCTGGGTGTTCCCAGTTCCATGTTTGACTTCCCCATCCCAGGACCATTCCCAGATGATTTTGGGTAACATCTCCAGTTTATAAGCACCACTTTGAGCTCTGATCCAGAGCACTCATAATCGTTTATATCTTGATGGTGGCCACAAATAACTGAGGCCAAGGAAATGTTGGGAAGAATCTATGTCATAACCTTTGTGTTACTGATGAAACACCAGTGTCCCTGTCCCTGTGCAACAGGTGGCTATGGCACCTTCTCACACAGTCAGCTGTGCCACACAGTACTCAGGGCACAAACAGAAGAAAACCTTTTGTCCTGAACTGCTTTCAAAAGAGTCCCAAATCAAAGCAAAATTCCTGAAATGCATATTTAATTGATATAGAAGTTTGCCAAACAAAAGCTAGCTTTTGGGGCAGCCCCCTTTCCCTGTGAAACAAAATTTGCAAAAAGTCTGTGTGAAGGGGAATCCGTGAAGGTGACTAAATTGCAAGGAGAGATGGCAATGGATTTAAAACCAGAATGGGATATCAGGAGTCCAAGGGACACCTTCAGCAGCACTGAGTAACCCTCACATAAGGGTCCAGTGTTAACCTTGACCATCCAAGCTTTAAGATCTCCAGAACACAACACGACCATTCTCCATCACCATCTCCTGACCTCGCATCAACACGCTGCTGGGAAAGCCTGCTGTTCAAGGCTCTACGTGATTAATTATTCATCAAACTATGTTTGGACATCCACAGTTCAATCTCAGCCTCCATGATTAGATACATCAGGATCTTGAATACTGATATTAAAGTCGTTGGGCGCCTTTTCACCAGAGTTGGCTCAATACTGGATTTTGAAGCTATCTGCTATATATAGCCTGAAGCAGTTACCTCTCTGCTCAAAGGGGTTTACGCTTGTAAAAAGAAAACCATTAGCATCGAGAATGAAGGACAGTGGTGCCACAGCCCACCCTCCGACCGGCTCAGGGGGAGAGGGGCACTGGGACTCCAGGCCCCGAGAGAACTCTCCGGGCATCGCCGCTGTCGCTCCTACGGAAGCAGCACCCGAGGTCAGGGTCCCACTGGGGCCGCCTGGGCACGGACAGCTCCGGGAGCGGGCTGCTCCTGGCCACGGGACGGGACGGACAGAACGGGACGGGCGTGAAGCAGTGCGCGGGGACCAACAGGGCATTCGGGACGGCCGGGATCGCGCACCCCCCGCCCGCTCCCTCGCCCCCTCACTCACAGTGGCACCATCCCAGGTGGCAGCACCAGTGCAGGCGGAAGCAGCGGCCGTGGCTGTGGGTGGCGCAGAGCGAGAGCCCGTCGCAGGGCTGGAAGTCGGGTCTGCCCGCGCAGCTGCGGGCGAGCGCCTGAGCCTCGTCCAGCTTCTCGCTCTTCGCCGCCGCCGCCCCGCTCATGGCGCCGCCGCTCCGCCCGCAGCCCCCGCGCCGCAGCGGCCAGAGGAGGAGGAGAAGGAGGAGGAGGAGGTTGAGGACGAGGAGGAGGAGAAGGAGGAGGAGAAGGCGCCGAGCCGCAGCGGGGACCGCCCGCCCGCCCAGCGCCGCGGGGGCAGCGCCGCGGGCAGGGCCCGGCCGCCCGCCTCGCCCCGCCCTGCCCCGCCCCGGTTCCTCAGCACCGCCCGCGGTACCCCGATGGCTGCAGCACCCGGTGGCGCTGTCCCCCGATCGCCATACCTTCCGATGGCTCTGTCCCTCGATGACCATGCCCTGCGGTGACCGTGGCTCCTCTTAGCTGTGTCCCGCGATGGCCGTACCCCTCATGGCTGTCCCCTCATGGCTGTGTCCCTCGATGGCTGTGCCCCTCACGGCCGTACCCCTCATGGCTGTGCCCCTCATGGCCGTACCCCTCGATGGCTGTCCCCTCACAGCTCTGTCCCCTCGCTGGGTGGGAGGGTGACCCGCGGGCTGCTCTGCGCAGCGGGCTGAGCCCGGGACGGTGCCCGAGGGCGCTGCCGGCAGCTGAGGGCCGCTGTGAGATTTCCCTGCTTTCCCAAGGCGCTCGCAGCGGCCGGAGCGCACGGGCAGGAGCGGCCACCAGCCCCGGGAGAGTAAGCCCGGCTCCCAGCGAGGCTGTGGGCCGGCTGCCAGGCTGCCCCGAGCACTCCCGCGGCCATGTGGAGCTCCTGTCCAGACACCAGCGGATTGATAAATGGGATCCGGGCACTCTGGCACTGCACAGCAGCCTCCGGGGAGTGTGGGCAGCAGGCAAGCAGCCCCGATTACAAGCAGCGATCTGGGGCGCTCCGAACGTGCAGCTCTTTGCAAGTCTGTGAGACAGGTGGACACAGATCACCCCTGCAGTGCCAGAGCCAATGGAACAGAACACTGAGCTGCTTGCACACGTGGCCCACAGCACAGGCAGGTTTTAGTTGGTTTTTTTCATCATGCAACTTAATCTAATTCAGAAACTCATTTTTTTTTTCTAAGCACACAGTGATTTTAAAAAAACCTGATAAACTTTGTCTTTCATTTTGTAAAATAATCAGTAGATATAATTTTGGTTAATAAACATATGAAAGTGTATTGTTCATTTCCAATAATTATATCTTTAGGCCAAAATTCAAGTTTGGATTTATCTTGAGCCCTGGCTACATCATTTGTTTCCTAAGTGTGGTGGTGGACTTGTTTCCCTGCTATGTCTGAAAGAAAATTGCAGTTTTATTGCTGCTCTGCTCAGCACTGGGAGTTGAAGTCAGCTTTCTGTTAGAACAGAAACCAAATGGTCATTTCCATAGTCTCTTATCTTTGTACAATACCCAATAGCTCTATGTCAGAAACAGTCAAAACATACTTATTTTTCTGTGTTCTCCAGAATATTCCCAGACAGTTCATATGGCGTCTGTCCTTGGATAGATCCCAGAGGTGTCCCCATCCTGTACATTCTCCTGAGGGTGTGCTGAGAGGACCATTTGGTTCTTGCCAATAAGAAAGGTTTAAGAACAGGCAAGTTGTTGTTGTCTGTCTGTGATCAGCTCCACACTTTATGTGTCAGACCAAGGGATATGGGTCATAACTGCAGAGCACAGAGTTGCACTGAGGCTTTGAACCAGCTCTGACTGTGATCCCTGACTTGCAGTGCAGACCTGGTCTCTGCAGTGCTGCTGGCCCTTCCTGCTCATCCATGGTCCCCTCCTCAGCGCCACATGACTGTGTCCCAGCTGTGCCCTCACTTCTCAGATCTGGGATGGCTACACCATTAAACTCAGCCTGTCTGGGAGGAGATGGGTGCCCAGTTGCACTGAGCAGGGGTTTTGAGCCCTTGAACCTTTGCACTGGTCACTAGCAGTGGGAGACCTTCACAGCCCTGTACATTTTAAATGTCTCAATTTAAATTAATTTTAAATTACATTTTAAATTACACTGGAAAGAGAGTATTCTTACACTCCTGGAGGCTTATCTGCCTTTGTTTTGCAGAAATCCCACTGAAATCTACAAACATTTAGGACCTTGCTCAGCTGTTTGGAAGCAGAGGAGAAACTGATTGCACATCCAGGTGTTTCTTTGACACTGTCCTGATGTCCCCCTGTTCCCTGGAGCCTGCCAGCAGCAGACGAGGGATGCAGCTCAGCTCCCAAGAGAACCCTGGCCCAAGGAGAACTGGCACTTCTACCTGCTGGCACGAAATCCTTCCTCTCCAGCACTGTCTCACCTCCAGAATTGCTCTCAAACCAGCCTGGGCTGTCAGATCACTTTCTGTTCAAAAGAAATAAAGAAGGAAGGTCAAGTGTGGGTTACAGAAAGAGAGGGGTAGGTGTTTCTGGCAAGACCCAAGTGCCCCATCCAATTTGGGCGTGTGCTGCAGGATTGCACTTCTGAGCAGCCTCAGGCAGGGAGCTCTCTGCCTCCCTTTGAAGGGCCAGTGCTGCAGGGGACTCTGATCAAAGCTAAGGCAATCCTCCCCTTTGGTGCACTCCCATTCGCTACTGTTTTGCACAATGCCTGTGGCTGAGCAGTTAATGGAGGCATCTGCTGCACTGGCAGAGTTCACTGACTTAATTAAAGATATCCAACAATCCTGCAGCTGCATGAGAGAGGCCACGGGTGCTTGCAGGGCTGACACCGAATCTCCTCAGATTGAAAGCAAGCATCCTGCTGTGCAGAAAGCACAGACATGCAGCCAGACACCACATGAAAGCAAAAGCAGGGCCCAAGGATTAAGGATGGACTGGAGCCAGCTCACATTGTGTGTCACCAAAGCCTCACCATGCCAGAGAACTGTATAACCTCGGCTCATGGATAGCTTGGAATAGTCAGACATGCAGCAAGTGTGCAGAGCTGGGGACATTCCTCACCAGTAGGGATGGTTTTACCTGGAAAACTTTTTTAATAGATATTCTCCTGTTGGGGAGGAGAGAAAACTAATCCTGTACCAAGTGGTTATCAAGGTCTCCTCTGCATGGGGCTGTGTTCTCTCCTGTTAAATGAAGAAACATTTCACTCATGGGTATATTTCTGGCATCACTGCACATTTGAGCTGATGGGGACTGTGCAAGGCTGTTAACAACTCACCAAAGAAGCACAGAACAGGCTGGTGGCTGCTGCTTGGGCTGCTTGTCAGCGGGCACCAAGGGCTTTGGATCGGCTGCCCTGCAGGGCTGAGGGCCAAGGAGCTGCGGTTGCCCTTGGGTGTGCTGTGCCCTGCCGGGAGCGGAGCGGGCCAGAGGCCGGGGCTCCCAGCCCTGCCCCCGCCCTGCCGGAGCTGGCAATGCGACCTCGCGGCGGCAGCAGTGTCACCGCTGCTCGTGGGGACGTCAGGCAGACAGAACGGTCGATGCTGGGCTGCTTTGGTCGATGCGAATTTACAAATGAACTTCTGACAGGAGAGACATTACTGGTGTGAACAACCTCTGTCCTCAGCAGTTCCTGATGAGGGAAACAGACCCATCAAAGGCACCAGCACACAGGTGCTGCAGGTGATGAGAAGCATTTTGGCCCCAGGATAGAAGCTGGTGTTACCCTGAATAACATTGCATTTCCAGAGGAAGGGCACGTCCTCTGCTCCACAGCCTCTGCTGCAAGGGAATTGCCCTTTCCCAGCTGATCCCCAGTGCGGGTGAGCACCACAGCACGAGGCACAGGAGAAGGGAGGTTAGCACAGGCAGGGCATCGTGTCCAGAGCTGTCCTGGGGATGACAGAGCAGCTGCCAGCACAGCCAGGGCTGTTGTGTAATGTGTCCCACAGAGCCTGCTCGTGTGGAAGTAGTGCTTCACCTCTGAGCCAAGCTGGATTGCTCTCAGCTGTGGACCACGAGTGATTAGGGGCAAACTGCCCCAATTTGCTGGGCCTAGAGTGACTCCTTCTCCAGTCCTGGAGAAAAGCCCTCCCTGGAACAAGGCATTTGAGTAGGCTTGTAACTCCTGATGGGTTTCCTGCCCTCAATTTTGCTCCCTCACCCACTGGTGGACAGGAGTAAGGGCAAAGTAAAACGTATTTAGACAAAAGAGGAATGCACCCTTTTCAAACAGAAACAGGAAAATTATCTAATTCCATCCTGTAAAGAAGGGATGGGGAAAAAACAAAAACCAAGCACATTGGCATTTTTCCCCACTCTCTCACGTGATAGTATAATATCTGTCATTAGATAATCAAAGTAGTTTTATTAAATTAAAATCAAAAGTTAAACATTCAGTGTGCCTGAGAAGGGAATACAGACCAACCTATTCCCCACACCAGACTGGAAGATATATTCACTAGATGTGTGAAATGGGAGACTTTGTCCCAAAGCATCAAGCCTGGAGCTAGTTTGGCTCCCTCTCACTCTGCTCTGCCCTTTGCTAGAGATCTGCCACCTCCCTGCCCGCCTGCAAGCAGTGTCCCTGCCTGCACAGCTCTTGTGCCATGCCCTTCCCAGAGCACCCTCTGATCATAGGAAAACCTGGTCAGTGCCAGGGCCGTGTTTCAAGCTGGTCAATTAGAGCATGTTGGGCCCCAAGACCTGGTAGCTGTAGTCAAGCAAGATACAGGGAGCGATGGCAACACATTTCCACACTGAAGGGATGCCAGAAGATGTTTCTGCTTGGACAAAGCCAGGTGGGGATAATGGCAACAGAGGATGGAGTCTGGATGCAGAAAGCCAGTCATGAGCCAACGCCACAGGGCAGGTTGGTCAGGCTGATGTATTTGTGGCTTTCCTGGCATTTATTTGAGCCTCCACTGCAGCAGGGAGAAGAGACAGTACCAGAGGACAGCAAGGGACAGCCCCTTGTTCTCTGCCCAGACCTGCTCTCTCCACTTCATTTGACTTTACCTCTGAAAGCTGCTGCACCCTTGTGCCATCTGTCCCCCAGCAGCAAGAAGGGAGCAGGTTCCAGCTGGCTGGCTGCAGAAGAGCCAGGGAATTGAGGGGAGGTGGCTGCACAGGCAAGAACTCAAACAAACTGGGAAATAGGTTGAAGACAGGATTTGGTAGATCCAGCGGGTCTTGATTGGACTGTGATCCTAATTTTCTTGGCTCCAACATGATTTGCATTGTGGGCTGTAAATGCTGCTCCCCGCCTTCCCCAAAGACAGACAGGAAGAGGAGTACAGCTGTGATGACCTGCAGGCAGTGCACAATGAGACAGGCCTTTACACAGCAGCGGGTGAGGCTGGGGCTGAGAGAGAAGGCTGGATGAAGGCAGTGGTGGACCTGCAGCAGGTGGGAGACTGAGATCAATTATTGGCCAAAATGATTTCCTGCAGAGGTCTCAGAAGCCTGTGGCTTTGTTTATGGGCTCGTAGCACTTTGGGTTTTATTGGAGGAGGCAGTGCAATTGAAGCACTGGTTTCAGGAGATCAGCCTCCATCAGGGGAATCACAGCTTGGAGCTCTGCTGGCTGAGGTAGGACATCCACTCCTTGAGTGGGGGGTTCCCCACAGCCACCAGCTTTTTCAGAAAGGCACTGGGCCGTAGCCCGGGCACATCAGGGTGGGCCTCGGAGTATTTCTGCAGTTTGGCCAGCACGCGGGGGAGCCCCACGGTGGAGGCGTAGAACATGGGGCCACCCCTGTGCTTTGGCCACCCGTAGCCATTGATGTAAATGACATCCAGGTGCTCTGGGCCTGATGCTATTCCCTCAGCCAGGATGGCAAACCCCTCGTTGATGAGGGAAAACAAACACCGCTCCAGGATTTCCTCCTGGTCTATGAAGCGGGTCTGGATGCCATGGGTGTCTCTGTACTGGGACAGGAAGTTGTGGAGCCATGGGTCTGGCGTGGCTGTCCTGCCCCCGGCCCTCTCGTACAGGTACCAGCCCCTGGCGGTTTTCTGGCCGAAGCGGCCCTGCTCACACAGCAGGTCTGGCAGGGGGCTGTAGCGCTGGCCGTGCCGCTGCCGGGCCGGCGTGCCCGCGGGGAGGGACGGCCCAGTCAGGCCCTGGTCCTTCCGGGACCTCCAGCCCACGTCCAGCCCAGCCAGGTCAGACATTCGGAAGGGGCCTATCTTAAACCCAAAATCTTCAAGAACCTGATCTACTGTTTCTGGTCTGCTTCCTTCCTCTAAAAGGAAAACTGCTTGTTGGACGTATGGAAACATCATGCGATTCCCAACAAACCCAAAACAATTCCCAACCACCACTCCCACTTTTTTCAGGGCTTTGGCCAGCTGCATAGCAGTGGCAATGGCGGTGGGGGACGTGTGGCGGCCGTAGATGATTTCCAGCAGCCTCATCACGTGGGCAGGGGAGAAGAAGTGGGTGCCAATGACCTGCTGTGGGCGGTTTGTGGCAGAAGCTATTTCATCGATGTTCAGGGCTGATGTGTTTGTACACAGCAAAGCTCCTGGCTTGCAGATCTTTGACAGCTTGTGGAATATTTCCTTCTTCAGTGCCATGTTCTCAAACACAGCCTCGATAACTAGGTCTACATCATGCAACGCATCAAAGTCCACAGTGAACTGGAGACGTGCAGGGTTATGGAAATCCAGGGTCTGGGCACCCCCCTCCATTTTCATAGCCTCACGTTCCAAAAGGAGCATGACAGCTTTTCTTCCCTTGTTGAGATTCTCCAGATCCTGCTCCAGGGCTACCAAAGGTATGTTGGCCTTTACCAGAGAAGTCACAATGCCTCGGCCCATTGTTCCCAGCCCTAGGGATAAAAGCAAGATAGAATCAAAGATTATGAATAGCAAATTAATCTCTTGAAAGTAGCATTTCCTTTGTATCTCCAGGACAAAAAGTGGAAGCCTCTTGAAAACGAGTAATGCACACATAGAAAACAGATATTGAAGACTGGGAAAAAGGAAGGTGAATCTGCTCTTTCAGTGAACCTAAATGTTTGAAAAGAGGTAGCACAAAGCCAAGTTACCCTCACAAGCTTACAAAATGCCAGTGGGATTCACCTAGTGTGCACAGACCATGTGATTCATGTCTTATCTCTGCAAAGTTTTACACCTATGGAAAGCAAGATCATTGAGGAGTGAGAACCTGGGGATCAAAGAGAGAAGCTCTGAGTTCCATCTGCAACCCTCTTATGACCTTCTGCAGGGAGGTTCAAAGCAAGATTTCACCCTGAGGGTATAGTGCCTCACTGTTCCTGTGAGATGGTCTGTTATGGGCACTGAGCAGATACACCCCCCCAGAGATTTTGACACTGGCAAAGTTCAAAGAGTTGGTTTCTCCCTCATCCTTCCAAGCTTCCTCTTTGTCTCCCTCCTTTTCTCCCTCTGCGCTTCATTGCGTGATCTTTGAAGCAAAAAAAATTCAGCTGCTATTTCTGTAAAGACCTGGCTGCTGATCTGCTCTAAACTTTGTCTCTAAGGCCTCCTGTGTCTCTCAGTGCCTGGTCAAATGGGATGGAACCAATGCAGTGCTCTTAATCTAGATTTCAACATCTTCTCTCTCCTTTTAAATCATGCTGCCACATCAGTAGCCTTTTGCCTGCTGTTCACTTTCTGTCAGGTATCTCTGCCCACCAGGAACTCTTCAAGCCCTCCAACACAGGCCATTCCTGACTTCTGGAGATTCTCAAAGTCAGTCTTCCTTGTCCAGCCACACAGTTAAAGCTCTTGCCCAGAACTCCTCTAACTGAGAATCCATTCACACTGTAATTTTTTTCCTCCAAGGTCTGTAAATATGCTACTCCCAGCTCCTACCCCCAGGAATACCAGTGTAGAGATCACTGGCTTGATCCCTTGCACCAGCTCTGTCCTCTGTGACATTAAATGAAGCTGCACTTTCATGTGACACATGACCCACACCACTGATCCTGCTCTCCCATGGTGGAGGCTTTTCCAACTAAATTAATACAAATTAGTGAGGGAAGGTCAGCACAATTTTACCAGCTTTGATAGTGCAAAGCCTCTGAATGGGAGGATTATTAATATCCTAAATATAGCAGCAACCAGACAAAGTATAGGTTTGTTATAATTCTGTAAAAATGATTTTTTTAATCTCAGGTTTACAAATGAAAGTCAGCTAAACAAGTAAACAGAAACAAGGGGATTAAAAATTTTGTCTAAATCAGCTTTGTAAAAAAGAGCTGAAATGATGTCATCATTTAAACAAGTTCCAGCAACCAAGGTCAGACAAGGTAGGATGTTTTTCCTACGTGCTACACACTCTTGGTTTAGTTCTGCCCACCTTAAGCTTGTGTGCACACAAGACATTTCAAACATTCCCTGCTTAGCCACCAGAAGATGTTTTTTACTGGCATCACTAGCTGGCAGCCTGCTTACAAACCATCATTACACTCCCAAGCAAATGCTGAAGTTCCTTTCAAGAAAATTAGATTTGCTATTTCATAATCAAGTTCTACTGCAAACTAATTTGAAAATAAATCTAGAATAACATGAATCAACTCTTAGTAATTCAGTGTCTATGGTTTGCTGGCTGAAAAAACCTGAATGTGAGTAGCTCCTCCCACTGTGCTCAGTCTCCAGAGCCTTTGATGCAGGAGCAGGTAGAATTAGGGACAGGTTTTCCCTGGCTTTGCTGAGCCACACAAAGTGCTTTCTTCCTGCAGAGCAGGAGGGTAGCTCACCCCCTAACCCAGCCCCATCTGTCAGGCTCTCTTTAGCCATTGAGTTGAAGTGTTTGCAGTCCCACATGGCTCCTTCCTGAAGTCTCTTCCTTCCCACTGGGGAGGCCTGGGGTTTCTCTCTAGAATTTCCAAGTTCTCCACACCTCCTTATGCACTTCTGATCCTCCCAGCTTCAGTCTCGTGACTGAAATCTTAGTGGTTCTCTTGCCATATGAACTTTTCCTAATTTTCCACACTGCTCTTTCCTAAATCAAGACCTCTTTTGTGAGCAGATGTTCCCCAAGCTTCTTTCCCAGGGAAGCTCTGCAGTGGTGGCAGGTGATTCCCCTGGTTGCTTCCATCATGAGTACTCCATGTAGGTTTTAGCCATCCCGTGAGAGGCACACATGCTTGTAGTACTACACTTTCTGGGCCACAGTAACAGGCTTATAGATAAGATATGAGCTTGCCAAGCTTATTTCTGACCTAGAAAAGCTGTCTCTCAACTTCCTACAGAACTCTGCAATGGCCTGTATGAAATGATGTTTAATGAAGCTGGCAGACAGAGTAATGAAAGCCCCAAGGGGTTTGTTACATTAGAGCTTGCACAGCATGATTCCCCTGGAAATATTTCCTAAAATCGGGCTATAAAACTAAGGAGAGTTTTGGCTATCTAGCAGAAAAAGAGGCATTTCTGAGGATTCCTCTTTTGCAATTCAGAAAGCCAAGTGATTTTGGGGAAGAATATGTTAGAGCAGAAAAAAATGGCAGGGGATCATTAGGCCTTACATGTGTTGAAGGCTGTGGAAGAAAGAAGAAGGGAGATGTCTCATGCTCAGCTCAGATCACACAGACTGAAACATGGTGAGGAACTGCTCCAGAATTTCTGCTGTATTCTGCATTTTCTTACTCAATAGTGTTCTCTCTTCCTCCAAACCCTGTATTCTCCTCTTCCATGCAGGGGACTAGTTTCATGTCCAAGGCACATCTTTCCAGAAAAGACTGAAATCTGCTTTAGGAGCAAGAACAGTTCCCAGCCATCCTGCTCCTGGTCTTTTATTGTGAAATGAAGCTTTGACATATAATTAAAACTACACTTGTACATATGTAATTTCAGGCCAAATACGGGTATAACAAATCCATTTTCTGGGCAAGCTGAGTGAATAATGATGGTTAATTATTGATCTGTCACGTGAGGTACTTAGAATACGAAAAATCATACAAAATTAATTGAAGGACTTTAAAATACAAATTTCAAAACAAAAGCACTTGAAATATGTACAAGGCAGATCATGTACAGTCACACACTACAGAAATACCTATCTGTGGAAAACACTCTGAACTACAATGAGTATTTGGACATTAAAATGCCTGGCAATTGAAATAATTCTTTATAGATTGCTAAAATATGCAAGGACTGTTCCAGTTTTCCTGATAAAAACAACAATAAGCAATTGGCAGTAATGGGCTGCTGTAGACTGGGGCTGCTGCTTTCTCTGTTTCAGGGTAGCAGTTTCAAGCAGAAGTAATGTGATACTACAGAAAGCAGGGGGCTGTGGGGAGATGCAGCTGCAAGGGACAGAGAGAAAAGAACCTTCTTTCTGGGTGGTGAGGAACCAGAGAAATGAAAAGAGGTTGGAGCCAAGAGTTCAGAAGCAAAGGAAAGTCAACATGAAAAAGTCAACACGATCTCCTCAATTGCTTCTCACCATGCAGCAATAAGAGATGGAAGCAGCAAGATAATGCAACATGGTTTTAGTGTGTGAAACAGCACAGCACTGTCTGTGCGAAAGTGGGGTCTGCATGATTTCTGAGGAGCCTAAATTGAAGCAGCACCTTTCTCTGACTGACCTCCTCTCTGCAGCAAAAATAGAGAGACCCTGGGTCACCTAGGGTAGACTCAATACGCGCATGGATGAGCAGCACTATTTTAAAAGGTGTCAGTCCCTCAAAAATCATCCCTCAGATTTTGATTTCTGGTGCTGCAGGGATGTACTTCAGATCAAAAACATGAAGTTACAAAACACTGTAGAGCATTGTACTGGCTGGAGAATTACTTTTTGTTTCAGTAACCTGAAAGAAAGAATACAATTGTGTTGGCATGTTCTCTGCCTGTCTCTAATGGACTTACAATTTCACTTATAGCAAAAACCAAAATAGGAGGGAAACCCTCCAGAGGAAGGAGAAAAAGCACAAGATGCAGAAAGAAGGGCCAAAAAGCAGTGACACTTTGGTGTGGGATTCAGGGTTAAATGGAGGTGATCAAAAACCTCCAAGATAAGTTATGTCACATGAAATGAAGTACGACATGAACAAGAGTGTAAGCAAAGCAGGCTGTACCAGTGGGATACAGGGGCTGTGTAATGGGAGCAGTGATTCAGCAAGGGCTGGAGCCTGGGTGAGTGTCAAGGCCCTGAGTGCACTGATAGGATTTAATGTCCCTGACCAGCCACACCTGGACCTTCCACCCACCTGTACTGCCCATTGCCTCTGAGCCCCATTTAAGCTCAGAGCTGGGCTTGTACTTTCTTAAGGTTTCTTGGAGTAGCTGTGCTGACTTACTGTGGCTCTTGTCACTGTTGATCCAGACCTCAGCCTGATGTCCCACCTTTACTATGGACCTGCATATCCTGGGAACTTTGCTTGATCACCTGTACTCCCAGCAGCTCCTGGCACCATGTCTGGTCCTGCCCTGCCTGCCTTGCCCAGGTACTGTACATTTTGATGCAGCAGTAGGTTGTGCTGCCATCCAGAGGGAGAAATGGGTGGGCAGGATCTTCTGGAATGGGGAAGTGTAAAGTTCTGTGTGTGGGGAGGAATGGTGCATAGTGGGGCTGGCTGCTGGAAAGCAGCTCCCCAGAAAAGGCTCTGGAAGTGCTGGTGGACACCAGGTTGACTCTGAGCAGCAATATGGCCTTGTGGCAGAGCAGATCAATGGTATGTGGAGCTATGCCAGCAGGTTCTTGCTGGAAGCTTGAGGGAGGTGATCCTGCCCCTCTGTGTGGCACTGATAAGAACATAGCTGGAGTGCTGGGCCCACTGCTGGGCTCCCCAGCACAAGAGTGATTGGAGTGAGTTCAGTGAAGGGCAAATAAGATAATGAAGGGACTGGAGTATGTCTCATGAGGAAGGGCTCAGGGAGCTGTGACTTCAGCACAGAGAAGGCTTGGGGGCTCTCACCCATGTATATAAACACCTGAGAGAAAGGTACCTGGTAAAGGAGATGGAGCCAGGCTCAAATGGCCCCTGGTGATAAAACCAGAGGTCATGGGCACAAGCTGAAACATGGGAGTTCCAGCTGAACAAAAGGAAACAACTCTTCTTAGTATGGGGCTGACTGAGCACCGGCACAGGTTGCCCAGGGAAGTTGTGGAGTCTTCATCCTTGGAGGTGTTCAAGAGCTGTCTGGACATGGTCCTGAGCAAGTGGCTCTTGGTGACCCCATGTGAGGAGATGTTAGACAAGATGATATTCAGAGGTGCTTTCCTGCCTCAAGGATTCTGTGGTTCTACTCCCTGTTCTTGTCATTGGCTCCCCATCCCTGGGGTGCAGCTGCTCCCTGCCAGCAGATAATTAACTGGATGTGTTAACGTGGCTAATGCCAAGGTTGACTGTTACCCTGGGCATGCTCAGTAGGAGCAAGGAAGAAACACTTTGGTACCTGGCTATGGTGGAATTACTCCTGGAATGCTGCTCCCACTTTGGTTATGCACATTTTATGAAGTGTTGAAAAATTTGTGGAAGTTCAGGGTAAATCACATAACCAGAGTGTGACAGATTGTGCTTTGCAGCAGAAGTATCAAAGCACTTAGTTTATTTCTTCTGCAGAAGGAGGAGTTAACTTGATTGTCTGTAATCAGCTATGAAAAACACTGAAACCTGGAGGTATGGTTGGGGCAATTTCATACCATAATTCAGAAATCTGTCCAGAGATGAGTTGCAAATACTTAATCCAATGGAAGAGACATGCAGCGCAGCCAATTCTGCTTGGAAATAAAGTATAGATGATGTTTCTACTAGAAACTTTCAAACAGAGGTTGCATTTGTCCTCAGAATTCCCTCTAGCTCAGTTACAGCCCCAAAATAGGCAGCTCAGCTCTAACAGCCCTTCTGGCTAAACTGTCACTGTGATTAGGCCTTTGCAAGTGTGTTGTTCTGGCATGGTTTAGCAGCACAGAGCAGAGAATGTCCCTCCTGGTCACCTGGTCATTCCCCCAAACTCCAACACAGGCCCTCCTGTCAAAGCATACACTGCAGAACTGACTGTGTGGCACTGACAAATGTGTGTGTCCAAACTTCTGTGCTCTTCAAGTCATAGAACAAATCTGCTAACAATTAAGGCCTCTTTACCTGAATGTTTTTACAGCCACAGATCCTTCTCACAGGGTTTGTGGACTAATGTTTAAAACCCCATTTCTATTAAAAATATGGCATGGCAGCTAATGAAGAGAAGAGAACTTCCAAAAAATTCTCTATGGCCTAAAATGAGTTGTCAGACAGCTCAAGAGCCCTGAGAAGCACCCAGAAAAAAAGCGATGTTGATCTGGTGAGATTTCCTTGAAACAGAATGGATGTTTTCCAAGTGCTCCATTACTTGTCTAACCATTTTTGAGTGCTACTATCAACAGCTAGAGCTGAAAGATATTTTTTTTTAATCTCAGCAGTGCATTGAAGGCTTTATTTAAATTGCTCTTATAAAAAATTAATGAAGGCATTATCTTGCTGGGCTACAAAATGGCAGGAGTGGATCCCAGTGAGATGAAATCTTCTTAAAATACAGCTGTCAAAACATTTTTGTATTAATATATCCTGAGTGACTCTGTGCACATGCACTTGCAGTACAGAACTAGACCAGGAGGAGGAGAATTTCCTACAGACCTGCTTCTAGCACGAAACAAAAACAGGTCTTGGTGTTTAAAAGGGAGCAGACTGCTTATGGTCGACACACGAAGCTGTAGGGGGATAGAATATAAGAAAATAAAGATAGTGTAAAAAGTAATCTTATCCCTAAGGAGTTGCAGGTGGGTCAATTATCAAAGATTAGGAACAGGCCACAGCTGTAAGCAATGAGCAGAAGAGTGCTATAAAGGAGTGGGGTGGCTGGTTGAGGAGGGCACTGGAGTCAGGTGGCTGCTTTGTGAAGAAGAAAGGGTCAGTGCTCTGAGGAGCTGCCCAGGAGAAAACACCAAGAAGGTATCAAACCTTTGTGGTATGGAGACAATAGTATGGAACCCCTGCCATAAGATGACAACACAGAGCTGTCTCTGAAGTGAGAGAAAGCAATTCTTCCAAAGGAAGAGGAGACTTCAGGTGGTAATCTAGTGGCATGTGAGTTGCCATCTGAGTTTCGAGCTTCCCCACGCAGTGACAACTTCACCGATGGGTGTGGAGTGTGTGATGGGTGTGAGTGACGGCTGGGCACTCCCATGGGGCTGCTGTCTGCGCTGGGTGCCCCACCCCGGCGGCTCGCTGTCCTTACCTATGACGGCGGCCCTGCGCACGGGCTGCGGGGCAGCGCTGCTCCAGCAGGCTCCGCTGGGGGTGGCCCAGCGGCGCACGGCTCTCTCGGCGAAGAAGGCGTACTGCAGCGCCTGGGCCTGCCCCGAGCTCAGCAGCACCTGGAACAGCTCCCGCTCCCGCCGCACCCCCGCGGCGAACGGGCTCTCGGTGGCGGCTCGCACGGCCTGGAAGCACAGCTCCGGAGCCAGGCACCCCCGCGCCTGCCGCTTCACCTTCACGAGAGCTTCCTCCAGAAACGCTTCCATGTTGGGCAGTTTGGGGACTTGCTTAAGGCTGAGCCTGCGGGGTCCCAGGGGCTGACCTGGGGAGAGAAATGGAGTTACAGAACAAAGCATCCACATCTTTTCAGATGCAGTCTGCCCCCTCTTCTCCAATCCCTGCATTAGGGCTTGCATGGCACAGTGAGCTGGGTCTAGAACTAAAGCTTCTGACATTTCTCCTTATTTCTGCTTGCTCTGACAATTACAATTTTTCAAGTCCCTTCTCAGACTTCAAAAAAAGTAAGACTTTATTTTCAAATAAGTAATTCTCTCCTTTCTTTTCTCAGCTTCAGAGTGCCCTGACTTTCCAGTTCTTTCCCTCTACAGTCCTAGCTGCAACTTTCATATGGATCTTTCTGTAGGCTTCAGTAATGAAGATTTCCTCCAGTGTTGTTTAGTATTCAGGACCCAGCTGACACTACCCAGAGGCATTCCAGCCAGAGGCCTGACCCAAACACTGACAAGAGAGTGGAAAACACACCCTGACTTCTTCCCTGACTGAAGGAGCCCCTCAAGTCACTTTGGACTAGCCAAAAGATCTCACTCAGGATGACTTTGGCAGCAAATGGGAGAGTTCATGTTTGTGTCAGCAAGTGATGAATCAAGCAGCCACACAAATATGTGAAGTTTATTACAGACAGAGGTTGCCATGGTGATATCTAGAAAGGATTTTAATTGGGAGAACATAGTTATGGTTCAGATGCCAAAATTCTCTGTCTTCTTTGTAAGTACAGAGCTGGCCATACTCAGGTGTTCCTCTGCTCTAAAGGCAGCTTGCTCAGTAAAGACCAGGGAGGAACAAGTTCAGCAGTTTGGGAGGTATCCCCTTGATACTGCAGCATTGTCACAAAGACCCTGCTGTCACCACAGCCATAGCCAGATCATTAACTGCAGCATGGCACTGCATGGATTGCTAGTGCTGCTCCCAGAAGCAGCCAGGACTGCCACCCAAGTCAGGTGGTGGGCTGAGACCCTTATGCAGAAGCTCTCTGGGGACAGTGTCTCATTGCTCTGGCCTCTTAGATAAGCTCTGCCATGGGAGCACACTTCCTTCCAAGGCAGCATATTGCATCTGGCCCCCCTTTCTTGTCCTGTTGTCTGAGCTAGGGAAGTGCCAATGCACCAGCAGAATACTCAGGGAATCCTACAGGGGATACTGAAGAGCAGGAATAATGGCAGTACTGCAGGCATGGCTGCCTGAGATACATGTCCTGACTCTAGCTCTTCCTCAAAGACTGAGCAATGCTTAGGAGAAACTGAAATACAAGTTTCCAGGATGAGTTAATACACTGATTTCTTGTAATAAAGGTCTTCAGAGCTCAGGTTTTTAATTAAGCCTCTTAGTGAGCACAAAAAGATGAACACTCACTGTGTAAGTAGCTTCCCTTGTAATCAGAGTTCATAAAAATGTTTTCACATTGACAGTGGATATAATTTGTATCAGCCAGTATTGCAGGATTTAGTCAGAATAATGTTCCTTTATTTTGGAATAATTTTTTCCCTTAAGTTTTTAACCCAGAAATGCTCTTTATGTGCAGTTCTTTATTTAGGGCTTAAATAGTGGGTTATATTCCATCACAAGAGGAAAGCTCAGGCTTGTCCCAGAAAGCTGATCTGATGGCTGGAAGATTGGGCAGATCAAGGAACTTCATATGACATCCAGTGAAAAGGGCTGGTAAAAAAGGAATACCACTGGAAGCCTTTAAGCTTGGTCTTCAGACAGCAAATAATACTGTAAGCACAAATAGTGGGGGGACAGGAGACAGTTCTCAGACTAAAAAAACCAAAAAAACTTCAGGATCCTGTAGTAAAACTCTTATTTTAGCTGCAAACTGAATAGGTTTTCTACAGCACCTCTGTGCAGTATCTTAGCTTCTGCAATGCTAATAAAAATAAAGGACATGTTTATGATGAGGGAAGAATTATCAGAATCCAAGTCTGGGAATAAGAGATCAGTGTGGGACACCTGCAGCTTGATTTCTAAAAGCAAAGCAGCAGGAAGATGATGAACAGTGCCAGACATCAGTGCTGCAGGAAAACATCATCCACACACAGGAACTAACACAGACTCCTGTTTGTTTTCCAGGTTTGTAGTCCAGGGGGCACAAAGGGCAGATCAAATCTATAGAATTTCTATCAGCCAATGCACCACATATGCAGGCAGTATCAAATTTTATATTATTTAAAGAAAGAAATATTATCCTAGAGTTGTAAACCCTTGGGACACTATGAGATGGCACATGCAAGAGACAGGGCCAACCTAATGTTTGTCCTCATGCAGGGAACTGCTTGTGAATTTTTGAGGAATAAAGCTGAGCCCTGCCTCTGCCCCTCAGGCTGCCAGACACAATTCCAGGCCATGTCAGACCTTTTGCAAACTCTGTTTGTGTCCAAGGGACACTTGGCTAGGCTCTGTCTAAGGAAGGTGTCAGCCAGAACCTTGAGCCCTGGGGAGAGGTTAAAATATCTTGATATTGTGCATCTTGGCAGAGATGGCTCATGGAAAGGCCTTGCAGCTCTAAAGGAAAGCTTTTCCTCCACTCTCCATTTGAAGGATGCAATTACCCACAGCAGCATCTGTTCCACCCCTAGCTTTGATGAGCCTCAGAAGGAACAACTGCTTCCTCTGCAGCAACTCCCAGTAGCTTACAGGCAGAAACTCATCACCTTTCCCCACAGATTAATACCTGGGGAACTTGAGCTACTCCAAATGCTCTGGTTTTCCTTGCCTCTTTGGTGCAAGGCATTGGTACTGCTCTGCCCTGAGGTCAATCAGCAGATGGGGTCAGAAAAACAAGGGGTGTATGTGGAGAGTTTCAAAGTCTGCTGTGTGGAGGCCAGGAGCCAATTTCTCCTCCAGCTGAGGAAGACCAGAGCAGGCCAACAAGAAATGGGCAGAGATGTAAGCTGCTGCATGTCACCAGCAGTTCCAGCCATTTGTCAATTTTGTGATGCCATCAGCTGGGAAAAGCCTGAAATGCAGCTTTGGATTACTGCAGTGATTGTCAAGCATATCTAATGAAAGGACATTCTCCTTGTCCCCAAGGATTTAGCTCCTGTCTATTCCTTTTAAAAAATGCCTTCAGAAGTGAAGATACTTTCTTTAGCCTGCAGAAGCCAGTTTGCCTGAGAGGTCAGGGAATTATTCTTGGTTCCTATCTGCAATACATAAATACTGGTTTTCAATGAAAAATCTGACTTGGAGTCAGTAATTGCCTCTGTGTATTCCTACACCCACTTACTGTTTCAGAGCATCTTTTGAAGGTGTTCTTCATTAGGAACAACCCATAAAAATGTATGGATGAGAATGCTCTCCCAATGTGCCATAAAAGTAGCTCTGTTAGCTGTGTATCACAACAGTAATCAAGGACCCCTGATACAGTAAGGCAGTCATTTGAGACTGATCTCTTGCCATGAGATACTGCAGCTCTGGTCCTGAAAAAGCTTTAGAAGAAAATTATTTCTGAATTGATTCTTTGAGAGTTATCTTGCAGTACAGCCTTCCCAGGAATAGAAATTCCAGTGGTGACAAAACCAGTTATTTAGCCAGACTGCTCTGTAAGAAGTCAGCAGTTGGAGCTTCATGTTTTAAAAAAAATCTCATCAGAAACAAAATGCTGCCTGCCACACAAAGACAGTGGAGTTTTGTGATGGCATTTTTTTGGTCCATTCTCTTTGGTTTTATTAAGATTATCTGAGAAGCATTCACTGAAAACAGAACTCCATGTGAACAAATTCCAGGCCAGCTATCCAAGACTGTCATCTCTTCTGCAGCCCTGTTAGTGCTTGATAGAGAAAAATGAAAGTGCTGCCTTGCCTTTGTAGGACAGGAAATTTATTAACTTTAGGCAAAGGCCAAACAAGGAATGACTCAAAAGAAACGTACAGGCCCTGGGTATACCAATCTTTCAAATTATTAGATAACCTGAGGGTAAATGGTGCATCAAAACTTGTCATGGTCTTCTGCGGGGTCTAATGAGAAATTTTTCAAGCAGGAAAGAAATAGATTAGCTGGCTCACCAGTGTTTTCACTGTTAAAATGTGTACTTTAAATGTCAGTAAAGCTGTTGGAAAGAGTCTGAAAGCATTTTTAAAGTTCTGTGGGAGTTGATATATAGTGTGATGTGCAACACCACCAATGACATTACTCATTTTTGCTGGGATAACTCAAACCAGCAATAAACAGAGTGAAAGTCTAATAATGAGTAAGACTGGACAGGCTACCTGCTGGACCTTCAGCCAGGATCCTTGTATGCATATACAGCTCAAAAAACAAAACCAAACCCACATTGGTAGCTACAATCTCCAAAGAAGATGAAGCTTGACAATTTCCAAAGAAGATGAAGCTAAAGAACAGGATTTTGCCAGTATTGGTAGTGGACATGAGCTCCAGAGAGCAAGTTACCCTGAGAAATAGTGTGGTCAATGCTACCTTCCTGAGGGTCTCCTGGAAGGCCAAGCTGGCTTTCACAGCTGTCAGCCACTGCACAATGTCTGCCATGGAAGAAACAAGCATGCAAATATCTAAACTTCAACTGATTGCACATAGCATTTGTGGAAATCCGGAATGTTTTCAGGTTTGCCAGTTCCAGCAATGTATCCATTACTCATTTCATGACACACTGCTGCTGCTGTCATCAGTACTGGCATAGATCTTGTGCAAAGCATCATTCAGAGCCCAGAGGGTACATCACAGGGAGCACTGTTTGTTGGGTTAATTTGCCTAGAAGAGTGGTAATATTTCACTGCTCTCCCAACAGATGGAGAAACAGAATTCTCATTCAAAACAGACAAACTCAGCGAACCAAAGTACCTTTGTTTTTCTTAGAAGCAGCAGTGAAGTATATCACCCTTCTCTTGCTAAAGAATTATATTTAGTCTGATGACATAAAGGAAAGAGAAAAGAGGACTGCTTATGTCATTGATTCTGCACTAGAAAATGAAGCCCTAACATACTGTGGGATGAATACAGTGAGAAGGATGGGCATCTGCTACAGAAAACCCAGCCAAAGGATACCTTGGTGCCTGTCTGGTACATCTCAAGGTGTGGGAGATACACAAGACACTGATATTTAAGAACAGTCAATTCTTTGAATTACCTTAAAATATGGTGCACTGTCATCTGGGACAAAGCTTGGGCTGCCTCAGCTTCTAGCACAGAGAAGGGGCCTTGTGTGTAGTGAAGAGAACTGGAGGAGCAAAAGCAACATCCCAACTTGGACAGCATTGCCTGTACAGGCCATGTGATCAAAGCAGGAAGGGTTTTTTGCTTTCCTGCATTCAGCTCATTGTGACAGAGCCCCAGATGAAATCCAGTGGTCAGGTTCCAAAGGTACAAGGTCAGCAGTGGAAAAATGCCCTGTTTTCTCTAAAGGCAATGCTCCTCATGCTGCAGGAGGAATGTTCCTCTTTGTGAGATAACTCCAGCAAATTTGATTCTGTTATTTCTAAGATGGGGGGAAAAAAATCTCTCCCCATTCCTCCCATTTGCACAGGCCATTTTTTTACATGGCACCCAAAGGATTAGGGACAGAGTCACATACAGACCATGGATCATTAAACTGAGCACAGGATGTGCCAGCCCCTCCACTACAGGGAGAAAGTTATTTTTGCTCAGCCATTATGGATGGTGCAACCAGAATGCGTGCAATGCCAGCTGGGATCCAGAACTATAGATGGATAGAGCACTTACCCCCCAAAACCTGGGGAGTGCAGCATCCCAGAGGAGCATCTGAGTTTGGATATACAATTAAAAAGCAGGAGGACTTGATATAGATCTGTTCTCTCAATCTCAGTTGAATTTCTGTAGCTTTCCAGCATCTGATTTTTTTCACTTCAGACAACAGGAAACAAATTCTGCAATTAATTCTCTCTTATATGGATGCCAAAACTCAAGAATAGAGCATATAAATTAGAACAAACTGGTGGGCTTTTTTCTGACTCTTTTCAGCCCTGAAACATCACCAATTATTTCCTGGTACTGCTACAATTTGTTCCTCACCAATCACTTTGTTTGCCAAACGGATTGCTGCCTCAATGGTGTTTTCTTCCACAATTTCATCAACCAAGCCCAGCTTCAGTGCTTCAGTTGCTGGAATGTGTTTTCCTGCCATAAAAAGAGAAATAAGGTGACTGCAGTGGAGCCTGATGGGCAATTTTGTTCTTTTCCATCTGATCAAATGACTTGTGCAGCTGGTAATTAGCCCCTCATGGGTGGAAGTAAGTAGAATTACAACCCAAGAAGCTACACAGGTAAAAGATTCCTGGTTTTTAGACCAAGCTGGTATGACTCAATGCCATGTTCTATATAGACACAGCAGTTACCTGTAGTGATCATATCCAGAGCAGCTGGTACTCCAATCAGTCTGGGGAGTCGCTGAGTGCCTTCAGCACCTGGAAGTAACCCTATGGTGACCTCTGGCAAACCCATCCGAGCCTAAAATGCAGTAAAATTAAACAAAAATCTGATCAGAAAGAGTGGTAATTGCAAACTGAGCATAATAGAGGAAAAACAAGCAGATGTGAGTCACATTGCTCCTCTACGAAGCTTCAGAATTTCTATGTAGAAACCTCATCCTTGCTTTTTGCTACATAAAATATTTAAGAAAAAAACCCGCTTGACCATTTGAAGGATTCCTGTACAAATGCACAAGGAAAACATGACCTTTCTGAGGATTTGTGTGCTAGTACAGCACTGGGGGACAGCTGTAGGGCCAACAGCATTCCCTAGACTGACACATCTGTCAATTATGTTTCAAGTAGTTACCAACTGGTGGAGGGCATGCTGGCTTAACTTTCATCTCCCTCCTCTAATTCTTGCAAGTTTAGCAAAGAATTGGAAGGAAACTTAAAAAACATCTTGTTTCACTACCTGCCATGGGTAGGGACACCTTCCACTACACCAGATTGCTCCGAGCTCCATCTAACCTGGCTTTGAACACCACTGAACTCTTCCCTAATCTTCCTTCAAATGTCTCTTGTGCCTTTCATATCTGATAGAGTCATGGCAGATAAGCCAAGGGCAGCAGGAAGTGTATGGAGGTCTTCTCTTAAAAAAAAAAATCTAGATTTTGTTGCCTTTAAAAGATAGTTTGCACATTTTCTATTGAGCTTTTAAGAGATTTTGAGTTACTAAAGACCACTACCTATAGTTCCAGTAGTCATGGCATTTCATGATGTGGTTTAGTGGGCATGGTGGTAATTGGTCAAAGGTTGGACTTAGTGATCTTGGAGGTCTTTTCCAGCCTTAATGATTCTGTGTGATTCCATGGCCCTCACCTTAGGTGGCATAGAGGATGATGTGGAGTATCTCATTATGCTGTTACAGCAACCCACACTGCCACAGAGAAAGTGACTCACTGCAGAAGTGAGGGGATGGTCCTGTCAGTGAGGAGTTTGTACAAGGAGACAGGCACTGCTCAGGGTGGTTCAGCATTCCTGAGCCTTGAAGGAGGGGATTGAAGGAAAAAAACCAGATCATTCCTGAGGACTCTTCAAGCTGTCTCTTGGTCCAAGTGCTCCTTGGGGACCCAGAGCTCATGAGGAATCTAACCCTAAATGCTCCATGCTAGCTGAGTTTCAACTGCCTATAGAAAGTAGGCCATGAGCAGAAAGAAGTGCAAAATTCACAAGGCTAGGGAAAAAAAAAATAAATAGAGAAAGTCACGCTGCATGAGTCAGTAAGATACAGCTGTCTGCAACAGAATATAGATAATGAGACCTAGGGCAAATTAACATTTGGTTACTGGAGTTCTAGGCAGCCATCTTATCCTACTAGTTACTTTATATTTAGAAATGACTTGAAATTAGTGTGTAAGTAAGGCTTAGGAAAGATGTCAAGGGTGGTGGTGTAGGTGAAGAATGTCTGAGCACACAGACTTGTATCCTACATCTGTAAAGCCACTCTCCTGTGGGCAGAGGGTCCCTGGAAAGGCACCCTGTCCCTCTGCTCGTGCCATCTGTAGCTGGCTCCCGCTGCCTCCAGCAGCCCCTCTGGCCCCCAAAGAACATTTCCCTGTGCAGGCTGCGCTACCTTCACGTGTGCAATGCGGTAGTGACAGCCCAGCGCCACCTCCAGGCCTCCTCCCAAAGCGACGCCTTCGATGGCCGCCACCACCGGCTTTTCGCTGCTTTCGATGAGAGACACGATGGGGCCCAGGGCACCTCCAAGTCTCTTCGGAGAGGAAAATCCTCGGATGTCAGCTCCTGGGGGAGCACCAAAAGATTAACAGGAATTAGTAGGCGAGGCGGTGACTGGAAGAATCCTTCCCTCTGTGCCAGCTGCTCATAGATGCACAAGCCCTTGCAGAACGTGCTGCTGGCAGGGGAGGGGTTAACAGGAATCACCCCCTTTTGGGACCAGCTTCAAGGAACCCTGGAACTTTGATCCTGTTCACAGAGCTCAGAGGAAGGCTGAGTACAAAAATACAGAGTAACTGTAAGGATCATGTCGTCACTGCAGAAATTTGCAAACATTCTTGGTGTGATATTGAGCCTGGAATAGTTTAGTTACTATGAACAAGCAATATAGAACTCCTCAGAAATTCCCTAGCTTTTCAGGCTGCTTCTACTGGAGATCTGTCATTCACCACTGCCCCACTCTAGGTATGTTCCATATACTAGACCAGTAAATGGTCCAGAGATTTTACATAAACTAAGCTATGGACACTGAGGAAACACCAGGATGTTATGGAGTTGAGCAGCTGTCCCTCATTTCAGAATGAACAGACCAGTTTACTTCTGGCCTGTTTCAAGATCCAGCTTGTTATGTGCCCCATGTCAATTGTGGTAAAGCAAGATAGACAAAGCACCCTCTCTTGCAGCCATTTCCAGCCAAATCAGGACTTTTGTCAGCAGTGTGATGAAGCAGAGAATCTTCAGATATGATGGGTGGAGAGTGTTTCATCTTTTGCTCAGCCTGTGTTTGATGTCTTACCTGCACTGAATTTCCCATTTTCACCACAAATCATAACAGCTTTCACTGAGGGATCTGCATCTGCTTTCTTCAGCCCATCCTCTAAAGCCTGGAGAACTGGCAGACTGAAATAAAATAGAGATTCAGTGAGTAGCCATCAAATACATCCCCTTCCAAGAGGTCTGTGTTGAGAACACTGAGCAGCCCAGTGAAAATGAGCACCATGTCCAACAGGCAGTCCCCATGCTGCTGTCACAGGTGAATCCTGTCCTTAGTCTCCTCTTACTCCAAGGGCAAACACCCAAACCCAACAGGCTGACTGCTGACCTGTCAGTCACTGCCTGGAGGACTCATCTTCAGGCTATGACACTGCTGTTTCCACAACAAGCAGCACAGGGAAATGTTCTTTTGAAGGTGTCTTTATGAATTAAACATTCAGATTTTCAAGAAAACAGTTTAGCATAATTTAGAAGTAATTAATGCTAAACCACTGACAATCTAAGAACTTTTTGAAAGGAGCTCTAGGGATAAAAAAGTTATTTTTCAAACACCTGACACAGGCTCTGCTGATATTAATAATGCTTTCATCTTGTGAAGAACTGCACATAGGTCTGGACTTAAACTGGTGTGGGATCCTGTCAAAGGGAATTTGGGCATGAAACACCACAGAACATGTCTAGACTCATCTGAAAAGGTAGTTCTGCAGGCACCAACAGTAAATGTGGCCAGCAAAGAATTAATGAAGAATTTCAAAATGGATCTGTAGAAGCATAAACAGTGATTTTTCAAATGTGATATTTAAAAAGTCTGACCCAACTGAATGTCCACTTTGCATCTGCCTCTTTAAAGCTAATTCAGGTGTTTGTATGGATGGACTTAGAGAACCTAGTCTGTTTTAGAAGGTGGTAACAATAGCAGGCAAAAATAGAAGCATTAGGACTTTAGTAATAGAAATATTAATACAAATTTAGTGTATATATAATTTGGATAATAAAATGCACTGTTATACACATGTACTGATATCATTTGTGAGAGACTATTCTGGCTAGAGATGCCTCTGATACAGAAAATCTGAGCCATAAGCAGCTGGAGGAATAGCCAAGAAATATCATCCACACTTGCCCAGTCCTTTTTAAAATCAGCTTTTCTTCCTAGACCTTCTCCAAACCCTGGGCCCAGCTCCACATGTGAGCTTGGTGCTGAGGAAAAGGGAGCAGAGCTCTGCTGATGCCCAGTGGAGAGGAGCAGTGTTAATTACACAGAGCTAATCAAAAGGCCTGAGGCACAGTCAGCTTGTGTGTGTTGCTCTATGTGTTAGAGGGCATTTCATCTAAAGAAGAGGCTTGTGGTGAAGTAGATGAAAACCACATCATTGCACTCTTGTGTGCAGACATTTTTCCAGAGCAATGCTTGCAGAATTCATGTGGGAATCCATAGTCTGCAAAGGGAAACCTGAAGGCCCAAGGAGCTCCCTGTAAGCCAACTGTGTAAAGGAATCCCAGCCAAGCTCTGCATATTCCTCCTTCAACATCAAAAAAATTCAAGACAAACCATTGGCCAAGTCTAACAATCAGGGCTCTTGGCTGAGGAGGGCTGTCTAGGAGGGTCTCTAGGACCATCTGCTGCCTGTATAAGGCTGTGCTACACAGAAGGGTCAGTGGGAGCTCTGAGACCTGACAGCCAGAGACTGGGAGAAGTGTTATTTTTGGAGAGAGAACAGCCAGTTATGTACCAATTACCCAATCTAGACATCAAAGACAGCTCTGAAGTCTGATGTTAGTAATGGTTCTGAAGGCTGAAACTTAAAATGAGAATAATTTGGCCATGCCAAAGTAAAACTGTGAGGTGAGTCAGTAAAGGTTTCTCCACTGCATATAGGTCCACATAGTAGAATATGAAAACCTTTCCAAATTTTATACACTAAATGTGTTTTTAGTATGTTAAAAAATCGTGGTTTATCTCCCTCCCCTTGGCATATCTGTGGTTGC
Organism: Agelaius phoeniceus; assembly: GCF_051311805.1. Taxonomy (NCBI): domain Eukaryota; kingdom Metazoa; phylum Chordata; class Aves; order Passeriformes; family Icteridae; genus Agelaius; species Agelaius phoeniceus. The sequence goes on along the minus strand of NC_135274.1, from coordinate 7,582,940 downwards.
TGCTATTTGAGAAGCACCCACAGGCTGCCCCCAATGTTTGCTGCTCTTTGAGTTCTGTTTGTGCATCAGTGAAGAGCCAGGCCACAGCCATACCAAAATCACCCAGGGGCTGGGAGATTGCAGGGAAAGCCATTAGGAAATGTCATTACACTCTACAAACCATGGGGCAAAGAGGGAGAAAAAATATGTTCCATGATCCAAACAAATGTGAAGTTACTCATTTGCAACTATTGTAGATACAAATGGCACAACTCCATCAGGAGCAGACAAGAAGCAATCAGGATTTCTGTGTCTGTTCCAGGCAGATGCAAAATGCCCAGCTAGAAGGGTTGTCTGCAGCAAATGGGAAGGTTCAGGGTTCTATGGAGGAAATCAGTTCCAAGCCCTCAGCACTTAAAACAACATACAACAACCAAAATAAAATAAAAACTAGTCACCAAGGCTGCCACAAAATCACAATTTGATCCTTGTCTCACCTTAATTAACCCAACTGGACTGTTCATGGCAGTGAATAATTTAAATTGGTGCTTGCAAAAATATCTCCTATTTTTCCATATAACTTCTTCCCAATTGGAATTTTTGTGGGGTAAAAAGGAAGAAAAATCAGACTTTTTGCAGTTTCATGTTTTTCTAAGATGGAGTGATAAGTTTGCCTTGGATATGTCACAGTCCAAGAGACAGACTGCACTGCTTTGTCACTCTCATGTTATAACTGGCAGTAAAAGATGTAATTTTCAATTAAAGCATGATAGTAAAATATGTGACAGTAGAATTATAAAAGTACTCAGGAGAATCCCAGCTTCAAACTGCTAGAGCATTAAAGAAACAAAAAGTCACTGTAATTTTCATAAGTATTTCATTACTGTGACACTGTCATTCATTTAGCAATAACAATGCAAAAATTCCCTCCATGCTTTCCAAGGCTGCATCCCATGCCATGCAGTCATTTTCACCATGAGTACAATTTTGACTGCAGGAAAAGTGATTCTGCCAAGGTGATTCAGTGTCTCAGGAACTCAAAACAGGTGCTGTTAAAGAGTAGGTGCACACCAGAGCAAGAAAATATTTTTGGAGATATCCATACCAGGTTGTTTTAATTTATGGAACTCATTGTAGTGACTGTGAGGTGCTGGATTTGTAACAGAGTTTTACTATTTACCTTAATTATCTCACATTTTAGCTGGAGTTTGTGAATGTGAAATTCTTTCTTAAAAAAAAAAAGTAATATAAGGGAACACTGAAAATTTACTTAGTCACATTTAGAGAAGTAAGACTCAAGTCCAACAGTGGAAAATGTTGTTTATGGGAAACATGGAGGTCTGGTCCTTTTCCTCTGTATTTTTCTCAGCTTCTAATAGACTTTAAAAACCTGCAAATCTCAAACCTGAACAACAAAATCCAGGCTCTCTCATTGTCACAAGCTCCTTTTCCTTTGGATAGCTTCCTGCAGTGTTTTTCTTTGAACTAACTCCTGGGTATTACATAATCCCCTACTTGAAGTTGAGGACTTGTGTGCTGGAGTTACCTGCTCTGCTTTCCTTTGCTTCAGTGCCAGATCCAGTTGTGTAGTAGCTACTGTCACACACTGTTGTGTGACAAGTTGCTAATACAGCTTGAACAGTTCTGTTAAAGTTTTCTGCTCTTTCTGAATGTAAATCAAGGCCAGAGCCAGAATGGCATCTTTTGGGTGGAATTTTAGAATTGTTGTTTTAGGGAGCAGATCCTAATTAATCTCAGAATGTTCTCTCTGTATCTCATCCTGATGAGGTGCTGATCCATGGGTAATCATGTTCTCCCCTCATTGCTGCTTGTCTGAAGCTGCAGCTTCTCTCATCTCCTTTACACTTTCTGATTTTTAAGGTGATCAGGCTCAGAAGGACAATCCTGGCAGCCAGGGAGAGCCTTTCCCAATCAAACCTGTTATGCTGTCACACTTCATAGAATCCCACACATAAGCTGCCCTATTGCATGGCCTCCCCTATCCTCCCTGGAGCTTTTCTGTCCTTGTCAGCTCAAATGTTGAAATACTCCTTAAAGTCCTTCTAATTCCCAGTGCCAGCAGCCTGCCTCTGCTGAGGAGGGGTAGTCAGTCCTTCCTTTGCCAGTCTTGTCTTTCTGTTCCCCCAAACCCCCAGTTCTTTGCATATCTAAATCCCTTCTCTCAATGTCATGGTCTTGTAGATTCAGATCTCTGAACCCTAAACTTCTGCAAACCAGGAAAAAACCCTCCAAACAAATCGAATTTGGCAGATGCCACCTCTGCTGGTGGAGTGATTAGCTTAAAGGGGAGTCTGTGTGGGAACCGAGTTTGCTGCCAGACTCTCAAGTCAGCACACATTTCTCAGGAAAGCACTGCCCCAAGGTACCAGCAGAGGATGATGTCAGACAGAAAGCAAATTCCTGCCCACCAGTGGCTTCTGAAGCGCTAATGGCCTGTGTGATGGCCCAGGAGGGGGGAAATGGATAATGGGGAGAGGTAGGGGAGGCTGGAGCACAGCAGCAAAACCTCACTGGTCTTAAAAAGCGTTTGTGCCTGCAGTGAAATGAAATTTTCAGGATTGCTCCTGTCTGTAACTTTCACTGCCTCCTGTGACCTGTGCAGTCAAACATTTCCAACACTAACAAACCTGCTCCCTGTGGTCCAGTACAGAAATGTGCAGGAGCAGGAGGAGCAGCCAGGGATCAGAGTGTGCTCTACCTTTGCTAGCTGCAGTCACATCTCAGCTAACACCCACCTGATGGCACGGGTGTGAGAATTATGGATCTCATTTAAAAACAGTTATTGCCCTGGCATGCCCCAGAGACCACAGACATGTCTCAAGTTGTAGCTTAATGGATCTGAAGTCTGCCAGGATCTTTCTTCTTCCCTGTGGGGCCGAGGGACAGGACCACAAGCACACAATCTGTCTGCCTTGGTGTATCAGAACTGCACCTTGCTGTGAGGCACTGCAGGGCCAGGAGCAAAGGGCAGTAAAGGCAGACATCTGTCCTGAATAAGCTGTTGCACTGCTGCTGTTCAAAGGCAGAGGTGACTTTGGGTTTTCTCCAGGACTTCTCAAAAGGGAGGAGTTAAAGCTCCTTAAGCACATGTCTGTTACTGCTGAAGGTTGGACTCACTGATTTTAAAGGTCTTTTCAACCTCAGAGATTCTATGATTCTTTAGGTCTGTATTTTGTATTTTTCACGGTAAGGACTGAAAGTTTATAGTGAGCACAGCCTGGAAGTTTCCTTAGACTGGTCTTGGGCACAGGAGGTCCAAAGGATACCATACAGTTCTGGGAGTCTTACAGGTCTGGTTCATCTTAGCTCATCAAGTCACTCCAAGTTTCTCCTGGCAATTACCTGAGCACGTGAAAATGTTCTTATTGCACTTCTAAACAAGTTGCAACAGAAGAGTGAGCAGTGCCAGCTACGATATAGCTTTTCTACAGAAGAATATCAGCTTTTCATGCTCTTCCTTGTCTCTATGAGCTTCTTTTTATCAAACTTTCTCATTTGCAAATCAAGCACAACTGCAGCAGGGTTATTTTTGGCTTGTGAATACAGGCTGAATAGACACTGTTGGTCACTGAATGGTCACTGTTATGAACAACTACAGCTGCTTAGAAAGGGTTTATGTGCTACTCAGAACTAAAGGAACTAAACCCCACAACTAACATAAAGCTAAAAGCACATAAGTCCTTTTCAAGACACATGAAAACCTAAATTTCAGAGTCTCCTATAGATTGGCATTTGACTTTGTTTTTCACTGTCTCGTGTTTCAGATTGCACAGGACCCATTTTGACTAAGATCAGTATTTAGAGGTCAATTCCTTAGTCGTTTTTAAAGGCCAAATGAACTGTTTCCTCACAGCCCTGGCTGAGTTTAATCCTGCTGCCAGCTCTGCTTGCTGAACCACGCCTGATATCCACAGAGCCCTTTGCCCTCCCCCTTGAGCACACTTGGACAGCGCAGGGATTCGCCAGGCAAGCACTGAGCAGTGTGGGGCAGGTGATCTGTATTCAGACCAGGAAACCTGAGCATTGACTTGTACCAAGCAGTGCTGAAGGCACTCCTGGCTGAGCTAACGCTGCTGTGCTATGTCTTGATATTTACAGACTGGAAGGTGATGAGAAATAGGCAAAGTTTTTAAACACCCTCCGGGGGGGATGGCAGGAAGTACGGTTTGCTGAGCCTGGCCCCTCTCCTGTGAAACTCCCCAACTAGAAATTGTAAGAAAGAGCAGAAGTTATGGCAAAGTTCAGCATGGTGTTTGCAAAGCGAGATCCAAGCTACCTCTGAAGGAGCCGCCGGGGCTCTGCGAGCACTGAGCGGTGGAGAAGTCCCGGCCGAGGCTGTCAGGGACCGCCCGCTCCGGGACTGGAGGGAGCCTCAGCCGGGCTCGGGGAGAAGGAACTCGGTGAGAAGGAAAAACTCGGAGAATCCCCCACCCGCTCGCAAGGGGGGCCCAGCCCCGCGCTCCCCGAGGGCTGCCGGCGGTACCTGAGCGCGTTCACCGGCGGGTTGCGGAGCCGGATGACGGCCACGGCCGAGCCCCTCGCGTACTGCGCCATGCCGAGCGCTCCGCCGGGTCCCCGTGTCCCAGGGCCAGCCCCCGCCCCGCCCCGCCCTCAGCGCCCGGTCACCGCGGGGCTGGCCCCGGCCCGCAGAGAGCGCCTCGGCCGGGGGGCAGAATGCGGAATGTGGACGATTTTCTTAAGAAAGGGTGTTCATTAATGTTTGATCTCCGCAAGTTTCAAGCCTAATCAACAAGAAAGGAGATTTAATCTGTGGAACAGCAGCTCACAAGCTCTAAGTAATGCCCAGGTGTTGGAAAGAGAAATTCTTTTTATGGTAGAATTGCCTTGCTAAGGGCTAGGGCTCCACGTTTCAGTGATCTCGGTCCTAGGGAAGGCTGACAATGCTGGGAAGGATGTGTGTGATGTGCCACTGAGAGTGGGCACACAGAATGCAGAACTTAGAGGCCACAAGGACGTTTGGCAGGACCCCAAAAATAAGGAACAAACTGATAAAGGCAACCCAGCAACTGTGCTGAAATCAGCCCCAGCTGGGTAAAAGGTGATTCTGGCAGAGGCAGGTCATGACCAGTGACTCACAGACCACTGACCCAAAAGAAGATAAATACTGGGCTAATTAGCATGAGAAATAAGAGAATCATTAATCAGTAGAAGATAGACCTCTAAATAAGAGAATGACAATCATTAATCAGTAGAAGATAGACCACTAAATAAGAGAATGATATAACTTGCAGCCAATGAACATTGATACCTTCATTTGCTGAAATGTATAAATAGTGAAAAGTTTTGATAGTTGTGCTGGCTTTGTGGATTTGCCACCCAGCCTCCTTTCTGTGCAGAAATGTAAATAAATCAAATACCTTGACTCACTGTTGGATTGGCATCTTGAACACTGGGTGAAAGACCCTATTCTGGACAACACTGGGATTTAATGTGTGCCCCCAGTCAAGCTCTGTCCCTCTGGTCCTCTCAGGCATCACTTCACACCAGCCCCTCAGCTCAGTGCAATAATGCCACTGTAAAAAGAGCTGAGAGGTAGGGGGGGAAACATAGTTTCTAATGTTACAACATGTATCTGTTGCTGTAAAATGTTATTTAAGGGACACAGAAGATTCTTATCTATACATTGTTATATTCTTATTTATATCTCTATATTCTCCCCTTTTTGTCTCTTGGCCTTTAAAAGTCAGTCCCTGGGCAGAATGGCTACAGCTCTTTCCCTGTTCTGGAAGAGGTGTACACAATTTTAGAAATTGATTTACCTGTACAGAAAGGTCCTTCACTAAAAGCAACCTTTATTGCTGCTTTTATATAACCTTTATTGTTACAGCTGTTGTGGTGGATCACTACAGCTCTTCTGGCATTTATTATATAATGTTACAACCCCCCCCCCCCCCCCAAACTAGTGATAATACTCTGCCATTTGCTTGTAAACAGCATCTTCTGGGAGTTTATAAAAATAGTGTAAATTATGCCTTGGAGGGCTAGCTGGTCTGTTGAATTTTTATTAACCAGAATGAAAGCAAAGATCACTCTAAGTTGTACTTTGTGTTTATAATTTACAGGTCTGATCTACTTGTGCTTTAATAATACAACTGCTGTAGTTGTGATAAACAGCCCTAATTCAAGCCCAAATAAACACAGAAGAAAGCAGTGCTTGGGAAAAGAGAGCTCATAGAAAAAAAGAAAAAGAAGAAAGTTCCACATTGTCAAGCAAAAGGTCAAGTAATATTTAAGGCTGTAGGCCTTATTCTTGTCTTTTTTTCTCTTTTTCCTTTAAGATGAATGGAGTTTGGTAGTGAGAAGAAGAAATGCATTTCAGTGTGTACAGCAGAGAAATGTTAAGTCTTGCAAGTTGTGCAATGAGCAAGTGCAAAGGCCTGTGCTTAAATCCAGCTCCCAAACCAGTGGGGGAAGACAAGGCTGTGGTACAGGCCCCAGTTATGCTTCTGGCTGTTTTCCTCTCCCAGTGTTGCTGTTTTCACTGCAATCAGATCCAAGGCTGTGCAGCTCTGCTACATCTGAGCTGATCTTGCACATGGGAGGGGGGAGCAGTGCACTGTCAGTGCAATTCACCTTGGCAAAATGCTATGAATGGTCCAGTTTGTTCCTGCAGATTTGTGTGGTTCCCCAGGAGCTTGTGCAGGTCTGTCAGCCCTGCTGTTCTAAAGCTGTGCAGGGGCTGCCAGGCACTTTGTGCTTCCCTGGAAAGCAGCTGTGGGCTGTGGAACCACAGGACAAGGGGGCAGCTGTAGGGGGATAGAATATAAGAAAATAAAGATAGTGTAGAAAGTAATCTTACCCCTAAGGAGTTGCAGCTGGGCCAATTATCAAAGAGTGGGAGCAGGCCTGACTTTAACAGGCCACAGCTGTAAGCAATGAGAAGAAGAGTGCTATAAAAGAGCTGGCTGGTTGAGGAGGGACCTGGAGTCAGGTGGCTGCTTTGTGAAGAAGAAAGAGTCAGTGCTCTGAGGAGGTGCCCAGGAGAACCACCAAGAAGGTATGAATGGAACCTTTGTGATTAGGAGATAACAGTATGGATCCCCTGTGATAAGATGACAACAGGCAGCTTTCTTTAGCCCTAGGCCTGCCAAGAGAAAAGAGATCTCACTGTTCCAGACCCCTCTGATTACTGGCTTTTTGACCACACATTAGAGGATAATGCTCAGAAAATACACCTAGCACCCAGCTCTGGGAAAAGATTCTCAGACAGGAATAGCAAATTCTTAGAAATTCCAGTACTAGAAGTGGCAATGAGGGTATTGACCAAAGGACAGATGTTAATGGATGTGAATGTTGTGCTTTGTCTTCTGAACCTTCAGAAAGTGCCATAGTAGAAAAAAAGATTCCTGCTTCTTTCTGAGCTGCAGCAACACAAATATGTCAAGTCTCCTACAGCCCCCTGGGATTATCAGCCTGTTCAGGAAGTGCTGAATGATAAAAACAAGTGTTTTATTTATAGGAGCCTCTGCTTAACTTTTATTCCAGTATATCAGTGCTGCAAGGTACTCCAGAAGAAGCACCTTGATTTGCTCTAACCTTATTCACACAGAACAAAAATTCCTGGAAAATGCTTTTTTTGACAGCTGCACCCAGAGAGACTGGAAAAGGTGAGTGCAGTAATGTTCCAGGAGGAGTAGAGTATTTCTGTGGGAACCACCTCTGAGAAATGTGGAAGGTCTTATCAGCTGTATTGTGCAATCTGAGTGGAGCTTTGTGGTAAAGCCCATGGCCACAGTGCTAAGAGGGGCAGGAACCTTTGGGTTCTTGTCATCAGCTGGTCTAAGCTTCAGGCCTGAATTACACCTTGCTGCTGAAATGACAGCCTGGAGGCCTAGCTAAATCCAACAACTGTGTTCTGTTTTCCCTTTAACAGCTATGACCTTTTTTTTTTCCCCCATTAGAAACTATCTGATGTAAAAAGAGCTGTTGAACCTTTGTAATCTTTGTCTGACCCCTTCATGTGTAGTAAAAGTTTACAATACTGGTAAACATTTGATTACAAAATTGTTTTCAAAGTCTCCTTTGGTTATCACACCCTTAGGAATTATCCTTTGATAACTTTAAGTTTCTTTTCCAAACTGTCTCCAAAACTCAGCCTCCCAGAGCCTCGGTGAGCTGGAGTTCAGTGCCTCAGGGCTGGCACAGAGAGCTCTCACAAAGGCACAGCTGGAGCAAGTGTGATAACTACAACCACACAGCAAGGCACACTGTAGCCATGGAATTTCATCCTATTGCAGAGTTTAAATTTCTGCTGAAGAGCCACAGCTTCTGTCAGCCATGAAGGTTATTTCAGCTTGATGTGGTGCAGGTATATTCATAAACATTTTTGTCCTAACTGGATATCCTTTGAGGAGTTGTTTGTTTTTGTGGGTTTTTTTTTTGTTTGTTTGGTTTTTTTTTCTGTAGTAAAAATGTTTTTAAATGTCATGGAATCTTTGCTTCCTGTTTTGTCTTGTAAAGTAAGTCTGGGCATAGTTAACTTTGCCCCTGTTACTACATTAATAACTTAAAACCTACTATGCAGGTGGAGAACAGTTGTATACCCAACTCTGCATTGCCCCTTAGAAGCAAACAACTCATTTTTGTTTAAAATGTGTGTGTGCAGGTGTGGAGAGCAGAGACACAGCCCTGTGAGCATGACAGCTGTTACCATGGAATCCCAGACTGGTTTGGGTTGAAAAGGACCTTAGAGCTCATCTCACTCCATGTCCTGCCATGGCCAGGGCACCTTCCACTAGTCCAGGTTGCTCCAAGCCCTGTCCAACCTGGCCTTGAAGGATTGTTGTCTTACTGAGGCTGTACTCTGCTCCTTGGCTTCTTGAAACCCAGGATTACCCCTCTCTAACCCCACTGCATCAAGCCTGGTCTGTATTTATGTATATTTTAGCATCCAGCCCTGCAAACACAAAGCCATGGACAACTTTGCACACATAAAGCTGGTCTGACAGATATGTTAGCAATGTACAAACTCACAGCATTTCCCACTGAGTGGGTTGTCTGTTCAGCATTTATCTCAGTCTGTGCCATGTTGGGAATTTAAGATCTAAATTGTCTTAAAAATTGCCATTTCAAAGGTAGATTTGATTTTTCCCTGCCAGAACAAAGTATGTTGGTTATTTTTAATATTACAAGGCTATCTCTTGACTTTTGAGCTCTGATTTTTGCGTGGTTGCAAAGCAACACCTCCTGGCAAGCCGTGGTATTGCTTGTGCAGGGAGAGACCTTCCTTGTGGGATGATACACGACAAAGCAGGAATGCTGTGGAGTGATAGTCACAGGATGGTCTGAGCTAGAAGGGACCTCAAAGCCCATCTCATTCCAGCCCCCTGCCACGGGCAGGGACACCTTCCACTATCCCAGGCTGCTCCATGCCCCATCCAACCTGAACTTTCCAGGGCAACCACAGTTTCTCTGAGAGACCGTTCCCAGACTATACCTGACTATTTAAGCAGAAAACAGAAGCATGAAGGGAAATTCAGAGCAGTTTCAGAAAAATTCCCTAGTGCCTCAAGCATCCCATTCCCTGGGCGCTAAATCAACGTGGGTTTCCTTAGGAGCAACCAAGACTACGCCACAGGACAAAGAACAAGGTTACAGTGCCCCCCACTCACAGCATTTCACGTGGTTCAAGGGGTTGTTGTGCTGCACTGGCATCCCATGGAATAGTGCAACACCCTGGAACAACACGAGGAGTTGGACTGAAAGACAGTAGGTGATGGCTGCAGAAGGCTGAGATGTGACAGAAATGTTCATGTGCTTATAACACAACCGACACAAGTGGCTGTGGGGGATATTTCTGGAAGGAGACAGTAACATCACCAATGAAGGTGACAAAAAGATACATGTAATCAATATGTTTTTCTGTTCTCCTTTCCAGATTCGTTGATGTAGCACTAAAGAAACTCTTTTGTGTCCACCAGCAGTAAACAACAGTGTTAAAAGTAGTCAAAGCTTGGCATCTTAATATCTAGTTTGGCCTGGCAAGGCTGTAACCTGGTGTTGAGAAAACTGACAGGTAATATTAGAATATTGGGGCTGCTATCACCAAGTACTCGAAAACAGGGTAAACCTCAGATAGCGAGTGCTGCTTTGGCCGCCCTTATCGCGCTGAGCCACGAGTCCGGTGCTCGTCTGTCCGTGCCGGCCCACGCAGGGGATGCTGTCCCAGTTCTCGGCAGCCCTGCCCGGGCCAGCTGGGATTCCTGCACACGTCCCGCCCGGCCCAGGGCTCATCGGGAGCACCTGAGGACGGCCCGAGGTGTCCGCCTCGACTAGCCAGCCCCGTACGGTTCCGGCCTGAGGCGCTGCGGGTCCGGCCGTGTGCGCTGTGCCCAGACCCTCACGGGCACGGCCCGAGGTCGCCTCACGCCTTCCCGCCCAAAACCCGCCCGCGCGCCGCCTCAGGCCACGCCCACGCGCCAGACCACACCCACGCATCATTAGCCCACGCAGCATTAGACCACGCCCACGTGCACCGGCGCCACGGGCCCTCGGACCCCGCCCACTCCCCTCAGACTCCCCCGCCCATGTCCCAAGACCCCGCCCACGTCCCGACGTCCTCGCGCTCTATCAGGCCCCGCCCACACGCTTTAAATCCCGCCCACGCCCCTCAGACCCCTCCTGTGCTTCTGCAGCTCTCGGCCACGCCCCGTCACCCACCCACACCGCTCAGGCCCCGCCCCCAGCTTAAAGGCCTCCCGCAGCCGGCGCGCTGCCGGAGGTGACGTTGCGGGTCCGGCGCGGGGCGGAGCCGGCCAGGGACGCAGAGCTGAGGGAGCGGGCATAGCGCAGGTACCGGGGAGATCGGGGTACAGGCTGCGCGGGGAGCGCGGGGGTACGGGGCGCTCAGGGAGCGGGGAGCGCGGGGCTAGGGCTGTGCAGGGAACGGGGAGCGCGGGGTACGGGCTGAGCGGGGAGCGCAGAGAGCTCCGTGCCTGAGTGACGGAGTGCTGAGGGAATGATGCCCCAGGAACGCGCTGCTCGGGGACACGGGGTGCTCAGGGAATGCGGTATGCAGGTAACCGGAGTGCTCGGGGAATGGCGGTGCTGAGGGACACGGGGTGCTCGGGGAATGGGGTGCTGAGGGACACGGGGTGCTCGGGAATGGGGTTCCCGGCTTTCAGGGTGCTCAGGACACTGCGCTCCTGTTTGCAGGCGCGGAGCCCTCACGCTTGTATATTTGATATAAAAAAAAAGGGACTTCTTCCAGTTTAAGAGAGCGGTCAGAGCCGCCGCCGAGGTGCTGGCGGTGGCAGGTGAGCAGTCCCACGGTGTTATCGCTGCTCTCCGGGCAGCAGGAAGCGTTTCAGGCAGTCGCCAGACATCCTGGAGCAAATCCCGCCGGAGCTCAGCCTCTGGTGTCTGTCCTAATCTTGTCTGGGGGCTGTTGACAACAACAAAGACCAGCACAGGCTCCGATGGTTTTGTGCCCTCTCCGGTAAAAAAAAAGAAGTGTAGGAGTTTTGATGCTTCTCTCAGCGGGCAGAAGTTTGGGAGAGTGGCTGGGATGAGTTCAGTGGATGTTTCATTTGGGCTATGTGGCTTAGCCCAGAGAAGTGCAGCTCTTAAGTTAATGAGGGAAGGCAGGAACTGTGGTGCCAGGACAAGGGGAATGGCTTCCCACTGCCAGAGGGCAGGGTTAGATGGGATATTGGGAAGGAGTTCCTCCCTGTGAAGGTGGTGAGGGTCTGGCCCAGGCTGCCCAGAGAAGCTGTGGCTACTCCAGCCCTGGAAGTGTCCAAGGCCAGGTTGAACAGGGCTAGAGCAACCTGGGATAGTGCCTATGGCAGGGAATGGAATGAGGTGAGCTTTCAAATCCCTTCCAATCCAAACTATTCCTCTTTTCTCCTTGTAGGGAAGGGCACTGCCCCTGGCACAATCTTGTACTGTGCCTCAGTTTTGCTAAATGGATGGCAGTTGGGTGTAACACCTGCAGGTGTAGTGCAATGGAAATAAAACCTTTAGATAAAGCAGACAGGAACCTGCCTCCTCTCTTGTTTGAGCTCTGTGGGAATTTTGCTGCTGGAAAGTGCTGAGACCTTGCTGTGACTTCACTTGCAGTTGTTCTTTTAACCTGTAGTTTTACTGCTTCAGAGGTAGGTTGCTCTTAGTGTACTGGTCTCATTCTCAAAGCAGAGCAGGAAAATAAAGGTAAATGCTTTCTGCATTCACTCCAAGATGGAGTGGAGTCGTGATCTGATTGCTCCAAGGAGGTGTTTGAGCTGTGAAAGGTTGCATTTTGTGGTAACTCTATGGATCTGGAAGCATGGAATTTCAGGAACAGGTTTGATATTATATTTCTGCTGGAAAGGGGAGCCCTGTGCACCTTTTTTCCATCCCTCTGCTTGTCTGTTTTCCTTGCTCCTCAAGTGCAGGTGTCAGTGGTGGTGTGGTGGGCTGGATTCAGGCGCCAAACCCACTGGCAATTAGCACCATTTGGAAATTGAATCCATGGAGCTGTGTGCCTGTGCATCCAGCAGGGAGAGGCAGGCCACCCATTAGGCAGTGACAGGCATCAAAACCAGTTAAGCTGCTCCTGAAAGTGTTCCCCGAGGCTACACTTTGCTGGACAGTCCTGGTGTTTGTGGTTTGGCTTTTTGGTGGTGTTTGTTGTTTTGTTTTGGGTCTTTTTTGGGATGAAAGCTGTGCACTACTCCTTATTTCCAGATGTTCCTAATATCCTCAGCCTCTTCCTTCCACTCTCCCAGCAGAAATATTTTTGTTTCCTGACAAAGTTTCCTTTTGGGTGCTGACCAAACTGGTGCCTGTGAAGGGTTAGAAGTACAGAACTGGGGCATTTTTGGAATGGTGTCTGTGGTGATTTTCACCCGTAACTGCACAGGAATCATTGCTACAACAGATGTTCTGGTTTAGAGAACAAAAACAGCTTTTGCTAAATGTAAAGATGGGAGTGCTAACAACAAATAAAGAAGTCACAGAGAACAGGTGGATAAAGAATTGAAACAGATGTAGGAAAGAAGGAATTACTCTCAGTTGTTCACTTTTGGCCTGATTTGTATGTTAACAGCTGTTTCTCACAGCAGAAAGCTCTCCAAAAAGATAAAAGGTAAGACTATTGGCAAAAATTTATATCAGGTGCATGCAGAGAATTTTTTTAAACATAAGCAGTTTTCTTACCCTCACTAAGACTAGGAACAATTAACCTGGGAAAAAATCACTTTTGTTTATTATGTTATTTTAAAGTCTGTGTTAGTACAGCAGGTCATAGTTAGTGGTAATTAGTGGAGAATAAATGCTTTTCCTTGTAATGTGCAAGACATATATAAGCCTTTGTGACATAGATTAATGGCTTAATTGCAATGTTAAAATACTGCTTCTGGGACATATGCTGAATTTCCAGACCTTGGTGTGGTTTGGCTTTAAATGCTTTTTGCTGTGTGGCTCTTGCCCCTGCCTTGAACCTGCTCTGAAGTGTACACCTCCCATTGTTTACATCTCCTTTCCTGGAAGCATTTTCCTTTAGTTCCCTTATTAAAATTACTTATGCTGACTCTAACTGCTGTCCCTGTAGAATTTTTCTTCACTAGTTCTCATGAAGAAGATTAACTTATTATTATTATTATTATTATTTTTGTTAGAAATGGCAGCATAAGCTTTAATAAATTACCATATCCAATACTCCAGGTGGGTCTCAGCAGTGCAGAGCTGAAGTTAAATATTGACTTGTGTAGAACTTTGGTCTTGAGCAATCCCTGCTGAAACTGCAGCCAGGAGAAAGGAGTTGTGGCAAAGATAATCACTTTAAACCACCCCCTACCAAACTGAAGCCAATCTGGCTGTGGGGAGTGGTCCCAGAGGAGGCTCCCAGAAACCCCCCATAGTGTCCCCATGTTCAGGGCTGGGAGCCTGCATGATGTGAGGGGACAGCCACCTCTGTACCTGGCGGTGATGACAGCCCCGGTGTGTCTCTGTGTAGTGAAATGACTGGAATTTGGGGTCTCCTGGTGGTGCCACATCTGGGGTCTGTTCCAATCTTGCTCTTATTTGTATTTAACCATCCCTGGAGCTGGAGGGAATTGTGTGTGCCAGGAGCCCAGCTGGTAGGAGGTCTCTGCTCTGGGACCATGGCTCCTACTACAGAAGGCTCTTTGTGCTTTATAGACACGTGATCCCTAGAAAAAATAAACATTTCTCATTCTTGCAGAGATTTGCTCTCAGATATGAACTAAGCAATAACTGTTTCAGCACTTTCACTGATCCATCCATCTTTACTTGTCTTGTGGGCTTTTTTTACAAAAGTCTGAAATTTGCTTCTAAACTTCATTGGAAATAGAATTCCTCTGGGACTGACAAGATACATTTTCTTCTTGGTGATGTGGCATGTATCATTCTTGACTGCTTTGCTGTGGGGAGCTCAAAAAGCAACATAGAGCTGTATATTAAAGAAAACTAATTTTTCTCTAGCTAAGAGGCTTTATAAGAGGTGGTAGCCATCTTAGATTTTATTTGCTTGTGGGGAACAGGAATTTCAAGCTAATCAGAAGGTTTTAGTAAAGAAAGAACATCCAGTCATCTATGGTGCTTTAGCTAAAAGAATTTTGCTGTCCTTTAATAGTAAAATATTTTGAGCTGTTTATACCTGGGGGAATAAGTTATTTTATATCTGTGGTAAGTCTGTTTTCTGTCAGAATCTGCTTCTAGGAAGATTTTCCTCCGGTGTTATTGGAAGAAGGTTGTGTATGTCAAATGCCAACTTTGTTTACTATAAACTGAGGTTTCGATGGAGGAAGCATTTTGGATGCAGGATTGGATTGGTGACTCCTGCTTTTTAACTTGATATTTTTGAAACCATTTCCTTAAGTGTGATGGGTGTGAACTGAAGAACTTGTAGAGCAAAAAGTGGCTCGAGTTTTTAGCATTCCTGTCAAGTTGGTGCACTTTGTGAATGCAGTGTAGCAGTGTGACTCACTGTCAGGTGTGTGTCACGGATGTGTGCCTGTCTGCTGGGACTGAGGTCAAGGTTTAGGCTGAGCTCCAGATGGTGGCCAGAGGATTACTTTGAGAGCTAATTACAAGGCTTCTTTGTGTAAGTCTGAATAGTTACATCACAAAGATATTCTTTAATTATTCATCAGGCAGTTTAGTGGGGAAATATCCCACACGTTTTTAACTTTCTGTTGAGATGTGTTTTGCCCTTAGCCTGCCTGGCTCGTGTTGAATGTATCCCAGCACTTGCAGGCTGTTTTAATGGGCATTCATTGCTGACTCTGCCAGTGGGATCTCTGGCATCTCTGAACTCTGGATGTCTCTTTCTCTCTGCATGTGTGGCCTACATTTCTTCTCACATCCACCTCCAGAACAGGCGAGCTGCAGTGGTGTGGGCTGTGAGCAAAGGCCTCTGCCTCTGGTTTATTCAGGCGTGGCCTCCCTTGAGTGAGCAGAGGCTATTTTTGAAGCTCCCTCGGGGAGAAGGTGGTCAGGAATCCAACCTTGGAGCTGAGCAGAGGGGAGTGCAGCAGTGTCAGCTTTGGTCACTGTGCTGGGTCAGCTGCTGCTGGTGGTTCTGTCACAGAAGATCCTGTCTCCTGCAGAAGGGTGGTAGCGAGGTCACCCGACAGCAAAATGCTGAGAAAATATTCATTTTACTCCATTGGTTTGTTGCTGTTGCCAGGAAACACCTTGTCCACATTTCAGAGACTTGTGAGTTTTGGTTGCTTCTATCTTAGCTCAACAGATTTGCCCTACAACTCATGGATAGAGGGCATTGTCTCCAGCATCCTCCAGATCAGTGTGCCAGCCTGTCTTGTGAGGTTCCATTGTCACTCTTAGCTGGTGCCACTACAGTTGTGACCTCTGGCCTGTGGCAGGATGGCTCAGTGCTGAGGGGGATGAAATTTCCTTGCAATGTTATCCTTCCCTGTGTCTGGGCTACTCAGGTATCCCTCAAAGAGGAGTTTCCCACTGATGCTGTGTACCCAGTGCTGCTGCTATTGCCGTCAGGTCAGCCTGACACCTTCTTGTTGGTGGAGGAAAGAGAGTGCTGGGCTCTCATGGTGGTGGTGCCGTGGACCTCAGCAGGTGGCAGATGGATGGCTGAGTTTTCATGGAGTCATTTGTTTTCTACCTGTTTTCCTTACAACCTGGACACTAAAGTTCACCATGTTGCTTGGCAGCATTGGGACACCACTTTGGGAATAAGAATGTTTAGCAGTTGCTTTAGCTGTAGGGCTGCTGGAAGGACTCCTGTCCCTGGGCACAGGTCAGTGTGTCATACACCTGACACAGAGCACTGTGACCTCCCTGGTTCCCTTACAAACAGAGCTCTTCTTTAATGGGTTATTTACATTCCCCAAGGCACAGTGTCCTGTAGTTTCAATGTTTGTGTCTGTCTGTACTGGGAGGAAATGCTGCTGCTGGTTAACTGATTTAGTGTGTTCTCGTGGGTAAAGGTTCCTCCTGCAGCCTGGTGGGCAGAGCAAGGGTGCTGGCTGT
This sequence comes from Agelaius phoeniceus, assembly GCF_051311805.1. Taxonomy (NCBI): domain Eukaryota; kingdom Metazoa; phylum Chordata; class Aves; order Passeriformes; family Icteridae; genus Agelaius; species Agelaius phoeniceus. The sequence continues at coordinate 7,566,467 of NC_135274.1, read as the reverse complement.
AAGCTATAAGTATTATTTTTGGGTTCTGTCATCCATTGCATGTTCCTGCAGGCAGGAGCTCTCTGGGCAGAGATAATCCAAACTGTTGATGTGCTCTGTGCAGCGCAGTCAAGTTGAGGAGCTCAGTGGGCTGACCAAATGGGCAGTTAACACAGCACATACCGGTGTGGAAGCCTCCTAGTGCTCAGAGCCTTAGGGAATGTTGGCACAGTCATTTTTCCCTGTGTCTAGGCCCAGAATGTACCATCTGCAACAGAAAGTCATCATGATGTCTCTTGAGAGGTAAAAGGATTTGTATGTGTTTTCCTTTGCTATGTCAGGGAATAGCTGACCTTGGGGCCAGCTATGAGCTGGCTGCTTTTCTGTGTTTCTGAACACACTGAAGCAGCAAAGATCAGTCCCCAGAATGCATGTGAGATTTAGTCAGGACCCTTTTCAGAACCCAGACTACCTTAAAGTCCCTCTTTGCCTTAATTTCCCAAATAATTCAGTTCTCCTTTAAAAAAATCTAAACCTAAGCTCTGGCTTCCTGGTTCATGGAGTGGGAGGCTATTGTGTGCCTGACCTCAAACTGGCTGCTGCTCAAGATTCTGCAACATGTGATGCCTGGTGTTGCATCAGGTGATGGATGTGGGATTTTGTTGATCCCTCTTGGCCAAGGCATCCTTGAACCTTCTATTTTGAGAGGCCCATATGGTTGCAGGACTGAAGGAAACACAAACTTTAGTGCTGCATCCCATGTGCTGGTTCTGGGAAGCTGTTGACAATTACAAGAGCCCTCGCTTCTGCAGACTGTCACTGGAACCAGGAAAGGTGGAGGGAAAGAACCTGCTCAGCCTCTTTGAGCTCAGTGAGCTCAGTGTTTTCTTTGGAGGTCACTTCATCCTCCTTCATTTCCCTTCTTCCCCTATAAATCATGCTTTTTCCAAGGTTGTTCCCCAAGATTTCATTTCCCTCTTTTTGCTGAAACCTCACATCTCCAAGAAGGTGGTGCTAGACCACACTTATTTTTCCATAACTAGAGGATTAAATCTTCCAGACATTCTTTGAAGCCACTGAGAGAGCAAGGCTATTGCCAGTCACCTGGAGGTACATGAGGGATTCTTAGGGGCTTGTTTATTCTCTGTGTGATGAGTGATACTTCTTGTCCTCCTTTCTCTGAGGCTAACTCAGATTATACTGATAGCATTAGTGAAGAACGATTCCAAGTCTGATGTCACTTTACAGCAAAACCTTGGAGGTTTGTTGAGACACTCACCAGACACTGGGACTTTGCAGAGTAACCCAGGAATGAAACTGCATTTTGTGGAGCAAAATGTACTGAGAGTGGTGTGAGGGACTGATGCTTGTGTTGGAGAGGGCTGAAAGAAGGAGCTCCAAGCAAAGCTCTACACACACCTGCATGTGTGGAGTCACCTGAAGTGCAGGAGAGCAGTTTTTTAAGCACTTTTCTTTAATCCCTGTTGTCTGTATGACACTCTGCTCTTCCCTTTGCAGTTCTTCCAGCAGCAAGTTGACAAGGACTGTGAATTTGGGATATGTGTCAAACCTCTAAACCTGTGAGCTTGCAAAGAGGCATGGGACTTGTCCTGCTGATATTCCCAAAAGGAGAAAAACCCCTGGGGATACTTTGCATCTCCAGCAGTGAAGTGTGAAAGTGGAAATGGACAGTAGATACTGAACTGTAATTATTGGGAAGCAGGAGTCTTTTCTAGGCTAGTGGGAACATTCAGAGGGTGACCTGAGTAATCTGGAAGAGTTGAAGGGTTTCAGTGCCCTAAGTAACTTTGTGACTCTTTGACAGATGCTTCCAAAAGGAACAAAATTGATAATGGGAACTTCAGGATGCGCCGCGCTGAAATTTTATCTGCCTAAGTAGCTGCTAGTCCAATTCCATTAATGTTTGCATATTTAATAAACTTCTAATGTGGGATTTTAATGAGTTGGCAGTTATCTCTGAACACCCAGCAGCAGCAGCAGTCTCAGAGTTTAGGTGGCTCTCAAATGGAGATTTCTCTCACTTAGAAGGCATGTGGCCTTTCCTTGGGCAGTCAGCACTTGGCAGGCTCTGGAATACTTTGATTTGGTTTGTACTGATGTACATCAACAGTGAATTAATAATTTGGATGGAGCCCTAGGGTTAAGTTTTTGGGGGAGGCATCTTTTTAGAAAGCCAGATTTAAGAGAAGTGACCTTGCTTAATCTCATAACACACCATTTAGCTACTTGGGCTGTTTCTTGCTAGTGATCTAATTATTTTGGCTGTGAAATGGGACTGCCAGGGAAATTGCTTCTAACGTGGCATTTACTCATTTACACTCCCAGTGCTTTTGCTTTGCCTTTTCAGCCTAATTTTGCAAACATATGTCCAACTCCTTCTAGTCCCAAGCAGGGTAAGAAGTGCCCTGGTTGTGCTGCACAGTTGGACCCAAGTGTCTGTGGTGAGGAGAAGGAAGGTAATCTGTTATTGAGGGAATTGTAGCAAAATTCAGCAGAGCAGTTCAGTGCTTATGCTTTGGAGAAAAACCTGAGTGTAGTAAATATATGTCAGTATGTCAAATGTAGCAGGCAAGCTGAAAAGGGACTTTTGATAACACATTGTAATTCTCAGTTCTGGCACCAGCAGGACTTTAAATAAGTCCCTTGCCCATTCCCAGTCTTCAGGATGAATTCTCAGCATGCTACTGTGAATGGTAGATGTGTAAGCTGTGAGGGTGGCAAAGGTGAGGAAATAATTCCTTACAGCCTCCTTTAAGATAAAACAGCATTAATTCAGTGACTGGATCATCAGATAGGTTTCAGGTGACCTTTCAGTGGGCTTGGTAGAAAGCAGGGAAAATGTAGTGTTTATCTGAGCTGTAGTTTAAATTGAAGTTCTTTTTATATCTCCAGAACACCATTTTGGGAGGAACAGCAAAGAGAGTTAAGGACAAAAACTGATGGACCATTACATCTTCCAAAATGAGCCTTTTCACGCTTTCCTACTGGAAAATAACATGTCCTGAAGGTGAGTAGGTTTTGTATGTGACAGATGAGCTGCCTGATGTCTTGGGCCTTGACCAAAGGCAGATCCACCCTCATTCCAGCTTGGCCTGACACTGCCTCTCTGGGCTGGCACAGCCCATGGAAACTTGCTTGTGAAAATGTGTATTTTATCACCAGGAGAAACAGGGAGGAAGCAGGGAATATTTTCCACTAATGAATTATCATTGATTCAGAAGCCTTTGAAAAAGCTGGAGTGCTTAGTGAAAGAGGTGTGAGCCATTGGGAACACAGATATTTTCTGGTGAGTGGAAAAAAATGTAGGCGTTTTATTTGCAGCATGAGAAAGTTAAGCTTGTAATACAAACTTTGGTTTAGTTTGGCAAGGATATTAAATTACATAAGGCATTTTCAAGTTTTGTTCCAGTCGTACCTCAAATGATATTTTCAGTGTTCAGAAGAGCTGAAGGAGAGTGCTTGCTATCAAAGATGATAAAGTAATTTCCCCAAAGTAAAGAACATAATGCTTGAATGAAATTAAATCAGAATTGTATTTTGTAGAGTTTGTGATATCTTTTATGCTATTTTTGTACTCAGCCCCTTAGGGCTGTAGGCAGTGACCGTACAGTTTTGTTTTAAAATCCTGTAGTAGCAGAAATCAAAATGGGAAATGTTACATAAGTCCTGCACTCAACATTGAAATAAAACCAGCATTTCTGAGACAGTTAAGATTTAAAATATCTTGGTTTAGACTTTACTTTACTGTCATAAATAACATATAAAAAGAAGCCATGAGTTATGTAGGTCTAAGTTTGCCTACTTAGCAGCATTAATTCTTATTTTTTTAATTAGACTAATAAATTTGCTTTTCTGATGGCTACTTTGTTAATAATTTTTTTACTGTTTTTTGACATGAGCCAACTAGCAGCTCTGAACTCAAAGCCAATAGTGGAGTGTAAAGGGTGAAGAATAGGTGGTTGTCAGTTGTCATTCTGCCTGCACAGAAATTGCTTGAAAACGTTCAGCGCTGGTGTCACAGGCCTTTTGTACATAAATGCTTTTCCATGTGAGGTAAAAATCCCAGTAGAAGTTCAGCCTAGAGTGAATTCTTCATGTGCTTTTATAGATTTGAAGCTCATTAGCCATGTGAGTTCCTTGAACATTTGTATACTTGGTAGGAGGAGAGCCTCTCAGGAATGTAGGACTTGACAGGTACAAGAGGATGCAGTGTCAGGGATTTTACTTGTTGAGGAAGAAAAGTCTTGTAGCTGGAGAGAAAAATACTGTTCACGTTCATTGGTGCTCTTTGGTGTCTGGAATGATCTGCACAGTTCTGCATAAAAGGATGGAAACCTGAAAGCCCCAAAGCAAAAGGTGTGACTGAGTTCTAAAAGCTCTCTTGTCTTTCCTAAGTGCCTGTGTTTTCCAAGTGTCCTCTTCAGACGTTATCTATGAACCTTTTGCCAAAAAGCCTGTAAAGGTAGAAATCTCACTGGGAAATACTTTTCTGGTGTAGTCTGTGTTTTGATGTTGTGTGGATGAGCAGAAATACTTCCTCTGCCTCTTGCTTTCTCCTTTCCCAGTCTGTAAAAGGTGCAACTTTACTCTGTGGAGAAAGATTGTGCAACAGAGTGAAGAGTGAAAAGAGGATATTTTTTGCTGTTCTAAGGCTTCTTTGTTCTCAGAGGTCAGGAGGAGCTGAGCTCCAGTGATTTCATACACTCTCCTATTACCTGTTCTCATGCTGGCCAGAAGCCTAAAGGGACAGATCCTCCTCTGGATGAGTCATTAAGTAAATACCAGGCTGTTCTGGTATTCCTGCTCTGAGTACTTGTTCTTATTTCTTGTGTGTTGTTTACTCGCTGTTTTCGTGGCTGCTATCACAACCCCAGCAGATTCTGTCAGCACAGGGACTTCTCACGGTGTGCAGCTGGGGAGAGGCACCTGCACTGGAGCCAGGAGCTGTTCCAGCCTTGTTCATGGAGGGGTTTTCAACAGTAACTGGGAAATACTTGGAGATATTTCCAGTAAAACAGTTCTGGTTCTTGGCTCTTGATCAGAGGCACCTTGCCAGGTGGCCTGTGGGCTGGATGTGGTGCCTGCTCTGGCTCCATCCCTCCTGCAGGACAGGGCATGGGAAGGAAGTGCATCCCATGGGGGCACTGGAGCACACAGTGTTCTGAGCTGGCACTGGAGCCTTCAGCAGCTTGTTCCTGCTGGGCTGCTGCAGGGAGGGCTGCAGCTCTGTGAGCTGTGCCCCTCCAGCAGCTGCTGCAGGGTGATTGTTGAATCCTAGAATGAAATGGTTTGTGTTGGAAGGGTCCTCAAAGCTCAGTCACTAGATCAGGTTGCTCAGGGCCCCATCCAGCCTGACCTTGAACAATTCCAGGGGTATGGAAGCCACAGCCTCTCTGGGTAACACATGATGACATGATGCATCTCCTGGAGGAGATTTGCAGCTTCTCTGGGGACAGGGACAGGGTGCTTCAAGTGTTTGTGCTCACTGGGAAGCTCTACTAGCAAGGGACAAGGGCATGTTATCCACTGGCCCACCCATGCACCATAAGAGTGACTTGCAGTGTGCACACTTTCTGATATTGGATAACTCCTGGGTTTTGTCTGGAGCCTGGATTTGTGCCTGTTTTTCTTGTGGAGATTTGCCTGTATCAGGCTTCTATCCTAAGTATAAAACCTTGAATAGGTGTAGAGGTCCTTGGCAGGATAGCTCCTTGCCTGTCTGCCCCAGTATGTCATCACTAATGGCCTTATGGGATTTGAAAATGCCTTGGTGTTTGTGGATGAAATTCTTTTCTCATTAGGACAAAAATATGCCATCAATTTAACCTGCATCTTGACAAAATATGCACAGTTTGAACCTGAGGCAAAAACTGGATGATGCTGCCCAGCCAGAATCAGTTACCATCCTTATTTTCTCTGAGAGAGAGAATGTTTACAGTGCTGCCTGGCTGGGACTGTTCTGGAGGAGCTGACCAGGCCATTGGAGGTCAGAGCTGTGAGGCAGAGCTGCATCAACTTCTATTTACATCTTTATTTTACTGATGCTTCCTTCAGGGCTTTGCTTATTCCCTTCTGCCAGGGGAAGCCCTCCCAGCCACCTCCAAAGACACTTAAGTAAGTCCAGCTCATGGTGTGGTTCTCTCTGTTTCCTGGGGATCCCAAGGGTTCCACATGATAAATGCAAGCCCAGTAGGTGCTGCTGAGCTGTGGCACAAGCAGTGTGAGCAGCCTGAGACACACCAAGTGTGCTGTAGGAAGACCCATAAGATTCATCCCCACATTGAATTTACAGCCAGTGTTACAGCAGTGGATTTGACAGCTTGGCTGCTGGATGTACGTGGCCTTTCTGGGGTGTTTCAGCTGCTGTGCTGGAACCATTTGTTTTGCTTTAACTGGATGTGAAATATCAGCACTGTGGCCTGATGGATTCCCTTAATGGCACAGTGTACAGTCAGCATCAGCCTGGGGTGAGCTGTTTGCCCACTGCACTGTAATTAACTTGCCCTGAACAAAACTTCAGGAATTCCTGGTCTGGGACCTTTCTGTGCCAGGAGGTGTCTGCAGCCCAGTTTAGTTAGAAAGTGTCAAGACTAAAACCACTGCACATCTTTCTTTTATTAAGATCTGCTGTTAAGAAAATAATTTTTGCTGAGCAGAGAACTTTAGTCTGACATTTAATGAAGGGAATAAACTGTAAAAACCTGTAATCACATTGGAGGGAAAAGAAGCCATTGTTTCAGATTCCCATGGTGGTTTTTCTAGCTGCCTGAGTAAAACAATTCTCTTTTCAAGATATATTTTTCCTACATGTAAATATTGTGTGGATGCATTTAAAAATGTTTGATCATGTTCTGGTCATGTGTAACTTTTGGCTACTGATTAGTAGATACAGGTGCAGCAATAAAGAAACTGTAAATTTGCCAGGTAGCATTGCTTGTCGGCAGGTCCCTTTATCAAATAAGATTATATTGTTTCTCAAGCACATTGCACTTGCCATCTTGAAGCAGAATTACATTTCTGTTAAAATAATGTTTGCTCAGAGCTTCCAGGTAAAGGAGAATTCAGCATTACTGATAAGGACCACAATCCACTTTTATTTAATTCATTAACCACTTGGCTTGGTCTCCATTCTCTGGTGCCTGAGTGTTGCATATCCTGCTGTTTTGCAGTAACTGTGTTTAGAAAGCTGCTCAGTTTTTTGTATTTTGGTGTCTGTTACCACATTTTTTTGCACTGAAATTCTAACCACTGTCTTTGAGGTGATGCATCTTTTAAAATCTTTACTTTAAACTCTGGTTTTCTCTTTTTTGGTTTGCACAACAATGATAAAAGCAACCAAGTTTATGCTGGGGTCAATTTGATTGTAATAAATTCCTTCTCTCCTTCCTTAAGCCCTAATGCAAATGAAGAAAGCTGAATTTACTGTCTGTTCTTCGTGCCTTTTTGTCCAGTGCAGAAGAAAATTAAGCTATTTTGACCTTTCTTTGACACTTGCAGTCAGCAAAGATGAGGGCAAAGGCTTTGTAAAAGTAAATGAAGTCGGTATTGTTTTCTTCTAAAATAGTTATTAATGCACTCTAGTGTGCTCCAGTTAAAGTCCCAGCCTGTGAAGGCAAGTGCAGGCAATCTCAGCTGCTATTCCATCCACCTTCAAGGGTGAAGAGCCCCGTGGCAGAGGTTTGAGGTGCTGGCTCTCAGTGGGTACCACACACCTTTGGTGAGCTCTGTCCTGCCTTTCCCCTGGCATTGCTGGTACTGCCAGAGCATCCCTGGGTGGAGGCTGGGCAGGGCTGGCTGAAATCAGGGGCTTTGCCACTGGTACATGACGTGGAGCAGAAAAGGGACTCACAATCAACTGAATGGTTTCACAGAATCCCACAATGGTTTGGGTTGGAAGGGACTTTAAAAATCATCTCATTCCACACCCTGCCATGGACAGGGGTGCCTTCCACTAACCCAGCTTGCTCCAAGCCTTGTCCATCCTGGCCTTGGACACTTCTAGGGATGGGGCAGCCTGGGCCAGGGCCTCCTCACCCTCACAGGGAAGCATTCCTTCCTAACATCTGATCTAAATCTCTCATATTTTAGTTTAAAACCCTTCCCCTTGTCCTGGCATTCTCCATTACAGCTGTAACTTAGGAGGGGAAAGAGTCTGCATAGTTTACCACCCAAAACCTGATTGTGTGCTGCTACTTTGTATTTTTCTGTTGAGCTTGGAAAATGGAACTGTGTTCTCTGAAATGGTTGTGCTCTGTTCTGAGAGGGAAGGTAAGAAGGGGAAAACTTAATGTTTGCTTGACAGAATGTTGAAACAGAAGCAGAGGATGTTGTATCTCAGCCCAGGTAATTTCAGGTCTAACAGAACTCCTGCTTACACTTTGTATTCCTGCTTCTCTGCTGTGTATTTTGTACACAGCTGTGCTTGCACTGGCTGCCTTATCTCAGAGGTGATTACACTGTTATCTTTATTTGCTCTGCCCTGTGCTGATACCAGCCCTCAGCCAGCCCTCTCTGTGTCCAGCTCCAGCATGGGCACAGTGGAGGCTGCAAAATGAGCTGGTGCTTAATGCCTTGCTCGTGGATGGGAGAGTGTTAACTGGGAAACTGGACAGATAACTTGGTGGTGAATTCAAACTGTGCTTGCTTCTCTCAGGCACAGACTGCAGGAAATGGAAACCAGCCCTGATTTTTTCCTGATAGAAGAGTCTCCAAGTAAAGGCTTTTCTGGATGAATGTCTCTAGAAAGTCATAATACATTTATGTAGTGTGCTGTCTCTTGCAGTTAAAATGATTGGCAGTTTTTGGGAAGTGCTATCTGAAAAATGCAAGGGATTTGCTTTCTCCTAGTACAGTACAGAAAATTTCCTTTTTCTGTTTCCCCACCAGAAATGGCACAGCTCTGTAATGGAGTAAGGTGTAGGTCACTGCAGTTTGCATTTTGCTTTACTCTGAAAAGAGCTCATCCCTTCAGAGGTGCTCTTGGTGTTCCAAAACTGCTGCTGCCATCAGCCAAACCAAGTTTGTAATTACATTGCTGTGAAAAATGGACTTTTGCAGAAAGTAATTTGCATCACTTAAAGAAATTAATGGTGCCAATATTGGACATCAGGTGATACAGAGTAAAGGTCAGAGTTTGAGATGAGTGCACCTAAAAATTCCTCTCCTTTGGCTTGGGTGGCTGAATGTGATAGTTGAGATTAAAACAGGCCAAGGGAGCCATTGTGTAGCCAGCTTTTGAAAGCCAGGCCTTTCAGCTCCATGCCTAAACTTCTGGATGCAATTATACATTTCATTCATGTGTAATATTTACTGAAGTTTCTGTTCTTAAGTGTGATAAATGCTTTTGCATCTTGCTTAAAAGGATGGGCAAAAAATCCATCTTGCATAAGGAATAGCTCTGCTTTAAGGCTGGATAGAAATTTAGCTTATTGTGAGCTCTTGGGATGAATACTGTTAAGTGAGTTTTTCTGAATTGTCTTAATACTGAAGGATTTTTATACAACAAGTTCATATATTTGAATTTTTGCATATATATGTGTGTGTGTGTGTGTATGTATATATATATGTGGCTAGAGATGTGTCCAGTAAAAATGGGCAATTTGATTAAAGCAGGAATTTAAGGAAGCGTTAGAATGGTTGCCTGGGGCTTCAGTATGATTTTGCAGTGCTCTGGATGGTTAATACAGAATAGACTATCTGCTAGGACAGAGAAGCCCAGAATAATTTTCCTTGTCCCAGTTAAGTCAAGAACTATTAGAGCAGTGGAAATAAGGTTTCAACAAGAGGGGAAGAAAGGGTGAGGGACATGTCAGCTCTCAGTCTTGGTGGTTCGAGGGGAGAGTAACAGAATTTGGAATGGAAGAAGGGTGAGTAGCAGTTACCAGTGAAAATAGACTGATGTTGCATGTAAGTGCAATAGGAATGATTTTCATTCTTTCTGGGGCTTTTTTAAAACAACAACAACAAAATTCAAACTAGATGAATATTTGCAGTAAGATATGGAGGTCAAAGGAATATGGGATTTCCTTTGACCTGCATGTTTGTCAGGAAAGGCTTTTTCTCTGCTTTCAAACCTGATGTTTGAGCCATTTTGAGTCATTTCTCTCCAACCAAGTCCCACCAAACAGTGCTACACTGGCCATGCAGGAGTTTGACCCTCATCCCATGGCTTTGCTTCCCTGGTGCTGGAAGCAGGGGAGCAGCTCAGAGGCTCCAGTAAATCATCTTCACTGTCCAGCTCATACTTAAATGTTTGGAGGAATGCCATCAAGTATTTTTTAAATGTACCTTTCCCTCCTTTTCCTAAGGTATATTTTTCTCTCTCTGTCTGTCATGTCTTGAGGTGTTGGATTGTGACACTGCAGTAGAAGTAACATTTCTGAGCAGCATATTGAAGGACCAGGACCTTGACAGGGATTGTGTGAGAGGAATCTTTAACCTTTTCTCTGCATCACCCCATGCTGGTTCACTGGAACTACTCAGGAAGCAGAATTTCTAGTCTCTTTTGGAAGTGCAAGGGTAACAAGACAACTGGGAGGAATGAGAAGGTGTTGTGGTGTTAGCCAACAGCCCCATGTGCAGCTGTGAGGGCTGTGTGCCCAGGAGCCACAACCAGGCACCTTTATTTTTTCTGGCTGATAGTCTTCTAGTCCAAGGGGACCATCACTAAGGGACCTGTGAGAAGAAATTAGCTCCTTGCTAAAGGAGAAGATGTTCTGCTCTGCTCTTCTTTGCAAGGAGCTAACTCAGCATTGTGCTTGAGGATTGATCTTCAGGACTAATTTCTGATAGTGCTTTATCTTTACTCTCCTATCAGCAGTCTGGCTTCAGAACCCTCCATACCTCATTCCATTATTCCCTTGGCCAAGGGAGTGTTGAATGCAATACTCCTGAGCAGTTCATTGATTGTTCTGTCTCTGGGGTGACCACAAGAGGATGGACCAGTGTGTTCAGGCTTCCAGGAGGTACTGCAGGGCCTGGAGAACATCCTTCTGCCCATTCTGAACTCCTGATGTGTCTGGAGCAGGAGAAACTCTTCTCACACTTGGGTAAAAATACAGTCCCTTCCCTTAGTCTCCATGGTTGGTATTTTGCAACATCAGGGTTAGTTTCTGTGGTTTTCAGGTTAAAATACATATGTTCCTGTGTAGCTGAGATTCATTATCTGTACAACACATTTACTTTTAAATTACTGAGAGTAACGAGCCTGTGTCTGCAGTGCCTCCCTCCCATGGAGCACATGGGAAGGAAAAAGTTTGATCAACCTGTTTGTTATAGAGGAAAGGCAAACCCACAGGGGAGGCAGAAGGGACCATTAGGTGTTCTTTTCTTCTCTGCAAGTTCCTCTCATGTGCTAAAGGAAATTGTTCTTCTTGTCATCTCAGATGATTATATTCACAAAATCCCACCCCGAAATATCATCCCTGTATTAGACACTGACCAGCTCCAGTCAGAATCTTATTTTGTGCCTTTATTTTGATTACCTTTGTTACCTCGGGCACTTGGCAGGAGCAAAAAGCCTCATCATTCTGATTGCTTCGGTTTCCCAAGATGTCTTTAGAGAGAAAATGTTTCCTGAGCTTTGTTGCAACCTCTTAAGTAGAATTTGGTCTTTCTGGGAATCATGTGAGATCAAGTGATTGCCTGGAGCAAGAGAAGGTACTGAAGCTGCAATAGCAAAGACCTTGATATCAAAGGCCACCTGCTACTGCTCTCCACCTCTTCAGCCTTAAATTACCAGGTTATAAATTCATCCTGTGTTCCTACAGAATGGCTGGCAGGTACTCAGCAGGTGAGCTGGGCTGTTTCTCAGGGAACAGTTCACATTTGTATCCCAGCCAGAAATTTCCTCCTGCATAAACTTTTGTTTAGTCTTCACAAGATGTACTGAGTTGTCTTTTGGCCTTCTTCCTGTGTGCTCCTTTTAATATTTTCTTGATTTTCCTGGTGTCAGTCAACAAATCCATGTCAGTGTGTAGCTTTGACCTTCAGGTTTGCAGCCCAGCTTACACAGACACCTGGTAGGAGTAGAAAATACTGTCCCACAGTAAAAGTCTAATTGTTGTCTGTTTTTTCCCAAATCTTGGTTTATTGATCAACTTGTGTAAAGAATTTCTTATGAAAAACTTAAATGAACTCCTGAACATTTTCTAGAAGAAGAAAATGGAGAAAAATTTTTTACAGTTTATATTGATGTGGCTGAACTACACATACACACAGAGCATTGATTAACCTGAGTCTTCTGCTCACAGTGTGTATTTTCTTTGCTGTGCTCAGTCAGAAATGCATTTCTAGCAAGCTGAGGAATGTATTGTATTTATGGAATGAGCTGTGTTGTAATCCTCATGGAAAAATCTCTGCTAGGACCACTGTGATCCATCTCTGATGGTCTGGTCACATACCCTTGTGGCCTTTCCTCACCTTGGATCTACAGCATAAAGGACACAGCATCTTTTCAGTCATTTTGCTCATAAGCAGATTTTGTAGTTTAGTTTAGTGTAGCTCTTCTAAAATGTTTTCATGTAGTGGCCCCATCAGTGCTGTGGAGGCTCATGTATTGCAGTATATTAATGTACCATTATTTTTTCCTTTGGTTTGTTTTGTCTGCTGTTTGGCACAAGAGAGACTTCCCCATGTCCCCCTGCTGCCAGCAATTACAGACAGGTGCCAGTCCCCAGTGGGAATGCACATTTCCAGCCAATATTTACAGCTGGTTCTGTCCTGGAGGGATGGAGCTGCTGCTGTCAGTGGAGGTGAGGGAAGTTTCCTTTTGGCTCTCCAGTGAGAAGCAAGATGTAAAATGCAGCTCTGGTGATGGCTGGAAGAGGGTTTTGGTGGTTTTTTTAATGGCTCAAGCTATTTAGTGTTCCTGTGCTTTCCTCTGAGGCAGAGGGTCCTGGTTGGGGGGTAGCTGTGTAATCTTGGTCCTGGTAAGGAGGGAGCCTCCCTGGCACAAAGCATGACTGGCTGAGTCTCCTGAGCTGTTCTGTGAGTTGGTCCTAGAGCTGATTCCCTGGCGTGTTCTCCCTTCTGCAGCCTTGGTACCATACCAGGGGGAGGTCACCAGTGTTTGGTAAGAGATGGAGCTGCTTCCCCTACTCAGTGCCATCTACCTTGTATATTCAGAGTGAGTTTCTCAGAAGAAAAAACGACATGGTTTTGTCACAAGAGATTGCAGTTACAGTGGAATTGTATCATAATGTGTCAGTGTAAGTGTTTAATGCTTTCTGTCATTTGAGTAGCAGTGCACACCAGCATTTTCCTTGTCATCTGTATCTTTTTAGTGTTGGACTGAGCTTCTTTCTCCAGAGGCCTGCAAAGGTCATTGTTTTGCAAGGAGAAATGCCATGACATCAGCTTTTGGGAAGCTGAAAATCCAGAGCAGCCAGCAGTGACAATTGAGGCCCTGCTTTATCAGAGGTGATACCATCCTGTGTCAGGTGTGTGTGGAAGAATCCAGGGTGCTGTCCTGGCATTGCAAGGTTTTCCCCAGCAGCTAAATGCAGTGAAAAAGAGACTTCTGATGTGTCTGTACCTGCAATGAGTACTTGTGTCCCTGGAGGTTAATCAGGGCTGTGCTGTGGGTTTCTGTTTCCTCCTGATTTTTTTCACAAGCAGAAAACTACTTGTTGGAGTCACATCTCAGTGTCACTTCCTCCCAGCCTTGAGGCAAATGCAAAGATAAGAATTATAGTGTATATGTTTTAAATCTGTGCTTTTAAAAGAGAAAATCTGTACTCCTGGATAACCTTCACTTGTAGTGTGGATGTTTTCCAGAGGCTGGACAAATTTCAGCAGCATTTGTTGTGCACTGTTCCTACCTTACCAGTGTGTGCAGTTGGATGAGTCTCTCCTACTGGGAGTGAGGAAGACTAAGCCAAAGGGTTTCCTGCTCTCATTCTGAGCTTGTCCAGGCACTTCTTGGGCATAGCTGGCTTTGGGATAAGTGACATAATTCCAATAAAACAGTTATGCTGCTGGGGTAAAATCTGGGTCTAAGTGAGCCTTTGTGTTTGGTTTTAGTGAAGCCACATTTCTCTTTAGGATTGCAGACTGGGAGGAAGATTAGATATGCTGGTGGAGGCAGCAGAGGAGTTGTCTGAATTTCAGCAAGTGGCCATAGATGCAGGGAAAAGAGGGAGATGAGAAAGATTTAAGGAGGGAAAGGAAATAGCCTTCTCTCTGATGGTGAAGAGGAAAGAAGCAGATAATGGTGACCAGGTGGCAGTCTAAGGGAATCAAAGAGCAGGAAAGGGAAGAAGAATGGAGCTGGAGATCTCACAGGGGTCATGGAATGTATTAATGCATTTCTTTTTCATATTCTTCTTGCATTTTAGGCAGGAAGAAACACTTATTAGCAACTTTTCTTCAGGATTTATCTAATTTGAGCTTACTGTTTTGAGTGGGATGGGAATAACTCAAGGAAGTGATGGGGAAAGAATGATCCTTACTGATAAATTTAATTTGTGAGGAAAGGAGCACAGGGAGAAAGTCAGTCCTTGTAGGGACAGTTTTGCAAGAGGAACAGTTCCAGGTGGGTCCTTTTTCTGCTCCTAGGGCTCTGGGGATCCATTTTCTCCTGCGTTTCCACGTGCATCTTCTGTGGTTCTCCAGTTTCACAGTGTTCTTAGCAGGCAGCATGATGCCTTTTATCAGTGATCTGCAGCCCTGGCTGCTGCCTCAGGTGTGGTGCAGTAGCTCTTGTTATCCTCTGCACTGGGCTGGGCTGGCAGAGCTGTGAAATTGAGGGTTGGGAGCACTCCAGAGCTCCCTGTGTGCTGTTCACCCTGGTGCTGCTGCCCTGAGCAGAGAGAAGGAAGGGAGCTGAGTGTGACTGGCTTGTGCAGCTCTGTCTGTAGTGTCAGGTATGAAAATCTCCCTGGTGCTTTTCTTCTATTTTATTTTATACTTATGTTCTCACTGTGTGTCATCTAGAAATCAAAGCAGGAGTGTGCAGTTCAGCAACAGCAGCAGAACTGTGCTTACTACTGATCTGCTGCTTTGCTCAAATTAAACATTTATGGGGCCAGAGTCTCCTCACTGCTCCATCTCAAATCTTTCAGCCTCCTACACTATGATGATTTTTCTCTTTGCATTTTGACACAGCTCCTCTAAGAATTACAGTGAAATCAAATTATTCTCCACTTGTCTCTCTCTCCATCTTTCCTTTGTGTCCCCAGTTTGCTTTTTTTCCCTTGACCATGACATATGGGGAGCAGCTGTTGGTAGAATCGATGTTTTTATTGAGGTTGAGTTGAGGTTCCCCCCAGTCTGATGGGCAGAGATGTGCTCTCAGTTGTTGGTACCTGTTTCTGTTCCCTGGCCTGTTCCAAGGTGGTGTGATTGTGTAGGAGCTCCTCGCTGCTGGAAGCAGGGAATAACCCAGTGCTGCAGCACATTGCCTGTTGATGCTCCAGGCTGTGTTGCTGACTTGGTCTCCATGGAGAGCAGTGGGATCCTTCCCAGGCCTGCATCTCATCTGCCCCTGCTTTGTGGCCTGGAGTCAAACCTGGGCAATAGTTCTGTTCCTTGGGCACGCTGGAGTGCAGATAACTTTTCCAAAAAAAGGGCTGTTCCTGAGCCTTGCCAGAGACTTTTACAGGACCTAGTGCTCAATTTTCCCTTCCAGAGCATGGTCTACTTCTTTGATTTAAGTTTGCTAGCTTAAAGCAGTGCTGCATGGATGCTGAAAGCCCACGCTCCTAAAATAGATCGAGTAGAACGAGCACTTTAGTGCTGACTCCTCTTCAGGAGAGGAGAGGGAAGGTAACAATGAGCAGATGGCAGGTATTAGTCATATCACCTGATGTATCTGAGCACCTCAGACCCCATGGCACAAAGGTGCTGGGGGAACCTAGAGGGAAGGAATCCTCCCAGCAGACCAGGCTGGCTGTTGGAATCACACAGGATACAGGCAGAGTGACCTGAGAAAATGAGGGGACTTGCAGCCAGATGCTAACCTGAGGAAGGGATGTTCACAGAGAGCCCTGGCCAGAGCCTGGGCCTGCATTTATCTGCCCAGTTTTCCAAGCCATTCCCTCATGTATTTGACAAGCCCTCAGAGCATCACTCCTTGGGGCTCCCATGCTTTGTTCCCTCTGCACAAGGGGTAGAACAAAGGTCCAGGTACCCCAGAAATAACTGAATTCCCCAATTTCAGGATCAGCTGGAATGACATTATCCTAGCTTCTGCTCTAATAAATGCAGTGCAGAAGCTGCTTGATCTTTTCCTGTAGTATCTAAATTGCCAGTGTGCACCTTGAGTCAAGCATCCCTTCCCTTCTCCAGGTCCTTGGTATCCACATGTTGGCCCTGGCCCAGCTGGCAGTGGGCTCCCAGGAGAGCCTGGGGATGTTCCCTCCTGCTGTGTGCTGGGAACATAGCGTGGCAATGAAATGTGGAATCTGTGCAGTCCCTTATGCAGCAGTGGCTTCTGGCAAACTTGACACCATGGAGCAAGTAGGGCACGGAGGTGCCTGCAGTGGAAGTGTTGCACTTCCAGCTGCCTGCTCTGGCTGCATTGTTTGTATTATCATTTACTTCCAACCCAGCCTGGCCAAAAGGCAGCTGTGGGCACAGTAGAGGGAAGGGAGGTCCAAATCTGGGCTCTTTTGACTCCCCTGTGCAGAGATGGGCTCGTCAGGAGTCACAGCATTGATATGCTCTCCCTGAAGAATGGCTTTTAAAAAGTTTTTTACCCCATTTGTTTTGGGTTTTTATTGTTTTAAATTTTCAACAGCAGAGGCTGAATTGTGGTCTCCTCCTTTTTCTCGTCTTTTGTTTCAACTTTTTGGCAATAATTCCTAAAGAGCTGCTCTGCTGGAGTTACTGCCATCATTTTTCACCCTTGTGCTCAGCCCTCTGCAGAAACCAGGCACCCTGTGGGCCTCTGAATTACAAATCCCATTTTGGTGGCACCTTGCATCCTTGGGCTTCAGCTTCTGCCAAGCACCTCATGAATGTAGGAAGGGAGTAAAACTTCTGCTGTGATACATAAGGGGTTAAACTAAGCTCTGTTTATTCGTGTTGATGCATTAAATTGTGCCAGAGCATTTGAAAATGCAGCGGTGGACAGGGCAGCAGGCAGTAAACACCGTTAAATGACAATACTGTTCAATATTTGCTGTTAATTGAGAGAGGCAGCAGCTGCTGGTATGCAGCTTCAGCCAGGATGAATTAGTAATGAGTCTGTAACTGGGTGCTTTTTTTTTCTGGTTTAAGGTTGCATCAGCCCTTTATAGTTCAGTAACATGATTGGGATAGAAATAAAAATCATAGCATGCCCTAAATTGAAGATTTTGTTTTGTTTTTGTTTTCCAGTGAGTTGTCATGGAGCTCGGTGTCAGTGATAAATTTGGCAGCAGTAATAAAACTGCTTTGTGTTTAAGGACCAAATTTAAAGATTTTGGTTAGCTTTTCCCACGTGGCAGCCAGTGGGAATGCAGCAGGCAGAGCAAGCTCCTCCTTTGAAACAAGGCACTTTTGTTGGGTTCTCAGATGTTTTCAGTTCAAACAGGAGTTTTGGTTCAAGTTTCTTTGCTGGCAGTGCTGCAGGACATGGGGTATGAGAGAGTTCTGTCCCTTGCTGCAGGAGGAGAGGGAGCACTAATTCAACACTTCCTTTGTCCTTCCCTTGCACTTCTGCCATGGTGTGTGTTGAGCTTAACCTTTCAAAACTTGCTGATAAGCTGTTATCAGCCAACAGTTAAAACAACAAACCTTTCCACCTTGCTGGGTTGGGATAGGGACTTCCCAAGGCTTCAGAGCCATGGTGTGGAACAGGAACATCATTAATCCAGAGCAGCCAGGCTGGGGGCAAAGTTTTCTCTCTGAAGAAAGCAGCCACAGCTGCTGCTTTCATGCTGTTTACGTAACCTGCCCTGTAAGTATTTATTTTGCACAAAACGCTTTATTTTGAGCTGTAGATGTTGTTGTGAAAGGTCAAAACTCTGTTCTAGTGGTTTTTAGCAGATCTGAAGTGGGGTACAGGAAATGAAATTCCAGCTCAGTGGAAAACAATGCCAACAGTCCTATTGATTTCAGCACAGCTCGGCTTTCATCACAAGTAGAAGAATTTCGAAGCAAATAATGTTGTGTTTGTTCAGTTTGTTAAACAAAAATCCATCTGCAGGGGTTTGCACTTGAATCCAAATACTTGGAATTCTGCTGGTATTTTGGCAGGATACTAGATTGAAAGAATTCTTTGGGTCCACAATGATTATGTTAAAGGAGAAAAAGAGAATTCAATCAGCAGGTGTGTTTGTGCCCCTGTTCCCAGTGGGGGTGGTTTCTGTATTGCACACCTTTGGCCTTTGGGTCTCTCCTGTTCACATTGGCAGTTTTTACACTGTCAGGAAGTGCTTTTATGCATCTTGAAGAGCTTGAGGCTGCCACACACCATGCTGGCTCCTGGACTGGATTATAGAGGCATGAAATCTTTCAGGTTGGATGTGGGAAGCAAGTGCTAAAAGCCAATCTAAGGCTATAAAAGGTGGTGGTAAATGGAACTGCAGGAAGAGCTGAAGGTCCTCCAGCCCCACAAGTCCCTTCCCATTTAGGCACTGACTATTCCCACCTTGGCTGCCAGTGATAAATGGTGATTTCAAACCTGTCCTTAAAACCTGTAATTTTTTTCCCATGTGAAATGCAGTAATTTATTCCAGTGGCATTTGGCCAACTTTGGGCATCTGGTGTCTCATGTTTTTTATGAACATCTCTCCAATTTTCTCTGCTGTCTCCTATACATGTATATGATTTGTGTTTACAAGGATAAGGTATTCCAATATATTTTTTCCTATTTTGTCTGGTTTTGATTCTTTCAATCTTATTATTGCTTCATCTGTAGTATTGCTTACAGTATTTGTTTTCTTAAGCAAGAAAATAAACCTTATACTTACATGTATCATTTCCTGTCTTAAAATAGTGGGAAAAATTATAATTACTAGCTTTTGAGGCTTTTTAGATTGATTTAATTGAACCATATAGTTTTCTTTTGAGTAAAGGCAAATATTTACATTTTTAATACATAAAGTATAAACTCTAAAGTTTGTCTAACAAAACTGTTAAGATACATGTATGTTTACTCTAGAGTTTATTTTGAAATTGTTCTGTAATTAAAATAGTTAATGCAGGCCTGATATGGGGCCACACAGGCTCCAAATTGGTACTTTCCTGTGCAAGAATATTGTTATATCATCATCCTCCTGTGAATGTAGCCTGACCCAGACCTCACAAGTTTTTCCTTATTGGGAATGTGGAATTACCTGTCCTGTTTTTGTGGCAAGCCAGCAAAGATAAGGAGAGATATAAAATGAAATGACAGTGGTGACAAAACTTAGTATTTTTCTCAAATACAATTGGCCCTTGCTCCTACTTCAGGAAAAAAATTAGCAATGTGCTGAACTTCCCAAACATTGGGGGTGGCCTTGGGAGCAGCTGAATTATGGTGCAGAACATGAGGCAGGTGGTGCCACATGGATTTTTTTTGTCTAAAGTCTCTTAATTCTGGCAGGTCACTGTGCTGGTATTTCTAACCCTCTTCCTCAGTGTTGTAGTAGCTTGGTTGTGTCTGAAGGATGCTGAAGCATATGAGGGAAACCATATGTGTGGGTAGAGAGGAGCTCTTTAAAGACCAGGTAGTTTTGAGTTTGCATTAAAGGTCTGTAATTTCAAGGTGTTGGTTTATCTTTAATTTTATGTAGAACTGGGCTAAATCCTGCATCCTGTTAAATTTGGGGAGAGAGGGGGCTGGGGTGGTGGAAAAAGTGCAGTGGGCTCAGGACTGGGAGTCTCAGTAGTTGTTGTCTCTCTCCTTGCATGGTTCTGGTAGTAACAGGAATAATGATATTTTGAGTTATATGTATGTAGGAGGACTGAAGTAAGTTATGCTTTTCCTAAAATTTGCTTAAAATTAGGAAAACAAATAGCTTGGAGTTTGAGTATAAAATTAGGTGTAAAATATCATTAATAGATTACCTTGATGTATGTTATTTTACAGGCTAATCCAATCCTGATGTAATTTTGTAACGTGGAAAGCTCTGAGCTCTTTTACTGGAGCTACTTGCTTAATTTAGATTAAAATTGTACCATAAAAGGATTATAGAGTGTGTGCCTGTGCTAAGAAAGGATGTACTAAATATGCTGGGGTATTTTTCTACTCCCAGCTCCTTTTTGAAAGTGCATACTTAATTCTGGATGTTCTCTGCTGCCTTCGAATGTGCCACGTAACATCACGATGTGCTGCGGGGATGTGTTGCCTTGGTCCTGGGAGCATTTTTTCAATGCACTTCAGCAGGATTCTGAGCTTCCTTGTTCTTTCCAGAGAGAAGAATTCAGTGCTGGACTGTCCTAAACACTACCCATGGTGCAGCTTCCGAGGACAGCTTGATTTCTGTGACTTGAAGAGGAGGCACATGTGCAGTGAGCCAAGAGGACATGGGCTTCCAGTGCATCTGGAACAATGATCAGGTACCAGCAGTTGTTGATATTCAGATTGTAGTTACCAGTCAGAAACTCAAAGAGATATCAAATGATAATGTGCTCACTCCTGCAGTTGTCCTTAAATTCTAAATACACTTGCCTTTCTAAGGTAGGGATGAGCTGAGTTCACCTTCTTGTTTTATGTTGTGTCCAAAGCCATTTCCCTGCTGAACCTGCAGAGACCTGATGGGATCCAGCTCCCATGGGAGTAACAGGAAGGGATAAGTGCCAAAGGGGTTGGTGCATAGATGGAGGTGAAGTTAATGTTTACATTTTTCCAGTATAACTTGGAGTCTGAAAGCATTTGAATCTATTAATTTGGGTGTATTGATTTTGGGAGGGGACAGCTTTAGCACATTATTTTCCATTCTTATGAGTACTTTTTTATGGTATTTCCCTGGTGATTGGCTGGAGAATGCAGATTCTCAGAGGAATCAAGCCTGTTGTAGCTGCAGTAGAGACACCAGCAAAGTTCCAGAAAAGCAGAAATTCATTGTTTATTTTGGATATTGCCATTCCTAGGAATATATAATCTCTTGATTCTGTGTCATATGTGCAATTTTTATTTTAACTACATTTATCTTATGTATTAAAAATTAAGTGGTAAAACTTGTATGTTAGCAAACCACATATATCTGTCTATATGAAGAGCTGAAAAGGAGCTAATTCTATAAAAACTCTGTAAGCTTTGGGGAATTAAGTTTAGAAGAATATGTAAAAAATAGTTGCTTGTTTCTTTGTAGATGCTGCTTGAAAAATCATGTTTTCTTGTCTATAAAATTATTTAGAGTTTTCTTCACTTGGTGGCTGGGTATCTGTGTAATGCAAGAAAAAGTAGTTGTTTTACTCCAGGAGACTGAAAATGGGTTTGTTCTACACATCTTCTTTACGTTTGTGTGATCTTTCTTGTACAGAGATGCTTCATGCAGAGAAAGCTACAGATACATAATTTTAGGATGTGCCTGAGCCACCTCTGAGTGGGATTGCAGGAAGATGTGAGATGGAGCTACATTTTAGGATTTGTTTCCTAATATAAAAGCTGTCAATTTTTACCCATTCTGTGAGGAGTGGTGGGTGCTGTAGAGGCAGAGCATCCATATATTTAGATTCTGGCTGTCTCTTGTTACGAGCTATAATTAAGGTGAATTATTTTGCTGAAGAATTGAATTCTCCCTTGATTTGAACCTGGTTCCATCTCTGTGAAAGCAATTAGTTGCTTGAAGCACCCTGTCCTTGCTTCATCAGTGACAATTCATCAGTTGCTTCTAATTGATCTGATTCTTTGTGGTTAATAGGCAAGGCACTCAATATGGGAGTGCTCTGTGTGGCGGTGCTGAGTAGAGGAGGCTTGAGGATGGAAGGTCTGGCCCTAAGGGGCACTGTGACATTTATAGAGGACTGGAGGTTATAGAACACTCTGTGAAGCTCTGGAGGGTCCCAGGGTTAATGCTTCAGCTGATGTGCTTTTGAACATGGCTCTCAGTCAGCCTCTCTTAGCCATGACTGGAATTTACTGATGTGGTGCTGGTTTTTCCCAAGATGGGCAAATACAAAGCTGTGCAAAACAAAGCTGGTGGTTTGGGCAGGAGTATTAGGACAATGGCAAAGTTTGATGTGCTCCTTGGGTGAAGTCTGTTTAACTTTTTCTTGTCCCTTAAGATCAGTTCTGTGATTTAATTCAGAAAATACTTGGGGTGCTGTGCAGTGACCCCTTTGGGGTGCTTTCTCCATCATGCTGCAGTGTCCAATGTTGTGCTTGAAAACAAAGACCAAACCCCACTGCTGACAAGTTCAGAGTTCTAAACTCGAATATTCTGCTATTTAAAGTGATGTCACAACTCCTGAACTGAGTAATTCTGCATTGTGATACCTCACACAGATCAAGAGGACTCTTCTGGTCTGCAGTGAGCACTGGGGAGCAGAAGCCTCTTGGGAGGGAGGAAAAAAAAGCAAAACCTACTGAGAGCTTCATGAGTGACATGGGTCTGGGAGGAAGATGCTGAGCAGGTTTTGTTTGCCTTGGGAATATTTACATAGAGCTGATCCACTCTTCTTGAAGGAACTTTATCACAGTACTACAGAGAAAACTGTTGGTGCTAAATATAGAGCCTTATTCTGGCAGTCTCATGACTTGAGTTCTGCTTTCTTAATGGGCTTTCTCCAGTTTTTGTAGGTTTTTTGGTAGAAAATCTGAATATTACTCCTCAAAGGGGTTGTGTAACAGTAGCAAGGACAAGAAAGATTAAATTTGGTGAGACCTTGCACTGCAAAAGATGAGAGGAATTTTTCAGCTTCTGCTGTTGCTGTAAAGCTTTCAGTGCCTCAATATCTTCAGAGAAGATCCCTCAGAGGTTCCAATAGTTCATCTTGATCTTTTGCATCAAAGCAATATCACTATTGCTGGACAGCTTTTGTGAAATGATATTTGTTTCCTTCCTAATAGAGGAAACAACTTAAGTTCCTTAGGCTGGAGCTGTTTACCATTTAGAAAAGTTCTTCTCACAGCCTTAGTCTTTTTTTCTTCTTGCACTTTGAGTCCATTGCTTTTCCTGGTCTCTGTAGATGAGGAGCAGGACTTCCCTCTTTCTTTGAAGAAACCATTTGTGCATTTAGTAGAAACATACCATATCTCACTCCTAGCTTCTCATTTCACTCTGTCCAGCCTGGGCCGCCTCTCTGAGTTACCTCCCCATCCCTCAGAGCTCACCTGGTGACCTGGCTGCCTCTGCTTGTCATTCTGGGGTGGTTGCTCACATTCCCAGCAAGCCTGTCCCAAAAATGGGCTTTCCTCAAGCCTTCATCAAATCTGAGGGGATCAGGAATTTGTATTCCTGTCAATGGGTAGAAGTTGCCTTGTTTGTGACAACTGGATATTTATAATTTGTGCTCAGTCCCTGATCCTCTCCATCCTCAATCCTTATCTACCGTGCAGCTGCTCAGCAGTTGTTTCTATATTTATGCAGGTGGTTTTTTTTTCCTGAACAACACTTGACCTTGGGGAATTGGACTGCATTTTTTAATCACTTCTTCAGTTTCATTAATTCCTCCCTGCAATAGCTTCCCATTTATGCATGTCTTTTTGTGGCAACAACATAAATTATAGGACTTTCTTTCCACATGGCACTAATACTGAGGCTTCTTTGTCAGCTCTCATTGCTCTTTGCAGGTTCCTCACCTGCCAGAGGAAAAGTGACAGTGGCTCAGCTGGCTTTACAAGTGTCCCTTATAACTGCTATTGATGAATACTTATTTTAAAAATTCTTTTCTTCAGTGTTTCTCACTGCTGGGAACCCTATTAGAGTTAATTATTATTATGGAAGACTTGATTTCAGCCTGTTCTCTGGGGGGGATATTATTTTGTGCCTGTTTCCCTGAATAAATAGATCTGGTTTTCTCTCATGGTTTCTGCTCAGCTGGCCACCACCACTGTCAATCTGGGGAGGCTGTTGCTCACTTGCTGCATTAGCTGCCCTTTCAGCAGCTGTAATGTCTCTTATGTAGCACCATTTTCCTTCCTGATAGAATTCCAGAACTTCTCTTTGTCCCAGGAGCTGGGCTGCCATCCTTCAGGAGAAGGTAGTCTGCAAATGTAGTGTTTTGAACTTTCCCAGCCTCATCAATGCATGTTCTTGACATTACAGTGTTATGTCTCCTCCTAAAACTCCACAGACTGGAACTGCAGAGGCAGGGCTCACCTGGAAAGAGGAGGGGAAGCCACTCAAACTCCTTAAAAAAGGAATCCTTACTAACCCCATGCCTAAACACATACTCCTTTTTGCCTTGTCATTTAGTGCCTTTAGTGTCTTTATTTTACTTTACTCTCCATTCCTGGAGTGTTGCTGAAGGCAATACAAGGTTAGAGGAAGTCCTTGGAGTTGTTATGTGCTCCTACCCATCATGAGCACACTCAAAACACGCCAGGCAACAGTGTGGAAGGTGCTTTGTGTAAGTAACCTCACTCCTGGCTAACAGCAGTTGTAGTACTTTGATTTGGAGACTGTGCAGTGGTGGTACAAGTGTCTCTGAGTTTTCTTGAGTAGCTTTTAGGGATACACTTACAAGAAGGGGAGCTTTCCCTTGGGGTATTGCAGATCTGTGAGTCTGTGCCTGTTTCCAGCTCCCTGCCTTTGTGTTTAAGCAGACCCAGAGAGCTGAGGTGTCAGGGAATGGCTTGGACTCAATGATCTTGAAGGTCTCTTCCAACCCTGTGATTCTGAGATTCAGAGATCTCTTGGTGGCTCACTGAAGCTGCTGTTCAGAGAGCAGAGGCACATCTCAAGTTTCTGATCTGAGAGGCTCTGAGCCATGTTCTGGGCACAGCCCTTTTGCTTGTGGAGGAGCAATTGGGCACCAAAACCTACCCCCAGCTTTGTTTTACCCCTTAATTTGTGTGGGACTCCTCTTCCAGCCATGGGCTCTGGGCTGTGGTGACTCAGGAACGGGGTCTGAAATCACCAGGGCTGTTCTGTTGTAAACAGCCTCCCTTTCCAAACAGGCTCCTGACTGGAAGTGCTGCTCACCTTTCTCTGGATGTTGCACATGTCCCATTTTGGAGCTTTTTCTCTTTTCCTCTGGTCAAGCTTCTCAACTCTCAATGCTGGTCTTGTCAAATAACAGTTTTTTTCAACTGCCTCTGCAGGGAGGACTTCTCAAGTCCCAGGTCTGGGCACATTCTGGATAAAATCCTAAGTGATAAATACATAAATTTCATTTCTGGTCTTAGTAAAGTGCCATTGAGACAATTGTGTTGTATTTGCCGTATCGAGTGTGTAAGAGAGATACAAAATTACAAAAAAAAAAGGAAAAATAATAAAATAAATTGCCCTATACTACTGCGTTACATGTTCAAATTTTCAATTTTTTCACAATATTCCAGTTTTATGTAACTGATATTTCTGGAATGTGTGGGGCATCAGATAGGGTCCAGTCATAAATCTCTGTAAACAGCACCTTTGGAAGGGTGTGAAATAGAAGCTTTGCTCCTTACAAAAGAGAAAAGTGAGCTGCACCAGGTCAGGTCTGGATATAATGACAGCACAAACAACAATCTGATTCTGTGATTCTGATTCTTTCCTTCCTGGACACTCAGAGAAGGGATGTGTGTCTAGGGCTGGGAAGAGTGGATTCAAGGTTTCACAGGTGTTTAGGACTTGACAATGAAATACCACCTTATCTATGCAAATATTCACCCAAGCTTTTTCCTGGTAGAGAATCATTAGCTGCCTCAATTCACTTATTTACTCATCCAGGTAGGAACTTTTCAAAGAGCAGTCCCTCCTGTACCTCCAAGTGTGTGCTGAGTAGGTTTATTAACAGCCTAAGTGCTGCATAATTGTGAAATTAACCTTTGAGTCACTCCCATCTCTTTTCTAATTTGCTGCTGCTGTCAGAGGAATATTCCATGGGAAGCATTGAGTGTTTGCTTTGGGTTTGTGCTTCCCTGGGTGGCTGCCATGGGCCACTGGCAGAGGCAGGATCCTGGGACAACTCAGCCCTTGGTCCAGGGCAGCAGAACCATCCTTCCTTGTCCAAGGCTGGCTTAGGATTTCTTCCCAAGTTGCCAAGGCCTACAAATAACACCGTATGCTATTTTTGAGTATTGGCATAATATTGGTATTTCAGTCTTCTGCAATTTTAGTTGTTCACCAATTTATTAAAATTGAAGGTCACGGGATTGGAGAACTTGTTAAATGATTATTTTAGGACTGGGCTCAAATCAATAGGATGTGCCAACTAGAAATGTTATGCCTAGCAGATGCTGTATAACATTCCTATTAGTTATTAATTGGCTTGGAAATACTTAATTATCTTGTATTTTTCAAATATGGTAAACTAGTTAGTTTTAAAAATACTTTTAGCTTTCTTTTTGCACCTATTGCCATCAGTTTAGCCTGGTATTTCTTCTACTGGTTTAGTTACTTGGTTGCCCATAATTTCTTTCAGAAATCCTGTTGCCTGTCAATTTTTCACTGGCACTCTTGTGGTCCCTTAAGAACTTTGGATTTTTAGTGTCTTATATACCCTTGTTGTATATAGTACATTTTTTCCTCTGTTTTCACTTTAACACTGAACCAAATTATATTTGGCATCTGATACTTGAGTTCCCTGCTTTTACCAATGATTTTGTCTGAGTCAGAGAGAGGAGAATAATTTCTCTTTCTTAATATTGATCAACTTAGTTACTGATCAAAGGAGCTGTGTACTGTGTACTATGAAAATACTTACCTGGTTGCAACACAACATAATCGTGTAGCAGCCATCAATTTTAGGACAATGTGGATTGATTTTTTGGTTCACAATGATTTAAGGCATTACCTTGTATTAAATTCAGGACCTTTGTGTTTAAAAATTTTAACCTGAGCCATTGAGGCATAGATGAAATCAAGTGTTGAGATACTGAACCAAGCCGCCATGGACAAAAAAATATGAAATTCTATGCACAAACTCTTTTCTTCTCCTGGAGTCCTCCTGGGGTTTTGTTCCCACTTATTTTCTCTGCTGCATATTTTTTTTAATAAATGTCACTACAATTAACCCTTGGAAACCTCTGAAAATTATTTCCTTTTATTTTTATTCTGACTTTTCTTATTCTATAGCAATATTTCTCCTTTTCTTCCACTTCTTGCATGTGCTACTGTACTCCCCCTTCTAGTTCCTGAATTGATCCCTTTAGGGTAAGAAAGTAAATTAACATTTTTGTCTGTTTTGAAAATGCCAGGGAAATCTGGAAGCTGTCTCCGTCTCTTGGTAGTGGAAAGCCGAGTGCTGGGCTCTGGAGGGCAAGGCAGGGAGTCAAAGCAGGTGCAGCTGGGATTTGAAATGGGGCACAAAGTGATCCCTTTGGAGATGTCTCTATCCCTCCACTCCTGCTTCCCCTTGAGTACAGGAGTGCTCAGGCTGCAGCAATGCTGCTGCCTGGGCAGAAATCTTGTGCTTTGGTGACTTTTAGCTCTTAAAGAACAGATATTTCTGAAGCAAAACTAAATTTGTGGTTTCTTTGATCTTGAAAGTAGGTAATAAGAAATTTGCATTCCTTTTCATTTTCCCTAGCCAGATTTATATATCTCAATTCAGAAACCACAGTCCAAAATCCAAGCCCTCCTCCCCTCCCTGCAGAAGTGGTGCTGTTCACATGAGATCAAGTAGGCACAAAATCCTTGGTTTTTCAGCCCCGATCTGTCTTGTTGTTACATCCTGGTTAATTTTGGGATGTTACCCACTTTCCATAAGGAAAGGTAGGATTGTCTAAGACATTATTTTCAGATGTGCTCCACCAGAGTAAGTTTGGGGACACCCTGTTTTGGTGTAATTGCTTCCTACTGGTGAGGAAATGGTGTGGTGAAAATACGGGAATTCTGTCTTGTAATAATTTTGAGGCTGCAAATTGTTCAGAAGGAGTTTGAGGCCAAATTGATGAATTCTGGTCAACCCTGAGATGGTGCAATTGCAGAGCTTGAAGCCCAGGTTATCCTTCAAACCTTCACCTTCATTCCTTGTCATGCTCATCCCTCCATTCCTTCCCTCATGTTTCAAAGGTGCAAAAAGAAGGCAGAACTTACGCTCCTTCCCTGTCCATATCCAGGTGAAGCACAGCTGCTCTTGTAGGTGGTTACCAGAACTCTGCCAGAGATTTGGGTCTCCTTGCCTCTGGTCTGCACAGGGAAGTGTATTCCACTGGTTTGGGATTGGCACTGGGATTGGCAGAACTTGTGCTCCCTCCCTCTTCATATCCAGGTGAAGCACAGCTGCTCTTGCAGGTGGTTACCAGGACTCTGCCAAAGATTTGGATGTTCTCTGCTGACATGGTCTGCACAGTGCAGTGTATCCCACTGGTTTGGGATTGGCAGAATTTGTGCTCCTTCCCTGTCCATATCCAGCAGCACAGCTGCTCTTGCAGGTGGTTACCAGGACTCTGCCAAAGATTTGGATGTTCTGCACAGTGAAGTGTATCCCACTGGTTTGGGATTGGCACTGGGGTGGAAATGGGAGTGGGTGATGTGCCCCCCATGCCTTACATAGCCCGAGTGAAACTCTGCCTGCTCTGATCTTTGTTCCCGGACCTCACTGGGGTTGAGAGCTTGTCCTCCCGCTGCCGGGAATGTTTGACTGGAGCCGAATGTGGGATTTTGTTAATGCTCCTATTTTTATTTTACTGGTGCTTTTGCATCGCTAATCAAACACAAGCCTCCTATTGTTCTCCCGGCTCCTTCCTCCCGGTCCGTGTTTATATTTAGTTATTTTAATAATAATCCGCGTGGTTTGTAATCCCGTAAGAAGCCGGGGCGGCGGCGAACTCCTTTTCTGCTTGCCGAACGCGCTCGCTTCCCGCGGCAGATGGCTGCTGTTGGATGCGGGGCTGCTCCCGGCAGCGGCGGGCACCGCGGCCGCGGAGATGCCCGGGCCCGGCGGCGCCGCTCGGGGGCTCTGCCGGCGGTGCCCGGAGCGGGCGGGGACTGCCGGCCGCGCTGCCGGTGCGCAGCCCCCGCCGGGCTCCATCCAGCCCCATTTCCATCCATTCATGAATCCGTGACGTCAGCACGCTCGGTGCTTCTTTGCAGCAGGCTGCAGGATTGTGTGGGTGGAATTTCCTTTTATTTTGCAACACTTCCTTCTTTTTTTTTTTTTTTTGCCTTTTTTTTTTTGCTTTTTTTTTTTTTTTTTGCCTTCCATCTTTTTAAAACAAGAAAATGGAGCATCACATAGGAAATCTTCATCCTTGTGAGTATTTGGGGGGGAAGTGTGTTTCTGTGAGGGGTGTGTGTTTGTGTGTGGTGTTTCATGGTCAGCGCTCCCCTCTCGCCATTTATTTCGGAAGGACAGATGGATGTTGCATTTGTGATGGGAAAGGGCTGAAAAAATGATGCTGAGAAAGGGAAGAGGAAACGTGAAACCTTAATTTATCCATCACTGCATATGAATCTGAGAGCTGGCCTGGCCTTTGCCTGTCGGTGTGCTGGACATTTTTCACTTGCAATTTTGCACGTTATCTTCTTGTGCCCCCCTTTTAAAGGGGAAGGGAATGGCAATGGAGAATGCCTGTATATTCCATTTATATCCAATGACTTAAGAATTACTAGATAGTGTAAAGAGGCAGAATTGTAATTTTTGCTTTTCTGGGGAATTGTAATTTTTTTTTCCTTGTGGGCTAATCAGACAATTCCTCTTGTGTGTTACAGTGTTAAATAATTTAATTTTATTTCTGAGATGAAGGAGGTGTGTTTTTCTTTCAGTCAGCTGGGTAGGAATTTGCTCCTGTATTATTGAAAATAGCAGTTTGAGCTGTCTCTGATGTGCTGAGCACAATTTTCACCCCTCATTTTCCTAATAAACGAGGGAGCTGGGAGTACCTTTGCAGTTAACGATACTGTTCACTGGGGCAAGATTTGTCATATTCCTGCTCACCTGAATGGGCATGATGTCATGTTTTCTCCCAATGAAAAGAAGAGCTCCTCTTTATTTTTGTTTTGGGGGGTGGTTTAGGTGCTGCAGTAGCTTAATCATATCAAACCACATGTCTCCCTTAAGTAAATGAAAAATGGGATATTTTAAGTAGATCTGGAGAAAGATGACATCAGGCCCATGTGTTTGGATATACTGATTTTAGCAGTAGGCAATCTGTTCAGTAGAAGAAGATGAAGGAATGTGTTTGGATCAATAATTTTGAGGGAGAAAACATGAAAATGTTTGAAAGGAGAGAGATGCAGTCAGTCTGGCTGGAAATGTGGGCACTTTCCACAGTACCTGCTGTGTGGGTAGCCACAGACACCTTGGGATACCCTAGAATGGGGAGGGTAGAGTTGTCACGGGTTTAAAAGTTTTTGTCACTACCCTTTTTGTTGTGCTCCTGAATGAATGTATACGGGTTTTGTTTCTAGAGAGAGGCAGCCCTTTGAACTCTGTCTGTGACAGCCTTCCGCTGAGAAACACAAATCAATCCAGATTTTGATGTAGCGGGGGTTTTGTTTGTTTGTTTGTTTTGCTCTAACACCAGTTTTGTTTTCTGTCTTTGGGGCCTCCAGTCTGAGGCTTTGATCTGGAGCAGTCCTGTCATTCAGATTTGTCTTTGTCCCCTGCTGCCCGATAGTTAAATTTATAGCTAGCATTCATTTTGACCCTTGTGCCTGGAATTAGCAAGTAACTTCTAGCACAGAATAAATGGTAGGGACTCCCACTGTTCCCCAGCTATAGGTGAACTTGGGTTTAATCATGTTTGGGGGCTTTTTGGTTGCATTTTCAACCTCCCTTTTTCATCTCCTATTGTAAAGACTAGGTAAGTTGCTTATCTCCAGTGGATCAGAAAATTGAGTAATGGTTTATTTGAAAATCTCTCCCTAGGTAAGACCTTTCACAATTACAAGTTATTTAAACATGGGTCTGCTCTAAGCAGTGGCAGAATAAGAAAAGTTTTAAGTATTTCCTGTTTTCTCAGGATTTTTTTAATAGCAAATGTGAGATGGTGGCTGATTAGGCTTGAGTTGTTCCTGCCTGGTATCTGTTCCAGGCTGGCTGTAGTTGAGATGTGGGGAGTGGATTTTCAAGGGTAGGGCTTCTCAAAATGGCAGAGTTATAAAATAAAACTTTTAAAAAATATATAAAATTAAATCTGGCATGGCTTGTGTGAACAGATTTTAAATCAGTGCTGGTTGCCCTTCAGCTCTGGTCCTTGGGGCCAGGGCAGGCAGGGGAAGGTGCATTGAGCCTTTTAGCCAAGCTCTGACCTGAGGTCTCAGTGGAGGAAGGCAGCAGGAGGTTCACTGCTTGTACAACTTCCAGTGAATTCTCAGCCATAACTGAATCTAAATGAGTCAACTGAGGCAAGTGTTACCTCTGAAGCTCTCAGGAGTTTGGCACTTCACCAAGCTCTGTCCAGCTTATGGGACTTTGTCTTTTATCCCTCCTTGGCAAAAATACATCCCGTGCAGAGGCTTTTCTAGGCTCCTGTTTTGTGTCATTGCAGCAAATCAGTCTCATCTCTTGGGTAGTGGGGGATAAATGTTTCACCCAAAACACAGACTACTTAGGGCTGAATACCAAGCTGGCAGCTATGGCTGGGCCAGGAGCAGCAGCTCTGTGTGTAGTTACTCCCACCCCTGTAAATACTCAGTGTGTGCTTTGACCTTTGTGCTCTCTCCCTGCTACAACTTCAGCTGAGAAGTTGGTGGTTGGAGGGGGTTCAAAGGCTTTGGCAACAGTTGGGTGCAGGCCAGGAGGAAGAGCAGATTTGTCTGTGTAAAGTCTGTGATTTATAACCCTCTGGTGAAGTTGTGATTGTTGGTGCTGTTCCTTCTGGAGCTGTTGGTAACATAGCACCGAGGTGCTGGGAGGGAAGGAAGGAGAAAGTCCTGGCAGGGCTGAGAGGCTGGTGGGCTGGAGGAATGGAGGTCTCTGTGCCGACATTCTGTTCATTCCAGTGATACTTGTCCTGTCCCCCATCTCTGTTACCTTCTGGAGGACACCCAAATCAGTAATGTGGCTGTACAGCTGTGACTCTCCTGCTGAAACACGGGAAGTCCAGCCTCACCGTCCTTCTGGGCCTGAGGAGATCCTCAGGTGTTGAGCCATCAGCTGCAGCCCAAGAGTGGTCCAGTTGGGGTGTGCTGAGTGCTGGTCTCTGCAGGGTTGGGTGGCAGGAGCTGTGCCAGGCCTCAGGAGCAGGCCCAGGTCAGTGTTTGTGTGTTAGCAGCACACAGAGCTGTAGTGGAGCAGGCTCACACCTCTAACCCTGCACTGTCACTAATACAGGCTTACGAGAGGCTCCTGAGCAGGGCATTGTGCTGCCTCTGTCAAGGAGTAATCCTCTTTGTGTGTATGGTGCTTGCTAAATACAATTTAGTACTGCTGTCATTTCCCTTCCCAGATCTGCCAGCTGGATTTTGAGTGTCTTTCCCCTTCCCAGCAGGTACACCCAGGCATGGACCTGGTGTGGGGTGACAGGGGCCAGAGCACTGCCCCTACCCCAGGAATTGTACTTTCATGGACAGCTGTTGAGTTTAGTCCTGGGTGTGAAGCAGATAAGCTCTTAGTACTGAGAAGTTTGTGTGAGTAGCATTTACATGTTGAATGTGCTGTGCAAATGTTGAATAATTCATATCTACTATAAAAATAAAAACAAGCGTGGGAGTGAACGAGTTTACCTGAGACCAGTCTGACACCTCACGTGAATTAAAGTGAGACTTTGATTCATTCACTGGATTCCTGAAAGCAGCACTGTGATATTGATCTTCATCCTCAAAGATCTTTCAGACATTAATTAATTTTAATGCTACTCTTTGGAGGAAAATAGGGTGTTTCAGTTCTGTAAGGGGGGGAAATTCCAAGATATTGTTTGTTGATAAGACTGGAACATTTAGTGCCTTAATATGGAAATGTGGGGCTGTAAGGCCTCTGTGAACTAAACTGGAAATTTTACTGGCGTTTGTTGTTGTAAAATATTTCAGTTTGAATCCTTAAATCTGTTTTTGTTGTACAGAATAGTAATATAATAACATATAGTAGTTATATAGTAATATGACAACATGTAGTAATTATATAGTAATATAACATATGGATCGATAATAGCACGGGGATTGTCAATGAGGTAAAAGTACAGAACTGGGAAGGATGAAGAGAAGAGAACAGAGCCTGAATCCTTGACTGGGTTAGAAAAGTTGTTTCCTACTATGGAGACACCTAGAAAGGTGAAAGAGAAGAGTGTAACTTAAGGTCATTTCTACATTTTAGTCTGAGACAAATTTCAGTAGTAACTCCATAGTATAAAAGGCTGATCAGCATTTAGTCTGTCTTTATCCCAGCTGAATGTTTTCCAGTGTTTTTGATGGGCCTGTGGTGGAGAGTGTCAGTGGTAGGATGGTGTGTGGAGATGCTGGTATTGCCTGTGTGCACGCAGCAGCCATGGGGAGGGGAACAAAGAGCAAATGGGTGACTTAGTTACCCTGATTTTTGTGAGGTACCTGCATGGTCCTTGCTGTGTTCCCCTGCTCCCCAGGGGCAGGTGGCTGTGGGTTCCCCTTTCTCCCCAAGCACCTGGGCTCAGAGAAGGGCTGCTCTCCAGCAGGAACGGGCAGTCCCCGGTCCCTGCAGCCAATACAAGAGTCATTATGCAACACCACTTATTTCCTATGGCATCAGATTATGCAATTTCTGAGCAGAAGAATGCAAAGCCCTGGAAGAACACAGTAGCATTTTAGCAGATCCAAAAATACCTTCTGCAGGGTAGAGGCAGCGTTTCTGTGTGTAGTGCTGAAAATACGCCGTTACGTAAGGTGCTTATTTCCCAGCCGGCGCTGGCAGGGCTGCCAGGTGGAGCAGGACGTGCTCTCCCTGCCACCCAGAGGTCTCCCTGCACTCACAGGAAGCTGGAGGGGCTCTTTGTGTCTCTTCCTCACCAAGATCAATTTTTATTGCCTTTTTTTTTTTATTCCTTTTGAAAAAATAAAAGAATTGGATGCTTGATTTTGCTTTCCAAATCAAGCACAGCTTCACCACCCCCCACAAATTTGTGACCTTATGCTGAAGGAGGTTCTAGTGAAACATTTGTCGCACATTGCTGGAGGTAGAAATTCATTCCTATGCTGAGAGCCAGGGCAGATGCACACATTGCATGTGGGGATAAGAGTCCCCAGTTCTTTTAAGGTGAAGTCTGCTTTGGAAATCTATTAAATATCTTTGGAGGAGACAGGAGCATGGTAGGAAGGGGGATCTGGTTGATACAGTCTGTTGGGATTTTGGCAGGAATACTTACCAGAGGCTCTTAAAGAGGCTAAACAGCTATTAAATAACCGAGACACCAGGCTGGCAGACAGATTACTGGTTAAATGATACGGAATAAGAGTAGGGATAAAAGGATGGTAATGTTGAAACATTTTTCTCTGCTTTGGAGATGGCACTACTCATACTCTTCCCACCTTTTCTTCCCTTATCCAGATATTTTAGGAATATTCTGTTTAGGCTGTGAGACTTCACAAGGAAGGTGTTGAGGGTAATAACTATGGAGGCCACCTGCAGGGAGTAGTGGAAGCCTCCAGTGAACTTGGGTGATAAAATATCAGTTCAATTTAGTGTTGATTAAGCACAATTCAGTCTTAATATCAGTCTCAACAGCCAGAATTAGGCTCTGACATAGCTTTTTCTGCTCAATAATGAGATCTTAGGTAGTAAGAGACCCATGGAAGTTAGCTCAGCATCCTGAGGAGCCAAAATGATCATTGTGCCTTTGTGCATTTCTGTGGCATTCTGTCCTTTTTGGGAATCCTGGCTGTGGTCTGACTTCCTCAACTACCCAGAGAAGCTGCCCCATTCCTGGAAATGTTCAAGGCCAGGTTGGGGTGAGGCTTGGAAAAACCTGGGTTAGTGGAAGGTGTCCCTGTCCATGAATTTTAAGGTTTTTATAGCTTTTTTCAACCCAAACTATTCTGTGATTCTATGTTCTATAACTTTAAGGTGATACAGGAGAAATGGGAAAGAGGTGATCAAAGAGAGCAAGTTTCATATGGAGAGTGAGAAGGTCAAGTGAGAATTGTTAGACTTGAGAAAGAATGTTGGAGTTGGAGGATGGGATAATTTTTAAAATCACAGCTGGAATTAGAGATAATATGTTCAGGTGCCACTGAAGCAGTGAACAACTGGCTGTTCCAAGAAATGAAGGAATTAAAGGCATGCAAAGTGAAGAAGGGCTGGTGTTACCTTCTACAACACAGAGTTAAGCTACAAAACTCCTTGCCACAGCCCAGTGTTTGCTGAGGTGTTCTGGTTAAGAAATTCCTTGGCCCATTTGCCCAGACAGGCCCAGTGCTTTGTGTGCAGAGGCACAGCCCCAGCCCAGTGAGCTGTGAGCAGGGCAGCTGGTGGCACTGCTGGGGGCAGCTCTGCCTGCCTGCACGCCCTTCCCTGGCTCTGCAGCAGGAAAGGGGCACGGATGGACCTCCTGAGCTTCTGTGGCTTCATCCCATTGCTGCAGCCCAGGTGCCGCTTCTTTCTCCTCAGCCAGGCCTGCTTGGGATGTGCAAGGTGTGAAGCAAACCTGCAGCTGGCTCTGCACAGAGCAGGAGTTCAGCCATTAGGGTGTTTCTTGGCTGGTACATGCTGCTATTTTTGTCATTGTCAGAAAGGGTTCAGGCCACTGAGCTAGACAGGGTTCTCTTTCTCACTGGTACAGCCACAGACAAAAGGATAGCACAACTAAAATCGCTTTTCAAAAAATGATATATCTCTGTTTTCAGATAGATGGAATATATTGAATGCTGATAGATGGAATATATTGAAAAGCTAAATAAAATTATCACAAAGTCAGGGTTTTTTTGTGATAACAGAGACTACACACAACATAGTTACATGTCTGTGGTCTCACGTGCTTAATGCCCATGGCTATCTTAATATTCTATTAATGTTTTTAAATGATGATGATGATTATCACAGTTGTGAGCTCTAAGCAGTTGCTACTGCATCACTCAGGTGAGGATTATGGTGTCTGCAGAAGAAAGTTGTCTTATGTTGATGTGGCATGCAAATATTTATTGGAGAGAGGAAACAAAAGTATGTGCTCAAGTCAGGATTCTGCAGGAGGTGCAGAAGTACTGTAGTGTTTATCTGACAACCTGAAGGAGCAGTGTAAAGCACAAAAAAGCCAATGTGACAAGTCTTAACTTTCCCAGGTAAACATGCTGTTGGTTGTAGAGAAATGTTTATATGCATAAACATAAACAGAGCTATTGTAGTGGCAGGAAGTCTCAGCTGGGTCAGATGAAGAATTTTCACTTGTTTTATCAGCCATTGATGATATTTTGGCTATGTAATTGTACTATTTAAAGATAAGGCTGGGTTGTGGCTGGGCATTCATGTGGGAGTAAGAAGGGAAGAAATGTTCTTCCTTGAAGGAGCAGTGTCCTGAGAAGGAGATTGATGGCTTAAAAACACCCAGGCTTTTGCTTGGGCTACTCCATAGTTGGCTTAAAGCTTTTCCTATAGCCTGGGCTGGGTTATACCAAGTTAATGTGGGCATGCTTCATAGTGGGATTTCTTTTTTTACAACCTAACAAAACAGATAATGCAACTTATAAAAATGTAATTAATTAATGTAATAATGTAACTTTAAAAAAAATTCAACCCTCCTGAAAACAAAGAGTTTGCCTTTTGGTGATGTGTAACTCATTCTCTATTAATAAATCTGCTTCTACTTTTTGTTTTCAAAGCAACCATGCAAAACACAAGCCTATATTCCAAGTAAGGTAAAACATGTGGCAGAAGAGGAGTATCTAATCCATTCATGTAATATTTTCTTCATCAGGAGAGCAGGAAAGAATGTCTGTTGAAATCCTGTATAGTAAAACCACACAGTTCAAACCCCAAAGGTCAGAAGTGACAACAAAAGCTCTGGGACTTGCCAATTCAGCAACTCTCAGTTGTTCCTGTGCTGGAGTTGTACAGCAATGGGAGAGGACTGTGCATCAATGTGTTGTAAAAATTCCCTGTAGAATCTGAGAGAGAGTCACAAGGGGCAGGAGAACATGATGTCTGTGCCTTATAGATATGCTTTTTGTGGTTTTGTTAGATTTTAGAACATTTTTAAAGCTTTGTCACAAGCCACTAGTTGAGATGACACACCCATAAATTCCAATTGTGTTATCAGTGAGGAGATGTGCAGTAACCTTGTTGTGCCCACTGCAGCCAGGAGGAAATCACACTGAGTACCAGGAAGAAGCAAGGGGACTGCAGGGCTTGGCTGTAAGTAGTGACCTGGGCAGGAATCTCCTCTGTCTGTGGTAGTTCCATGTCCCAGCTGGATAATTTCTGCCAGCAGCTCTGCTTCAGCCCTAGACATGGATCAGACAATTGCTTTTATTCCTTTTGCATGTTGGAAGTGCAAGCAGAGATTATGCTTCACTGGCTAAGAAAGAAATAGCGTTCAAGGAAGCAAACTTAGTGTTACTGGAGACTTGGGCTGTCACGAGGCTGAATGGTGGCCTCTGAGCTTACACACCTTTCCAGCACACTGACTTTTTGTTTGGTTTGGTTTGTGTGCTGTCTGGAATGCTGTGTCTGATTTGCTACTCAATTTTTAGCATTTTAGCATTAGACAAAGGTCTTTAAAGGAGAAACTTTAAAGGAGGAGCTTCAGTAATGGTTCACACAAGGCATTGGCTTAACTCAGCTGCAAACCTGACCATTGTGTTGACACTCTTGGGAATACTGAACTTGTATAGGTGCTTTGGTGGCTCTGGGGGAGTGTGAGGACACTTCCTGGATGGCTCTTTCCTGGGACAGGCACAATATCAGGCAAGGTGAGAGGGTGCCTTGGTAGCTCATTCACCCACTTGGTGATTCAGGTAAACTCTCACTTATCTATAGTTTCAGACTGAATTTTGGGCTGTCTGACATGTTGAGGAGCAGCCTCACTCTTTTGAGAAGAGGTGCATTTCATGCTCCTCTTGTCTGAGGGTGGTGGGATTTTGCCTGGAAAAAATACTTTTGATAGGAATGGAGTCATTTATGAGAAGTTGTGATTGTACAAAATTACATTGAGCCTTGAACCTCCTTCCAGACAGAAAAGAAATTTGTTAGTGCAGAGTGCATGAACTCATCAAAACAGTTCAAATCCGAGGGTCTGCCTTCAAGTCTGTGTGTGCAGCAGCACTTTGTGAAATCTCAATCTCTTAAATATGCACAGTCCTCCCACACATGGAGCTTCCAGCTTTTGACTGGGAGGCTGCTGCAGCAGGAGCATCACTCAGATAGAAATAGCACAGCCTTGGCCAGGCCTTTCCCTGGGAAAGCTCATGATGCACATGCAGATCATAGACATGGGATCCCAGGCTGCTTTGTGTTGGAAGGGACTTGAAAAATCATCCAGTCCCACCCCCTGCCACGGGCAGGAACACCTTCCACAATCCCAGGTTGCTCCAAGCCTTGTCCAGCCTGGCCTTGGACACTGCCTGTACCAGGGCCTCCCTGCCCCCAAAGAGAACAATTTCTTCCTAATATCTAAACTAAACCTGCCCTCCTTCAGCTGAAGGCCATTCCACCCTGTCCTGGCACTACATGCCCTTATGAGTACATCCTGAATGGCAGTCTGGATATAATGAAACTTAAAACTTTCAAGAAAATGTTTTTATTTGCCTTTTCTTTTATTGGGAAGAGGTCAACATGAAAAATCTCAGCCTTTTGGTACTATGACTGAAAGAATAGCATAAGCTATGACAATAAAACTTGGGAAATGCTCTTCTCTTGTTTCAGGAGATAGTGAAATCTAAACCAGCCTAATTTCATTGGATTAAATCATATTTTGCTAAAGCAAGAGATTGCACATTGCAGAATTTACTGCAATAGAAGAGAATTAAAAAAATTAATTTCCCCCAACAAGTCAGCACTGATGTGGTGTGGCAGAAACCACTTTCTCCCCTTCCCAGGGTTTCTACACCACTTTGCTTCAAGTTGGCTTGAGAGGAAGTTGTTTTAAAAGGAGTGCTGCTGTCTCATGCTCTCCAAACAATGAGTTTGCTACACCTCTGAAAATTAGGCTGCTTATGTAAGGGCCTAAATAAGGCTGTATCATGCCAGTTTGGAATAATTCCATAACTTTTATATGCCTTCTCTCCCCATGAAGCACATAAAGGGGTATGTAAAGTGGCAGGACACTGTGCCTGAAGGCTTTTTTTATTTGAAACATCTCAGTGTTGGGGAAAGCAATTTGATCTGGGAAAACAGACCTGATATCCCTGAATCTGGGGCTTTGTTCTTGGCTGAGCTGTGTAGTGAAAAGCTCTTCATTCCCTGTAAAACCTTCACAATCAAATATTCCAGAGGCAGAAAACTGTAAAAATGTAAAAGCAAAACCTTACACTGTAGTAGTGTACTCTTGAGAGTTGCATAATAGGAAAGTTATTTTATCCTCCAAGTCTGATTTGATCCTTAATGCACTTCCCAAGGCTTAAATTTGAGACACTTTGGGACACTGTTACCTCAAATTCTAGCCTTTACATTGGAGTTTCCTGCAGGATACCTGGCTGATGTTTTATTTGCATTGCTTAATATTCTATGTTACAAAGAGCAGATTTCTCTGTAGAAAGTGGTCAGTGAAAGTGCAGAAAGTGCACAGAAAGTGGTCAGAAAGTGCACAGATTTCTCTGTGCAGTGGTCACATTTTGCTCTTGTTTAAACAATCACTTATCACTCCCTGACTTTAGGTGATGAGCTGGGGTGTGCCCAGGAACACTGAGTTGGGCCTGGCCTGGTGTTTTTCTGAAATTCTGTTCAGGTCTGAAGCATCTTCTTATCTCTGACAAAGTCTGTGATAATAGAACAACTGCTGCTAGTAGTAATTGTACTCTGAGGTCACACTGCAGCTTCCCACGCTGCTGAATTGTCATTGTAGTGCTGGTCACCAGCAGGTCAGGAATAACCAACTCTCCAGCTTCCCATATGGGTCTGATTCAGCTCCTCTACTGGTTTGGGCTGTGCTGCAACCTCTGCCTCACTTGCTGTTTTGCTTTCTTTTAAAGAACAAAGTTTACAACCTAAATAAAGCTTTTATGCAAGCCCCGTGTGGTCAGGCAGGATACAGGAAGGTAATTCAGGTTCCTGGCTGTTCCTGTTTGCTGCTGGAGAGGGGCTGAAGCCCAGGGCTTTTCATCCTGTGGGCTGAAGGGCTTATCTCTCCTCTCTGCAGTGACCTCATCCTGAGGAGTCATGGCACTGAGCTGTTCCCTTGCCATTGGCTGTGTCCTACCTGGCCACCTCTTTCTTCCTTCCAATGGCTGTTTGCAGAGCCTGGAAATTTGCACCCACTGTAACTGATCTTACTTTTTAACAAAGTACTTTCTGTTAAGGCCATTTTTTTTACCCCACTCTCAGCTTCTCATGGAATTTAAAACTGGACTTTGTTCCGTGGTGCAAGCTGAATTCACTTAATTGTTGTGGCCCAGTGTTAGAGCCTCCTGCTCCAGAAGGGACTATCCCAGAACTGTTTTTGTGGTGGGCAGCTCTGGCAGCATGACCCCCAGCCATCAGCCTGGCTCTGTGGGAAGGTGGCACCACCATGGGTTGTGGAAAAAAGACCTCTCAGTGGAGCATGGAGCAAGTGATGGAGGCACTTCTTAAAAGGGATCCCAGCTCTTGTTTTATGTGCACCCTCCCAGAAGCTCCTGCAAGTGGAGAGCAGTGCTGGGAGCACAGCAAGGAGGGTCTGCTGTTCTGTGAAACTCAAAGTTTTACTTGCTCATGAGGATGGCTTGGATGTGGTTAGAGAATTGATCATATCTTGCCACAATGGGCATGGAGGGTCAATCAAAGGTCCAGGATGGTAATAACTAGGTGGGGCTCTGAGGGAGCAGCCACAAACCATCCCTTGGTGGAATCAAGGTACCTGTATCACCGGGCTTTGTTTCTCTAACACCTTGTGTTGAGGGTTTGCAGAGGGATCCTGAGCTTGTGGGCTGTGCCAGGCCCAGGAACAGTGGTGGGACTCAAACCACAGCTGAGCTGGGGCCAGCTTCAGTCTGGGAATGCTATGGGAACTCTCTGCAAAGAATCTTTCACGATTTTGACCTTTCGGCTCTTGTTTAAAATTGTGGTGTTTGTTTCCTGGGCAATTCCTGCAGTATGTTACCGAGAGTATTGCCTGAGTGGAGTTTCTGTTGGAACCATTTATTTGTTTCTTTTAGGGCAGTAATTATTTACCAAGTATCAGTGGCTGTCTGGAAAGTCTAGTTAATTATCAGCTCACCTCAGTGAAACCGCACGTAATGAAAATACTTCAATAAGAAATTGAAAGTTGTTCTTTTTCCTCTTGTTTCAGCTACTGGGCCCACATGTCACATGTGAGTTGTGTCCTACAGATGCTCTGAGCACCCCGTCGGGCCGTCTCCTTGATGCACACTCACGGCATCATGGCCAGCACCCAGGAGCGCCTGAGCCTGTCTTCCTCTCCCAGCTCCATCGGCAAAGCGTTCTGTGAGGACAAGGACTCGGGGAGGTTCCCCGAGGAGCCCCCGGCCGCCGGCAGCCGCCCGTCCCCGGAGCTGCTGGAGGACGTGCGGGAGCGGGGCTCGCTGCCGGCCGAGCTGCTGGAGGGCGTCAGCAGCCCGGGCACGGCGGCCGTGCTGAGCAGCGTCAGCGAGGACGCCCGCGACCACTTCGAGAACAGCGTGCTGCAGCTGCGGGAGCACGACGAGCCCGAGCCGGGGCTCCCGCAGGGCACCCGCAGCCCCGGCGACGGCGACACCAACGGTGCCGGCGACGATGTGAAGGTGCAGTTCAACAGGACGGGCAGCGGCAGCGGCGGCTTCCTCGAGGGGCTCTTCGGGTGCCTGCGGCCCGTGTGGAACATCATAGGCAAGGCCTACTCCACGGACTACAAACTGCAGCAGCAAGGTGAGGGGAAGCACTCGCTGCTTTGGGTGAGGTCAGGCAAGTGAGCCTGGGCTCTTCCCCAGCTCTCCTCGTTTTTGGCCGTTTTTGTCTTGTCCAGCCCTGCCACAGGTTTCCAGGGGTAAATCCTGCACTATGGAGCCAACAGCCATCATGTGTGGCAAAGGCAGCTCGTGAGGTGTGGGGATTTCTAGCTTATCAGAGTGACCCCAAGAAAAGTTCGAAAGTCTCTTTTCCCAGCCCGGCGCTTGAAGGAGTCAGGGCTCTTCATTTCTCGGTCTCAAGGTTGTTTATTGTTTCTTATCTATAAAATTCTTTCTCCTGTCCTGCCGAGGTCCATCACGCAGAACAGTTCCAGGCACTCTGCCTGCCCTCGGGGTGGTGTTATGTCTTTATACTAAAAACTACATATACAATGTTTACAATTACTTTCCAATACCCATCACCTATGTTAGACAGTGAGCTTCTACTCTAAACCAATCCAAAAGTGCCAACATCACAGCAGAAGATGGAGGCCAAGAAGAAGACTGAGAAAGGCTGGACATGCCCAGTTCCCTCCATCTGGCCCCCTGAACCCCCATACCAGAAACCCCAAAATCTACTTTTCCACCCCATGATAACTTCACTATTATTCTACCTAAACTGTTGTGGCTTGCAGATCTTCATGTAAGGTTGGTAATTTGCTCCATAGGTCATAATCAAACCTACAGGTGTTTTGGGCTCTGTGCCAGGGCTTCTGAGCCCCCTGGCAGGGGTCTTGGCCATCCTGGACAAGCCAGAGGGATGTTCTGGGTTCCCACAGTGAGGGAGTCACAACCTGTTCAGCCCCATGGCTTGGGCCATTGTGACAAGGCCTGAATCTAAGCTGAGCATGGGGATCAGAAAGAATTGTGTTGAAGTACTTGATACAATCCCTGTGTTAATTTCTAATCCCTGTGTTAATTTTTATGCCAGATGGAAAACACTGACATAGGCACTTCCACTTCAGAACCTCCAGGTGAAGGCTGTCCCCGGTTGACCACCAAATAGCAGGAGTATTGCTTCTCTTTTAAAAAGGGTTTTATTTCTTTTCATTCAGGAGTAATTTTCCTCTTTAAAATATCATTTAGTACTTGTCTTTCCAGAAATATGTTCTTCAATATTTATACCTTTTCCATTTGGATGTGTAAGCATAAATGTGTAAGTGTATGTGAGTATAAATACATATAAAATCTGTAGCTTGATAATAAGTGATGTCCCAGTTGACTGCATATATATCTATATAGCTATCTCTATATATATTTTAGGGGGTACTGAAAACCAAAGAGCAGAGTATGCTCTGCTGTTGGTGTCTGATTTCTCCCTTAGCACAGGGGGAGGGAGGTGGCAGATGGGAAAGGAACAAGCTGTCATTAGAATTAAGGAGCTGAAATGGTTGAGGCTTATGGAAAATGGGAACAGCCTGGCCATCGCAGTACCATGGGGCAAAGTCTCCTTTGAGCATCACTCAGTAATAATCAAATGGCTTTTTGGCACTGACAAATTACAAGATACAAGGTCAGAAACCTGTCTGAGTGGTTCAAATCTAAACCCCAGAGGGATAGGGAACAGCTCCTAATATGAGGGAACAGAGCTGTTAAATAACATGTTGGATGAATTTGCCTTGAAATCAGCTTTCTAGAGTCAGTTGTTTCTAGTTCATAAGCAAGCAGGAAATGCATCTCTACATTCCAGGTGTCTCCTGAACAGCAGCTCTCTGTGCAAGGGTTTGCTTGCTTTGAAATTCTCTGGCACAGTTGGTTGTGTTTTGTTTGCATGTTGTAAATTTGGTGTGGCACATGTGGTTCAGACTATAAATAAAAACAGTGACAGAAATTCCCTGGGGAATTAAGGCTGCTGGGGTGATTGCACAAAGGGTGAACAGTTTTGGAAGGGCTGTCTGGGTGGGGAGTCTCCCTTGGGAAGGAAAAGGAGGTTCTGAGCAGTCAGATGTTATTCAGAGCAGGCATTGGGCAGTGTCTGTGTGACAGTGCTTTGGGTTGGATGCTCAGTGTTTGTAAGGGAAGCTAAAAATTTCAGAGGAAAGGCCACAGGTGCAGAGTGGCAGTGGCTACTCCCAGCAATTCTCTGTGTGTCCCACACCTGTCCCCACTGCTGTCTCTGAGCTGTCCTGTGCTGGTGTGTCCCTGTCACCTCAGAGTGGTGGCTTTGGGAGAGCTGCCCGTGGGCCAGAGAGATCCCATTTCCATAGAGCAGGGCCAGCAGCTGCACTGGAGCCCACAGTGCAATCTGTGCTCTGGTGACCCACTGGGGACACTCACACACCAGACTAAAAGATGGAAGCTCTAATGAATGAAAAGGAGCAGCTGAGAGCAGTGCTGGGGCTGGAGGGTGCACACAGAGCTCGTTCCTGTGCACAGGGTGTCTTGCTGCTCCCTGTGGTGGGAGCATGTTCAGAGCCACACACCCAGGGGCACTCTGCTGTTTGCTGCTGGCATCAGGCCCTTCTAAAAGGGCAGATTTGAACTGGCTACAGATGTGGTAAGGCTGAGGATTAATTGGGATCAGCTATATGTAGCTGTGTGGTTGAGCTGCATTTTCAGTGTCTTCATCGTTAGAAAGGGGAGTGAAAAGAAGATTTAAAAAAAATTATTATTTTTTCTTCTGGAGCTCCTCTATTGTCTTATTTTGGTGACATCTGTTACCCTAATGGCAGTACTACATTTCTGTTACCCAAGGATAAACCTTTTCAAACTGCTTCTG
This sequence comes from Agelaius phoeniceus, assembly GCF_051311805.1. Taxonomy (NCBI): domain Eukaryota; kingdom Metazoa; phylum Chordata; class Aves; order Passeriformes; family Icteridae; genus Agelaius; species Agelaius phoeniceus. The sequence continues at coordinate 7,521,887 of NC_135274.1, read as the reverse complement.
TGCTGAAACTTGAGGATTTTGTGAGAATATTCATGTTCTCTTTTCCAGATGATCTCATTCTTGCTTCTTGCCACCAGAAAATCATCTTTGTGTGCATTTCATCAGCTACATACAAGCCAGCAGTTCACTAACTGATGTATGTGATTATTTTTATTTTTGCTGTCTTATAGCAAGAGCACAGAGGATGCATGGATTGTGTTTGTGCAAGTGCTGTGTGGCTGAGGAAATGTCTGGGGCTCTTTCAGCAGCAGGGAGAGGATTGTGGTGGCTTTTCATTTCCCTGGGAGCTGCTTTACAGCTTTGGGCTGCTGCCATGGATCTGTGCAGATGATTTTTTCCTCCCTTCTTTATGAGACAACTACTTAAAGCCTCACCCAGGAGTAATCCTTTGTGTTAGGCTGAATCAACAACAGGGGTAGGAGTCCAGTTTGGATTTGCAGCCATGTGGCCCTCCAGAACTTAAAGAGGAGGGAACGACTTTTTACAGCTGAAAGTAGTGATAGGGCAAGGGGGAATGGTTTTAAACTAATAGAAGAGAGATTAAGATTAGATTAGAAAGAAATCCTTCCCTGTGAGGGTGCTGAGGCCCTGGCACAGCTTCCCAGAGCAGCTGTGTCTGCCCCTGTATCCCTGGTCCAAGGCCAGGCTGGATGGGGCTTGGAGCAGCCTGGGATAGTGGGAGGTGTCCCTGCCTGCGGCAGGACATGGAAGGGAATGGGCTTTAAGATCCCTTCCAACCCAAACCATTTTATGTTGCCTGCAGGTGCTTTGTGGTACTTTCTGCGGCTCCCTGGTGTCCCTGCCCACCTGCTTTGGCTGCCCTGCAGGCCATTCTTTGGGACATGGTGGTGGTGTTGTGGTTGCAAGTAGTAAAAGACATGGGTCTCATGTCCTTGAGCCCATATTGCCTGTGGAGCTTTGGCTGTGACTTGGTGAAAGAGGGAAGAGATAAGAAGAGCTTTTACATGATTCTGCATTATCTTCTTGTAGAAATTACTGCTTGAGTGTCCTTCCTGACACCCAAATGTCAACAAGAGGGATCTGCCTGTCCTTCCCTGCAGGACACGGGCTAGGCAGAGCCTTGGTCAGCTGGGAGCTGCTCAGGCTCTGTGCTGGTTGACCAAGTGATGCCAATCACTGCTTGGTGAGGAGTCATTCCTGTGGGGAATGTTTGCTTTTATGTTGTTCAGTGCCAGCTGATTATCTGAGGTTTAAGTACTTGGGGTTTGACCCATAAAATCCCTCCCTCCTATGTTTTTCCAGTTGTTTACCCTGATTTCTAAAGGCTATTGGTGAGTGCTTTCTGGGAGACACACTCAGTTCTTTAATTTGCATCTACCAGTTATTTAATTGGGATTGCGGGGACTCCAGCACTTTAAAGCAAGACTTGTTTGTGTTTCCTAGAGACTCATTAGACTTCCCAGCCATTTCCTTTGGATTAAGAAGCTGTGTCCAGGAGCTGCTTTCACCTTCCCTTTCACAAGTTGTGTGTTTACCATCATTGTGAGAGTTTTTGTGTCTACCTGGAGAGCAGGGTGCCTGTCAGAGGGTGCTTGTGTTGAGGGGGTCTGTGTATAAACCAGAGATGCTTCTTGTCACAGTGCCAGTGCTGGAGAGCAGCCAGTGCTGGGAAAAGCTTCCTCCAAAGAGATTGGTTCAATGGCTCAGGCTGCTCCTGCGTTTCTTCCCCATGGGAAATAGATTCTCATCATTCTACTCAAATGGTTCTTAATCACCTCAGAAACGCAAGTTCATGTGCAATTCCTGCTGCTATTACACTGTAATTTATTTAGGGGAAGTACCCCACTGGTTTCTTAGGGCCCAGAAGAGTCTGACTACTGCACTGTGTGTTACCTGTGGTTTGGCTCTTTGTTCTTCTTGATATTCCCCAAGATGTGGGATATTTCACTGTCACTACACTGAAACCTCTTTCCTGAATTGTGCCCCTGACAGTCAGGATGCAAATGGAATATGGGAGAGCATCTGTGTTCTGAAATAAACACGACATGACTTTGCAGAAAGAACCACATGAACTTTTGCTTACTTTGGTTACAGCCTCTCTCAGCTTTTGCCATTGAAGAGGGAATATTAGAGGAAGGTGATATTACCTGATTGGGAATACTAAGAGCAAACTAGGGTTCCAAGGGGATACAGTTATCCATTAGTGCTCACAAACTGTAAATGCCTCATGGAAATGAATGTCAGTGTCCTGTACAGGAAAGACAGACTTCCCACAGGTAAGGATGGAAAGAGACTCTGGACAACGGGGAGTGGCTTCCCACTGCCAGAGGGCAGGGATAGATGGGATACCTGGGAGAAATTCTTCCCTGTGAGGGTGCTGAGGCCCTGGCACAGGGTGCCTAGGGAAGCTGTGGCTGCCCCTGGATCCCTGGAAGTGTCCAAGGCCAGGTTGAAAAGGGCTTGGAACAACCTGGGATAGTGGAAGGTGTCCCTGCCTGTGGCAGGGGGTGGGACTGGATGGGCTTTAGATCCCTTGATCCCTTCCCCCCAGTCCATTCCATCATTCTATAAAAGAAACAGCTATTTTAGTACAACAGAATAGTTTTGATGTTGCCCATATAAAAATACTGTTCATCAACATGCACAAAAATCACCTCTATTTGCCACCTCCTTTCAGAAGTGATGCATGTGTGAATTAAATTGAAATACAGATCTTCTTGATTTAATCATGAATGAATGAATTTTATTAATGATCTAATTATTTTCTTTATTTAAAATCTCGTAGTGTTTAAATGTCCAAAGATTTGAATGCCAGTTTGTGTTCAGAGCTGTGAGCAGATCCATGAGTATGGAGCCTTGTGTCTGGGAAGGAGCATCTTGCTGGGGGTTGAACTCTGCCCTGCCAAAGGGGAGGGAATTTCTGCTGGGGATGAACAATGTTTTTGTTTTTAGTTCAGTGAGCAGGAGGAGTGCCGGGGTCTGGCTCTGGGGGAGAGCAGCTTTTCCATGGCAATGCGTGGGGAGCAGAGGAGACAGCAGCCTCTGCCTGCCTGTCCCAGGAATGATCCCAGGGAAAGCTTTGAACTGGGATCAGCCCACAGAGAGATGGGATATACAAGTTTCCCTTCAGTGATAACAGTATCCAGAATGAGACACTTTGGCATAATCCCAGCTGCAGCCCTGGGAACATCCCAAAGGCTCAGAGTCTGGATGAGACAACCTTTGTAGTCATCTGAAACAGAGATCTGTACAGGTGTGTCTTTTATTTCAGAAATCAGTGGGTTACTTGTTGGGTTTGCTGCTAAATAATTTATTCTGCAAATGTAGATCTTTATTGAATTACAGTAAATAAACAGCTGCCTGCCTTTTATCCTGCTGTTTGTGTGATTTAAGGTAATTTCAAGGTGACTGACAGGGAACAGGGCTTTCTGTTCTGATGGGTGCAGCTCTCTTGAAGCAGTTTATACAGTGTCACTGGACCTCTCCAGCACTATCCCTACAAATGTGTGTGGGTACCAAAGAGGAGGAATTGCTTAAGGTTGTTTTGCCTGTTTGACACTGATATACACAATGTTGTTGTGGGAAGGACCTATTTCTGTGCCTGCTGCTGGTGGTTGATATGCTTTGTGTTGGCTATCTTGGTGGTTGCTGCTCTGTGTTTTACAGCCTGCCACCTCTGACTTTTATTTCCTATTCTTGTTTAATTCAGGGAGTGAAAAAGACCCTCAATATTTTTAGATCACTTGTGATTGCTAAATGTCTCTTCTATTCTATGCTTTTCAATGGAGTCACTCACTTTGTTCAGTGTTGGGGTAGAGGATCTCCTCCCAAAATTACCAGTCCAGGGTCCCTGCTATGGTGAATTGCTGCCTTCCAAGCTGAGTGGCTCACACAAGTGGTTACAGGGTGGTGAAAAAGCTGGAAGGATGGGAATGAGCAGGCTGGAGGTGGCTGGGTTGTTGGCTGAGCACATGCAGTGTGTGCCAGGAGCAGATGTCACCTACTCCCTCCAGAAGAGCCCACCGTGTGGTGCAGGAGGTGGCAGTGCTGCCCTGGTGTGCTCTGACGGTTTCCATGTTCCTGACCTTTTCCATTATCCCTTGTTTGCCCTGTGCCCAGACACGTGGGAGGTGCCGTTCGAGGAGATCTCGGAGCTGCAGTGGCTGGGCAGCGGGGCTCAGGGCGCCGTGTTCCTGGGCAAGTTCCGCGCGGAGGAGGTGGCCATCAAGAAAGTGAGGGACCAGAACGAGACGGACATCAAGCACCTGCGCAAGCTCAAGCATCCCAACATCATCGCCTTCAAGTAGGTTGTGACCCTTGTCAGGAGCTTTGCCCAGGCAAGAGCCGTTGGCTCAAGTTCTCTGGAAGGCTTTTACAATCCTGTGTGTAGGACAAAGTGATGGTCACCCTTCCTGTCCAGCTGTCTGTCTGCTGCTCCTCACTGTGTGTTGTCTTTGCCAGGGGAGTTTGCACGCAGGCCCCGTGCTACTGCATCATCATGGAGTACTGTGCCCACGGGCAGCTCTACGAGGTCCTGCGGGCCGGCAGGAAGGTCACCCCGCGGCTGCTGGTGGACTGGTCCACGGGGATTGCCAGCGGCATGAACTACCTGCACCTCCACAAAATCATCCATCGAGACCTCAAGTCACCAAAGTGAGTCTCAGCTGCTTACACATCCCTTAGTTTGGGTTCCTCAAGTCACCAAAGTTAAACATCCCCCAGTTGTGGTTCTTCAGGTCATCAAAGTGAGTCTCAGCTGCTTAAACATCCCTCGGTTGGGGCTATTTTTTCCTTTTCTTGAGAAACTTTAAACTAGTTTGGTCAAAAGGCTCTACTATTTTTTGCCCCATGTTGACTCAAAACTAATGAGAGTGAAACTATTGCAACTTGTTGGCACTTAACAAGAGTGGAAATTTTACTGGTATCTTCCGTGATAAATAGCAGTCAGGAGATATTTAATGATCTGATGATATCTGGTCTTTTTGGAAAATGGGATATGCTGTTGCCTCCTGCCTTTTTAGTTTTCCATCTTATTCTCCTATTATTTCCCTGGTTTTCTGGAATGTGTCTTCCTCGTTTCTCTGTTGCTTTCTGACTAAAATGTTCTGGCTTCTTTATATTCTTATTCCCTAGATGTTTATTACTTCTTTAGTCTGTGACAGTGCATTAAGATAATGCTTTTAGATGATTTGCAGCACAGTTTAAGGTACAGCTTTGCCTCTGGATCCTCAGTTACTTGTTAATTTGCAGTTTTATTGAGATTGATTTTTGACTTGTAGCATTAAGAAATGCATTTAAGGCCCAAAACACAACCACCCAAAAGAGAGTGAGAGCTTTTATTGGGGAAAATACAAAATATTTTCTTTTTTACTGCACTTGTGAGCAGTGTGGCCTCATCAACAGGCTGTGTTGTTAAGAAGGGATTTACTTCAGTGGCTGTTGTGGTGCAAGAAAAATCACAAAGTAGCGATGACTTATTTTTTTTCCCTTTTTCCAGTGTTTTGGTTACACACACAGATGCAGTAAAGATTTCAGATTTTGGTACATCTAAAGAGCTCAGTGACAAGAGTACCAAAATGTCCTTTGCGGGGACAGTGGCGTGGATGGCCCCGGAGGTGATACGGAACGAGCCCGTCTCTGAGAAGGTGGACATCTGGTGAGTGGTGTTCATGGTCATGTCCCTTCACCTTCTCTTCAGCACTTTCCCAGCACTTTCCATGTCCTTTCCTCATCCTGTGCCTGAGCATGGTTTGCTCTGTGGTGGGCTGTTCATTTCTCCTTCTGCCTGGTGCCCTGAGCTTTGGTGGGCTCTGATGGAAAGGGAAATGACACAGGTTCCAGCCAAGGCTCAGTGCAGTTTGTGTCTTGCAGGAAGCAAATGCAGAAATTCTTTTCTGTGTCCTTATCCAGCCCAGAGCTTTCTCCTAGTGCTGTGCTCAGGGCCCCCTCAGCAGCCTCCACAGCCAGGGTGGTTTTTCCATCGCCTCTGGTCCTCTTCAGGGCCACTCTGGAGCTGTGGGGAGGCCCCTCTCTGCTCCCCACCCCTTGTGCTTCCTGCACACCAGGCTGGTTGTTGTGTGGGCAGCCTCAGGATTACAGTCCAGTGAATCCAATCCCAGATCCAAGAGGGAGGAAACAGGATAGATTGTAAGAGTTCTGGAGCCTGTTTCCATCGATGTGGAACGTGCTTTGTGTCCAAATGAACACAAGGAATGGTTCAGTCTCTGTGCTATTAAAAATGCTTGAGAGGGCTTGGCCTTGGAGTTCCTTTGGGAAGCCTCTCCACAGGTTTCAGAGCCCTCAAGGGATCTGCATCTCTGTTTCTGCCTCATTATTTCTGCATATTAAATGTCAGCAGCCAGGACAAATGCCCTTCTCCCTGCTTTACAGCCAGGAGGGATTTTGCTTCCTGTGGTTTTTCAGCTTCAGTTGCTGTCCCTTCCCTGGCAGGGCAGGGAGCTGCTGGACAAAGCTGTGGTGGTCCAGGGTGCAGTGGAGTCAGGAGCTGCTGCTGGAGTTCTAGCTCAGGCCTGGGCTTGACCTGAAGGGCAAGATTTCCTGCAGGGCAGGTGATGGTGCAGCTGCTCTCGTGCCCACAGTGTCCTGTGTGTTTATTTTGGATGTCCAGGTCACAGCACAGCCAGCTCCTCTGGGAGGAACACTTGGGTAGTTGTGGAAAGAAAATGCACCCTGCATTTGTCTGCTGAACCCCTTTCTTTGAATCACAGGATTGTGAGGACAAGTGGTGCTGGATTTCTACCTTCAGCTTTCTGTCCTTTAGAGTGGTTTCTGTTCAGGAATATTTCACAGAACGTCCTGTCCAATAAAACCTTTGCTCCTTCCCTCAGTGACGTGGAGATGTTGCTCTTTGGTGCCAGTTCCTTTGGAGTTCACAACAGTGGTGATTGCTCAGACTCTCCCTTGCCATCCTCCTTCAAGATGAATAAAAATGATGTTCATGAATGCTGCCAACAAATGAGAACAGTTCCTGAGCTGCTTATATGTCTGTTTGCTCTCATCTCTAACAGCATGCAGAAAAATAAATCTATAATCTTATCAGGAGTCTTGGAAGTCCTTTGTCAGTTCTTAGTCATAACAAATATGAAACCAGATGAGCTTTCCCTGGTAGTTTGTCCAACCTCCTGGATCCCTGCTTTCCTAGAGCTCACAGAAAAGGATTTTTAGGCGAGATATATTCAAATTCTGCTTGTTTGTTGCTTTGTTTTTTTACACATGATTTGAAACCCATGGGCTTTGAAAGTGCAGTGTTTTTCACATGAAGTTATTTCTTGACTGATGGTCGTTCAGACCTGGTAGTTTGTCCCTTAGAAGTTCTTCTGTACTTAATAAAAGCACTGGATATTGGTACAAGCCAGAAACATCCTTCTCACCTTTCACCTGGCTGTAGTCTGCAGCCTGGCAGGGTTGGTGTCCCACAGAGGAGTGGGACACAGTGAGATGGCACATCTGGCTTGGAAATAGGGATGGTGGTGCCTCATCTGTATCACAGCCCTGTTGTTGATGGGCAGTAACAGTGGTGGTGGTTCTCAGCAGCATTTTGTGTATCTCTGTATTGACTGGTTTGGTGTTTCTTTGATGTTTTATTGGGTGATGATTGTATACAAAACAAATATTTGCTGTTAAAAATGAAGGTTTTGGTTCTTTCTGGTACCTTCACTAAGGAAGAGAAGCAAAGTGAGTTTTCTTAACTACATCTTTCAGTTCTTGTGGGAGATTGTTTCCCTGAGTTCTCTTAATTTTATTTTTTTTTTTGCTTAATCCTTCCTTTCTTCAGAACAAAAGGAATATCAAATGAGACTTCATGTGCTTTTGGTACTGACAGTTATGCAAGTAGCATTTGTTTCCTAATTTCTGTGTTGCAGTAGTTGTAGTGCTGAATCTCAGACCTTGACACTTTTACCTGGGACTACAGGTAACAGCAGAGGGAGCCTTTGGTTAGGGAAAAGAAAACAAAACCAGTTAAATGAAATGTAAAAAAGCCACAAAACCTTTGTTGTGTTGTCTCTGTAAGACACTTGTCAGTCTGTGCAGTAGTCAATCATCTGTTCTTACCAGCAAGAACAGTCCAAAGTCTAGATGAGAGTAGACTTTGGAGTCTTTTAATTTAAGAGGAACAAGACTTAATCTGTACAGAAAATGTGCTTTCAGGGTCTTTAAAATCTCACAAAGAAGCAGGAAAGGATGGGTGGAAACCAGTGTGGTTTTGTGCTGAAGCAGAGGAGTTACCTGGTGTGCTAAAAACCATCATCTCTATTTCCCTGTTTTGCCCAACAAACTGTTTTTTTTAAGCTCCAGGTGTTTCTGTTAACAGCTTCTGTGTGAACTCAATTTATCCTGGTTTATTTCTTCATCAGGTCATTTGGGGTGGTTTTGTGGGAGCTGCTCACAGGAGAGATTCCCTACAAGGATGTGGACTCTTCAGCCATCATTTGGGGAGTGGGCAGTAACAGCCTCCACCTTCCTGTCCCTTCCACCTGCCCAGATGGTTTCAAAATCCTCATGAAGCAAACCTGGTAAGAGCCTGAACCCCACACAGCACAGACCTCCCAGCAAAAACCCAGGAAAGTCAGGGTGGGAGTATGGAGCCCAGAGCAGAGGACTCTGAGATACTCTCACACTTGTCCTGGGAGAGTTTTAACATTCTGGATTCTGCTTCCTTGTGGCAGCAGGCCTGGATGCCAAGACATCTTCAGGAGCCTTCCCAGAGGGTGTTGCTCTGCTGTAGCAAAGTGGGGGATAAAAGGTGGCTCTGTGGGAAGACAAAAGGAGCTGGAAGTAGGGGTAAAATTCCTTGAGGCCACATCCAGAGTGAAGGGATCTGATTTTTTCACTCAGAAAACCCCTTGTGAGCAATTGACTTTTGGACTAGACAAAGAGAAATACGAGCTTTCCTTCTGGAACACAGATTTTCCAGGTTCAGATATAGAAAATGCTTTCAGTTTCCTCCATGTACCATATTGGAGTTGAAGTTCTTTGTCTTGGGTTTCACACTGAGGCTTTGTCTTTGTAATTACATCTTGACACAGTATAAAGGGTCTTCCAGCATTTTTCCACTCCATGGGTTTTACCAGCCATCCTCCCCATAGCACAAAGGGAACACCAGGCCAGAGCACGTGTGGATTTCTCCCAGTGGCAGTTTACCCTGAGCTGCAGCAGTGGGGCTGTGGCAGCTCGGTACAACAGAGTACCTACAAACACTTGTATCCCCACCTAGTGGAAGGAGGTGGTTGGTAGGGGAGAGGAGGCTCAAGAAGCTGCTCTTGCCCTGTGCAAGGTGGATTCGGTCCTGAAACTCAAGTGCTGGTCCTTTTTCTCAAAAATCCAAACGTTTTTGTACTTTTCTGTGATCTTTCACTCTGTACTCTCATTTTCTGGTTTTACACATTTGCACCTCTTTTTAGTTTCTTCAGAATGGTCCATCACAAACCACCTCTAGCATAATTAAATCGTATTCAGCAAAAGAGAAAACCAGAAAAGCTCCTTTGCTCTAACCTGTCAGCTGCTTGGTTCAGAGAATAGGATCTCGTGAGACCCTTTCAGAAGGGCAGGAGAGGCTGGCAGTGCCCATCCCTCCCCCCAGAAGGGCAGGAGAGGCTGGCAGTGCCCATCTCTCCCCCCTGAAGGGCAGGAGAGGCTGGCAGTGCCCATCCCTCCCCCCAGAAGGCCAGGAGAGGCTGGCAGTGCCCATCCCTCACCTCACTCTTGGCTGTTTCTGTTTTGTTTCAGGCAGAGCAAGCCCCGGAACCGTCCGTCCTTCCGGCAGACGCTGATGCACCTGGACATCGCCTCTGCTGATGTGCTGGCTACTCCTCAGGAAACCTACTTCAAATCCCAGGTAACTGGGGAAAGGCTGTAGCCTGTCAGTACTGGAATTAGCTCCAAGGATCTGATTCTGGAGGGTGCACTGAGTAGAGAAATTCTGGATCCATGATTTCAGTTTGAATCCTGGGGAGGAGCAACCTGATGGATGTTTGGAAATCTTTTATCCAAACTTTCCCATGCTGAGACTTCTGCTGCAGGGCTTCAAGGGGCAAATAGATTATCACTCTAGACAGGCACCATCATGGGGCTTTCAAAATCCTGAACCGTTCTACTTATTTTCACTGCCAAAAGTAAAGAAAATCTTCTCTTAGAACAAAAAGAACTCTAGGAATTAAAAAAATATTTCTTAGAAAATGTAGATATGTTGTAAATTCTCTGTTTGAAGCACAGAATTGTAAATACCATTTGAAAATGCTGGCACTAAATGTGCTGCGGTGTTGTTACCCAAAATAATTCAGCTAACAAAAATACATTCTCAACCCAAAGCTGTAATTTTCTGCAGACACAAACAACATTGCCCAGGAATTTTTTGTGATACACCTACAGATCCCAATTCTTTGTAAATAGCTAAAGGTAAATTGCTTTCCTAGGCTGAATGGAGAGAAGAAGTGAAGAAACATTTTGAGAAAATTAAAAGTGAAGGAACTTGTATCCACCGGCTGGATGAAGAATTGATTCGCCGTCGAAGAGAAGAGCTGAGGTCTGTTCAGTCTTTTGTGTGTACTGTTTGCTTTTCCTATCCAGCCTTCCCTTCCCAGCTAAAGGAGCCCTCAGCTTGTTCTCACAGGGCCTCCTGCTCCAGCCCCTGACACTTTTTATTCTCCTCTTGTACTGAGGTTCCCAATACAGGACCCAGTATTCCTGGTGGTGTAAGTTCAGGCAGCCTAAATTCCTTGTGAACCTGGAAACCAAAATTGCCATGGGCCTGGCCTAGGCCATGAGCTCTGCTTGGCTGATGGAATCTGGAGAGACGCAGTGGGAGCTGTTGCTGTTCTTGGGCAGTCTCAACAGTTTGCTCCAGAGAGGGTGGCAAAGGCTTGTGTGTTTCCCAGGGAATATTTCTGCCTGAGAATTGATGTTTGTGATAACAGCACTGAAGCAGAGACATCCATCTCAGTGGGAAATCCATACTGAGGCTGGCTATGAGCTTTGTCTGCCCTGATATTTTCTTTGGGTTAGTTATTACACATAAGTGAACATACTTCATATAAACTGCCCACTGAAATGCATTTTGATTATACCAGCTTAAAAATGAAAGCAGAGGGTTTATTTAAAGAAGGAAAATTGTATCCTGTGATACAAATTTGCAAATACAGTAGACAGAGAAACATAAAACTCTAAGATCCCCAGGGAGCTTTGGGTGGCCATGTATTTCAGCTGTACTGGAGCTTGGTGGACACCCTGCTGTTAATGAAATACAGACACATGACTTCTTTCCTGTTTCTGTAGAGGCTGGTTTAGCCTCTTCTTTGTGCAAACAGGCTGATCAGGGTTTGGCCAGAGGGCTCCTGGGTGTGTGTGATGCATTTGCAGCTCTTCTAGGGAGAAGTGTTGCCACACTTTCAAGGCTGTTAAACACTTTCTAAACCATACCATGATTTATTGCTGTGTCAGGCTCTTAATCAGTCATCATTCACTGTTAGCTGTATCTGGGATTCAGTGCAGTACAGCTGGCAAATTTGACTTTTAAAAGGCCTTTTCCTAAAGCACCTGTACTTTTCCTCATTCTCTTCTCTTGGTCCATGGAAGTCAGGCTGGACTAAAGCCTTTTGTGCCTTTCAGACATGCGTTGGATATCCGTGAGCACTACGAGAGGAAGCTGGAGCGAGCCAATAACCTGTACATGGAGCTCAGCGCTATCATGCTGCAGCTGGAGGTGCGGGAGAAGGAGCTCATCAAGTACGTGTCTGGGCACGGTGATGTGAGCAGTCTGCACTCAACAGAGCACAAACAGCCCTTCAGTTCTAAACTGGATTGCAGATTTAGTGTCCCCTGACTAACCACAAAAGCTAGGGACCTCTCCCTGCTCACCAGCAATTCCCTTTGTAGTGAATTCCTGCAGACCACTGTCAGTGGTTACTGACTTGGAGAAAGGCACCTTCCCATTTGGTGCTGTCATCCTTTGGCCCATGCATGAAAGGAATGGCAGTGCTGCTCCTGGACTGTGTGCCAGGGCCTTGTGCCTGCTACCTGATTTAGAAGGAATTTAGAAGGATTTTAGAAGGAATCCTGATTTAGAAGGAATTTAGAAGTTTAGAAGTGTCTGTGTGCTTTCCCAGCAGAGCAATGGGATATGCAGCGTGTTCCCTGCAGAACCAGTTCCTGTCCAGCGGGACCAGCAAATGGAGAGAGACACAACTGATGTGGTTTTCTTTCTTTTTCTTTTCCTGATTTTTCAGGAGGGAACAAGCAGTGGAAAAGAAGTACCCTGGAACTTACAAACGCCACCCAGTCAGACCAATCATCCACCCCAATACAGTGGAGAAGTTAATGAAGAGGAAAGGGGTCTCCCATAAACCAGGCAGCCAGACCAAACGGTGAGAAGTAACAACCCAGTCCTGTGCCAGAGCCAGTGGTAGATCCCCACTGGGCAGTTCCTTCCCTTTGAGCCTGATGAAATGCAGGGTGGGACAAAGGGGTTTCACACTTAAGACTGGTCTGATCCTCAGAACCATAATTATTTAATGATCTTAAGGTGAAGGGGATGAATCCTGCCATCCCTGCCACCTGGGCAGCTCTCTGGAACCACGAAATCACAGGATGTGTTGGTTGAATGAATTAATTGTTGGTCCATGTGATTTTTGAGCAGGTGATGATGCTTGGACAGGAGGTATCTCTTGTGTTTTCTCAAATTCCTAACTATCCAAGATCATCCTTGACGTGGATGGGAATAAGCAGGGCAAGGGATTGTAGAAATCAGTCAGGCCTCAGGAAGGATGGATTCATTGTTGAGGAATTAATTTGGGATTTGAGATTTGGGAATTCATGCTGTCCTTTCAGTTTTATCTCTTTTGCATGACTTTTAGATAGGGAGATTTTTTTTTTCTAAAAGAGTTGTCTTAGTCTTTACTTTTTTGGGGATTTCCAGGAGTTAGTCCTGATTACAAGTGAATAATCACTTCTGAATTAATATCCCCACACGGCTCTTAGATGAGCAGCCTGATCACCACCATTGTACACGCACAGAGTGAGAGCCATGCTCTACCCCAGGGTCCTGAGAGGGAGCTATTTTGGGAGAAAACATCAAAATAAGAGCGGAAAAGGAGAGTGTGTGACAGCTATTGGAAAACCAGCAAGACAAGAGTGTAGAGCAGGATGGCTGAATGGAGAGGATGTTGAGTGGAGAGAATCACAGGGACCAAAATGCAGGAGTCAAGCAGCTGAAGGGGAGGGCAGCCTGTAGATTTTAGGAAGCAGAGAGTGCTTTTGGCTCCAGCTGCCTCTTCATCCTGGCTCTGGGCCGGTGTCACTTCTTTGTTTGTGGCTTGACATGTAACTTCTCCTTGTCTCCCAGGCCAGATCTACTGAAGTCAGAGGGCATACCCAGCACAGAAGCAGCATCCAATGGCTCCCCAGTCTCAGGAAGTCCCAAGATGTCAACCCTGAGTGGAAAAAGCCGGTACCGCAGCAAGCCCCGGCACCGCCGGGGGAACAGCAAAGGCAGCTACAATGAATTTGCAGGGATTTTGAAAAACCAGCCAGCGCAGGATGATGCCCCCCAGCCCGGCCCTCCCCACCCTCCCCACACCCCCGCAGCGCCGCAGCAGCCCGGGCACAGTCCCCACGGGCAGCACTCGCGGCTGCACGCCCACGGGCAGGACATCGCCACCTGCGCCAACAACCTGCGCTACTTCGGCCCCGCGGCCGCGCTGCGCAGCCCCCTCAGCAACCACGCGCAGCGCCGCGTCTCCGGCTCCAGCCCCGACCTCATCTCCACCGCCATGGAGGCCGACTGCCGCCGCGGCCGGGACAGCAGGGACAGCACGGCCGAGCGCTGGGAGTGCTGCCAGGCGGATCCCTACGACCCCTGCCTGCAGTGCAGGGATGAGGACAGTGGCCAGGCACAGATGGCGGCTGTGGAACCGGGCGGGAGCCGCCCCCAGTCCCCCGCGTCCCTCTACGAGAGCGCGCAGTTCATGGAGAAGCTGGAGGAGCAGGGCACGGCAGTGTCCGCCCTGGGCACTCCCCAGCACTTGGCTTCCTCAGGGCTGCCCTGCAAAGCGAGATCCCTCCAAAAGGTGAGGACGCACCACTGGCATTTGAAGATGTGGTTTTGGTAGGGCCTGGTTCTGTTATGTGCACTTTCGCCAATTGGTTTGAGTTGCAGCTTGTTCTACTCAGTTGTTGATGTTGAAACAGTTTCAAAAAGCTTTAAAGCCTTTCTCCAAATGAAGGGATAAATGCATTCTTTAAATTGTTCTGTAATATCATGTGAGAGTTTGAGAATCTGTGGTGCTGCTGTGTCTCAAGGCAAAGATTCAACATTTCCCATGGTCTTGAAGACATCCCTTTTGCTGCACCTGTCAGAAATTGCCCCCCTACACTAAAAGTTATAGTTCTCCTGTATTTTGTGAAGATTTTGCAAGAGTAAAAAGGAGATTATGACACAGTTGTACAGAAGCAGCTCTTTGTTCCTCCTGCTTCCATCCAGGTGGTGAGAGAAGTAAGAACCAGTTTGAGTTCAAAGAGCAGGAAATCTGAGCCTGGCTGGAAAAGTCAAGAAAAATAATGTAGTTACTAGACCAAGAGTGTGGTTTGGCCTCAGCATGATGGGACTAGGACCTTGTAAGACAAGGGGATGGGATGAGATAAAGGCTTAATCTGAATGAGGGGCTGACAGGTTGGATAGCATAGAAGGAGGCTGTAAAGAAACAACAGTGTGGGGGTAGATTTGGATGGGAGAAGGACAATAAAAGGCTCTGTGTTCACTGAGTGTGAAACAAATCCCAGGTTCTCCTAGTTGGGGAAACCCATTGGCAAAGGCTGTGTCATCCTCCATCCTGCTCTATTGATGTGCTGTGGTAGAAGAGGATAAAGCCAAGAGTGCCAAACCAGCTCCATAATTTATGTGGGTTTCCATGTGATACTCATTATTTGACTTGCTTCAGTGAGAATCTGTAACATTCTGTACTCCATACCTGCTGAAATACTCCAGTGTATTTCCCAGTCAGTCACTCCAGATGTGGGAATAGCAGCCTTGAGACTGTCTGAAACAGCCTCCTAGTTGGCAATGTCTGAGTCAGTGTTCCTGACACACAGGCTGTTTTCTGGTCTGGATTCTTGCAGCCTGTGGATTTTGCACTGTTTTGCAGTGGCTTTTTCCTGAAGGACCAAGGGGTCAGATATGTTTGAACTTCCCCAAACATGACACCCTTTTTGTCCTTGTTTTCTGCCAGAGCGGGGATGAGTCATCAGAAGAGGAGGAGGGCGAAGTTGACAGTGAAGTGGAGTTTCCTCGTAGACAAAGGTAAAAGGTGAATTCACTCTAATCTCTCTTTGGTGGGACAAAACTGAGGAGAACTCTCAAAGCACCTGCACAGCAGCACTGAAACTGGTGAAGGTGCTGGCAGAAGAGCAGAATCCCATTCAATGTGTCCCATCCACCTTCAGCTGATCTCTCATGTCCACTCATTGTTCCAGCCAGTCCTGAGATGTTCTCTCTGGCCCAGGTTTCCTGCTGGCTTTCCTGCAGGCCGTTAGCAGCACAACTTGATCACACTTGAAAGTGTTATTCTGCCTCTGTAAATGAGCTGCTGCATCTGTTTCACCAGGATCAGACTTAGTGGACGTGGGAACCCTTTGTGGGCTACTCCAGTGCTGTTTATTAATTGTTGTTGCAGTGGGTCAGACTCCAGCCTGGCACCTTTGTAGCTGAATTCAGATAAGATTGCAGAGCTAGGAGACAACAGCAGATCAAATTTGATGGTGTTGCCTGTAAAATAAGACTTAGGGGGAGTGTTCCTACATAAGCCTGGGGACCAGCAGGATTTACAGTACTATGCCCAGGGAAACATCATGGACTTGGTGCTGCAGCTTCATGAAAGCAGCTGCTTCAAGTGCAGGAGTGATCCCGTAGGCAAACAGGCTAAAGGTTTGATTCAAAGGAGCAGAGAAGAAAATAAAATCTTGTCTCCTGTCGTGTGCATTCACAGCACACCCGAAGCTTAAATCCTAATGCTCCCTTCATTGCCCCAGCTCAAAGACCACAGTAAAGTTTGGAAAGGTACTGAGAAGTGTGACAGGAGTGGTTAGGGATGGTTTCTGTAGAATAGGAGATTAAACCCATGTGAAATGTTTCTCTAGCAGGAGGAAAGGCAACACCGGAGGTGCATGAAATTGTAATTTATGTGGAGAAAATAGACAAGGAATGATTCTTCACATTCATATTAGGGGCAGCCAGTGAAGCAAACAGGGTAAAATGAACAAAAGGAAGCGCTTTTTCCATCCAGAACATTTTCAGATGTGCAGCTCATTGTCAAGGTGTGCTGTGGAAATCAGAGCATGAAGAGCCATAAGTGCAAAATTTCTGGAGTACGGATCCATCAGTGACTGTTAGCATTGTCATCTGGGTTTGAGCTTCTGCTAGGAAGTCAGATCTGCTGAATGGTGCAGGCCAGGAAGAGATGCCAGGAGAAAGCAGGCTCTGTCTGCATACCCCATTCTCATACTTCTCCCAGATTATTCCTTCCTGCCTGAACTCACAGAGTCACTGGGTTGGAAGAGACCTTTAAGATCATCAAGTCCAACTCATGCCCTGACACTTCAACTAAACCATGGCACACAGTGCCACATCCAGTCATTTTTTAAACCCATCCAGGGATGGTGACTCCACCCCCTCCCCAGGCAGACAGTTACAGTACTTTATCATGCTTTCCATAAAATACTTTTGCCTAACATCCAACCTAAATTTCCCAGTTGCCCAGTACCCCCAGGTCCCTATCTGCCTGGGCACTGTCTAGCCACACTGTCCCCAGCCTATAGCATTGCAGAGGGTTATTGCAGCCAAAATGCAGGACTGGGCACTTGGACTTATTAAACTGCATCTCATTGGACTGTGCCCATCCATCCAACCATTCCAGGTCTCCCTGCAGAGCCCCCCTACCTTCCAAGAGATCCGCACACAATCCTAGCTTAGTGTCATCTGAAAATTTACTGATAAAAGACTCAATACCCTCATCCATGTCATCAATAAAAATACTAAACAGAACTCCACAGTATAGCCTAGCACTTTAGGAAAATGCACTGTCCAAGAAAAATATGCTGCAGGGCAGATCAGCTAACATGGACATATCAGACAGGATAGAAGAGCTGAATTTAAAGATGCAGGTCTTGAACTATATCATTCAGAAGGGGTAGAATTCTGTAGCTCCAGGATGTGGAAGGCACTCCACAAGGCCTGGTGTAGCAGAGCAGTGAACACAGCACCCAGAAAGTTCCCTGTGACTGCCATCCAAGGTGAGCACTGAACTTCTCCCTGTTTGCAGACCCCACCGCTGCATCAGTAGCTGCCAGTCCTACTCGACCTTCAGCTCTGAGAACTTCTCTGTGTCGGATGGAGAGGAGGGGAACACAAGCGACCACTCGAACAGCCCGGATGAGCTGGCCAACAAGCTGGAGGATGAGCTGGCTGAGAAGCTGGAGGACATGCTGTCCCAGACTCCAGAGATCCCCATTGAAATCTCCACGCAGTCGGATGGGCTTTCGGACAAAGAGTGTGCTGTGCGGAGGGTCAAGACTCAGATGTCTCTGGGCAAACTTTGTGCAGATGAACACAGCTGTGAGGTGAGTTGGTTATTCCCTCCTCCTTCTACTCAGTGGAAAAAAACTGCATAAATGTTATGGAAAGGAATCCAGGGACCAGAAAGTTGGAACACTGCCTAGAAAATGCTGTGGTAGGTGTACTATGGCAAAGCAAGTGCTGCAATATCCAGTCTTCCTCCTGCTTGGCAGAAGAGTGGGTGGGGGAAAGTAGCACAAACAAAGCTGAACATAATGTGCTGGTCAAGATGAGTGTGATCTTGGGAGCCCATCAGATTTGCAGTTGCGTTACGTGGGATAAAAATACATAATGAAATGGAGTGGATATAAACTGCCTCAGACATATCCATTGGCAGCCTTGCTGACAAAGCTGGGATGACTTTCTTCCTTTCTCTGCCTTTCAAGTGTTTGGGAGGGGTAGGGCAGAGCCTGCTGCATGATCTCCTCATAGCTCTGTGTTTAAGAGTGCTGTGACCAGGTATTTCTGTGCTGTCCCCTCTCTTAGGGGAGACAGGTGACCTTTGGTGGGGCAGTCGTGTGCTGTGCCCTCTCCCATGTGTGCTATTCTCCTCCTCTCCAGGTGGTGACCTTTACCTGGCTGCTGTTACAGACTGAGATATGTAGGTGATGTGCAGTAGAGGAATGGTGCTCAAGTCTCCCCCTTTCCTTTTGTCTTGCAGAACCCACCACAGTTTGGAGAATCAGACTGTGACTCTTCTGAAGGGGAGTGTTCTGATGCCACGGTCAGGACCAATAAGCCCTGCAGCTCTGCTACTTGGTAATACAGATCTCCCCCAAAGCTTCCTGGTACTGGCATTTTGATTTCCCTGAGATTCCACTTCATTCCCCTTCATCACACTTTACAGGAAGAGAAGATGCTTCTCCTTCCCACCCCAGGAGTGATTTGCAATAACCCGAATCTCTGGAAAATGTCCAAATGAAATTAATTCTCTTTGAGCATTTCAATCAAGAATGGCAGGGATGTATTTTATTGAATAATCTAGTTACTGTAACATGGATATTTATTTTTTTGACATTTTAACACTTTTTACTGTAAAGAGTGGATTGTATTTATAGACACACAGACTTGTTGCAAAAAAAAAAAAGTTCAGAAAGCAAGCACACTACAGAGAAACATCCTGGGAGTCCTGCCTGGACAGCTTTGTGTACAGACGCGGGGGATTCTCTTGCTGCTTGCACAGGGGACCAGGCCTCGTGGCCCTGAAGATTGGAGAACAGATCAAGAAAACTAAACCACTCAGTCTTATCAAATGAGAAAAAGCAGAAAAAGACCTGACTGTAGGGTCACCTGTGAACAAAGTGTTTTCAGTATAACCAGCTGGGTCATTTTTAATCAGAAGGTGGACATGTTCCTGGAGAAAACTGGTACTGAGGTGCTAACAACCAGGGTCTTCTGAGTCGATACATCCCCAGGAATGTAATGATGGGTTTTATTTTAAGGATTTTTAGTTTCTTTTTTTAATCAGCATTTTGTTGTGAGATCCTGCAAATGTATTCTAACCTCGTCCTCTTGAGAATTGGTATCAGAGCACTTCTTACCACCGTCCTTGCTTCACTCTGGGAGTGTCAACCTCCAGCTGAGCAGGGAAACCTCTCTCAGATGCAGTGTGCCATTTCCCAGTTTACTTCCTCCTCTTACCTCCTGTCTGTTTCAGTCAGTCAAAGAAATCAATCAACTCAGTGTTGGCCAAGCAAGGACTTGCAAAGCATGGAAAGCACATTCCGCAGAGCCCGAGCACTTCTGGGGAGGACGCTGGAGACGCCTGGAGTGGACTGGGAGAAGCAGCCTCTCACCTACAGCAGCATCAAGAACCAGCAGAGGGCTGTGTGTTGAGGGGGAAGACTGGGAATCGTTGGCCTGGCTGAGAGCATCAGCCCTGCCCTGTCTCCTTATTCACTGTACATTCTTGGAAGCATTAGCAGCTGCCTGCCCTTCATGGCAGGCCTTGTGCAGGGAATCCTGACATGGCCGTGGCACCGCTGCGTCTCGGGTGTGCCCCGAGGCCTCTGTTTCTCCTCCAAGCTGAAACTCTGCAGGTGCAAGTGAGGATAGTACTGGTATGTGACAGGCCGAGGCATTGGCAGATGAGAAAAATTTGTTTTCTGATAGAACTCATAGTGCCTTCCCTTCAAACACTACTCTTCTAAAACAATATTGAAAGAGAACAAAACGATAGAGCACGTTCCCCTCCCCTTCCTTAGTTGATGTCCCCCTGCAAGAGCTCTCCCTCTGCCCTTCCCAGTGTGCTGGCACAGCCAGCCAGAGGTGAACGGCAGGAATGGACCATGGACAGGTACTTCTGTTGCTTTGTTTGTTTACATTTTATGTTAAAATATTGGTTTGAACTTAACTGTGGTAATTTATAGCCTCATGGCAAAGTGAAGGAAAATGTCTTACTTATACAGAGAGCAGTATTGTATGAGTTAAATTATCCCATATTTTTAAATTTTTGTAGCTGGACTACAGACAGATCTTAAGTTATGATGTTATTTTATTATTTATTATCATTTCTGTAGATCAGAAGGTTGGCTTCACCGCTAGCACAATTGTAATCTCTGTGTGTGATGTTACCTTCTCCCTGCTCGCCAGAGGGGTGGGAGCAGAGCTGGGCTCAGTGGCTG
The DNA here is from genome assembly GCF_051311805.1 of Agelaius phoeniceus. Taxonomy (NCBI): domain Eukaryota; kingdom Metazoa; phylum Chordata; class Aves; order Passeriformes; family Icteridae; genus Agelaius; species Agelaius phoeniceus. The sequence continues at coordinate 7,501,682 of NC_135274.1, read as the reverse complement.
TCAGGAGTTGCTGCCTCTCGTGATTTCCAGGGATGCTTTTACTCCAGGGCAGAGAACAGAGAGGGCTGGATGCTGCAGTCAGGTTCCTCGTGGGCAGAGCTGCACTTTGCTCACGTTGCTGATGGCTGGCAGCCACTGAACTGGTGGGAATGTGGGAAGGGTGGTCAGGGAGTGAGAGGCTTTTGAACTGATCACAGAGTGAATAACTGTGACAAGAGTTCCCTGGCCAGAGCATCCAAAACGATGTCAGGGAGGAGGGCAGTTGCCCTGGGCAGTGGGTCCATGTAGTGGATCACCTGGGCAGGACCAAACAGGCTCCTGGAGAGGGAGTGACCTGCTCACCCTGCTCTGGGCAGAGGCAGAACCCTGTGAGGAGTGAAGTTCTTTCTTGGCTCCTTCCCTCTCTCTTCCTACTCTCTGTTTCTCCTCCCCAATGTTCTTTGTCTCTCAGCCAGTGGCAGGAGGAGCCGGCAGGGCCAGAGATGGCTTTGCTGTTGTGGTGTGAGAGGGGGTTTGGTGGTGCAGATGGTTACTCAGGAGGCTGGAGGCCAAGGTGTGGGAATTTAGCAGTGGAGAACTGTGTGCACATAACATCTGTGTGCACATAAGAGAGCTGGAGAACTGCCATCAGGTGTCCTCATCAGAGGATGGCAAGCCCTGTGTCCCTGGATAGACTCTGCTCAGACCTGGCAGGCTCTGGGAGACCCATTGGCAGCACTGGTATCCTTGGGCAGTCCCACAAACAGCCCCAAAGCAGAGCTGCCTCCAGCTCAGGCCTGTCACTGTCCCCAGGGCCTCTGGCCTGTGGTGATCCAGTCCCTGACAAACAGATTCCAGAGGGATTTGGGCGCCTATGGTCTCTTCGTAGGCTCCACCATGGGATGAAGCTTCGCTGGGCTCACAGAGCTTTGGTGTTTGGGATTTTGAGACCTTTCTGGGCCAGCTGTCCTGGATGCAGCTGATTCCTCCCCATCCTTGCCTGGGCAAGCGTAGCTGCCCCCTCCAGTCTGCCACATTTAGCTCTATTCTCACACCCCTGGGTCATTGCACCGTTCCAGTCCAGTGTTGCTGCTCCTCCTGCTGCTCCTGCCCCTGCATCCCTCTGGGAATGCCACTAGGGCAGCCCTTTCCCCTGCCCATGGAGGTGCCACCTCAGCCTCCCCTGCACACCTCCCATGGCCTCCCTGTGTGTGGGCAGAGCTGGCTCAGCACCCCCGCATTGCTGGGGTGGTTGCTGTCAATTCTGGGGGGGTTGTGTAGGATTTTCCTTAGTGACACCTCCCTGGATTGCACAGACACAGTCCCCACATTGCTGTATTGGCACCTCTGCTACGGTTCCTTGCACGTCCTCTCCTGGCAGGGTCTGGGTTGAGAGGTGCAGGTGAGCCTGCTTACTCCTTGTAGTAACAGCGCATTCCAGGGCCGGAGTAAACTGTGGGTTTCCTTTCCAGCATCCCGAGTTCCCTGATCCCGTTCTCGTGGCTGCTGACAGCTCCTGAACACTAGCCTAGATTTTCTCCCAGAGCTGAATGTTGCCCTCCCCACTGTCGTGTTAAGTACCCATTTCATCTTGGCCCTGTCCAGTAGTGTTCATCCCCTCCTCCCTGCTCTGTGGATTCCTGAGACAAACTTGATTTTTTTTTGTATTGACCAGTGTACAGTGATGGAAACAAGAATGACTATCAAAGCAAACAATGCATGGAATAAAAAGCCAGTGTACTTCAATGCTGTAGGCTGGTTTGGTGATCTGGGAATGGGTTCTCATGGACTTTGGGATGATGTCACGAAGCTCTGGGGTCTCCCATCTGCCCCCTTCCATACCAGGAAGGTTACTTTATCATCCAAGTGGATCTCCTTATGGAGAGCAAATACCTAAACCCCAAGAGCAGAGTATCATCCCAGGGGGAGGAGGGTGGTGAGGTCCTGGCACAGGGTGCCCAGAGAAGCTGTGGCTGCCCCTGGATCCCTGGAAGTGTCCCAGGCCAGGCTGCATGAGGCTTAGAGCAACCTGGGGTACTGGAAGTGTCCCTGCCCATGACAGGGGGTGAAACAGAATGGGCTTTAGGATCCCTTCCAACCCAAACCATTCTGGGATCCCATGTTCTCCACAGCTGGGACAGAGCCCACCTCTTTATTTGGAATCCTCCTAGTTACACAGGAGCATATGTGTGGGTTTCAAGGTGCTTTTCAAGGACAAATCTCTGCCAGTCAGGCACATCCATTCCTGTTCTTTAGCCTTTATTCTCCATGGGGAGTAGCAGCCACTGGCAGACCAGAGAAGCTGTCTCAAGTGTTTTGACATGACTGATTCAGGCAGCTCCAATCGCCAGCATTTTGCTGCAGTGTGCTGGTTTAACATGGGAATCAAAGAAGAATCTTTTACAGCTGCACCCTGAAACACCATTATTTTTTCAACTTGGTGCTTGTACAGCTGCACAGGAGCACATGGCTCATCATTTCAGGCCAAAAATGCTAAATCTGTCTGCAGTTGGAGGGAGCAGGGCCTGCCTACTGCCCGCAGGGTTGTGCTTGCCCAGTGATCCACAGCTGGGTTCTGGTTTGCCTTCCTCACAGGATGCCAGTACTCCTTTTATTCCCCACAGCCTCAGGCACACAGGAGACTGATTTAAATGAAACAGGCAAATTAACTGAGTGTTCACAAAACCCCTGTATCTCTCTCTCTCCGTGCAGATACATGCACAGATAAACATTCATTAAAAATAAGAATGGACACCTCCTCTGAGATGAGAAGGATGATTAAAAATTGCCACTGTCCTTGGTGGCACAGAGCATGCAGAATATAACCCCTGGGAAGAGAGTCCTGCAGCTTTTACCCCAAAACTGGGGCACATAAGCCATCACAAGCTCTTTCTGCCATTTAGTGTCTGAGCTTGCTTGTCTCCATCCAGCTTCAGGTGTTTCTTGCTGTATCTCTTGATGAGGGTCCCTGGAATCAGCGCTGCCACAGCCATGGCCAGCAGCTTGAGCAGTGTGTCCCAGGAGAAGATGGCATCCAGAGAGGTGATTTGGGACAGAATGGCCCCTGTCTGCACACAGATGAAATTGTATGGTGTAAGGCCTGAAGGAATCAGAGCAGAAAAAAGCTGTTAGTTCCCCTCTAGAGAAAATTAGCTAAATATGCCCAAAGTCAGACACAGAAATCACAGAACTGCTAAGGTTTGAAGGACCTCTGGAGATCATCCAGTCCCCTTGCTAAGGAAGGGCTACCCAGAGCAGGTAACACAGGAATGTGTCCAGGGGAATCTTGAACATTTCCAGAGAAGGAGACTCCATGCCCTCCCTGGGCAGCTGTCCTAGTGCTCTGCCACCCTCCATGGAAAGTTATTCCTCATGTTGAGGTAGAACTCAGTGTTTTAATGTACAGCCATTACACAGACACTGGGGTTTGTACTTGTAACAGAAAGAACCAGGTGTAAAGCAAAATTTGCAGCACTGGTGACACCTCCAGAATGCTCAAGGGCAGCACAGAGGAAACAGACCAAGGGTCAGAGTCCCAGCTCTGCCCTCCTTGGCTCTGTGAGCAGCAGTGTCACACTGTCCCCTCAGGCTGTGTCCCCAGGCCTTACCAATGAGAACGGAGAGAAAGAACTGGGACATGGGGATGTTTAAAATGGGAGCTGAGAGGTTCAGAAACCAGTTTGGTGTCATGGGGAACAGCCTCAGGAACAACAAGAAGAAAAATAAGCAGCTCCTGTTCTCTTCTACCTGCCAAAAGAAATGTTCCATATCATTCCTGCTCCTCAAACAGCAGTAACATTCAAATGGCCACAATACTGGAGTGAATTTTTCTTCTAACATGCCACCATGTTAAAAGAAAAATTCACTGTGTACCATGACGTGTACCATCAGTTCAGAACTGAGGGAAAGCAGCAATACTGTGTCTGTATGGAGCCTAATGGTGAGCCAGCCCTCTTCAAAGCAGGGTGGAAATGGGATCTCACCGGAATGAAAGATCAGGAAGTCAAGAGCAGAACCAGCTCTAGTGTACAACACAGCATGGGATGGATAGAGGCAGTTCTGGAGCACAGAGGTTTCCCAAATCCTCCTTTATTTCATATCTGCTTTTCCTTAGGATCCAGGATTTTCCTGGCAGCCCCTCTGCCAACAGGCTTGCTCCAAGAGGGCAGCCTGCTCCTAGACTGTGCCCTCAGCAGGCCTGGTGCATCCCCTGCACACACTGGCTTTCACTGTCACCCCAAGAGCAGCCTGGCCCAGGGCCATCATGGGTGTCAGCAGAACTGCCAGCTCTTACCTTCCCTTGCAGCAGAGCCACCTTCTCAGGGAAGAAGTGCACTATGAGCTGCTTGCCAAAAGCTGCAGAGAGCAGGTAGCAGAAGGTGGCTCCCACAGACGTGAGCACTGAGCACAGCACCAGCCCCATCCATGGTCCAAAGAGTGCTCCAGCCAGGACATTCTGTGGGGACAACATGGAGTGAGGCCTGGGGGACACGGTGTGTCACAGAACCACAGAATTGTTAGGGTTGGAAAGGGCCTCTGGAAATTATCCAGTCCAAATGCCCTGCCAAGGCTGGGTCACCTAGAGCAGGTGACACAGGAACAGGTGGGTTTGGGATGCCACCAGAGAAGACTTTGCCCTCCCTTGGACAGTTGTTCACAGAGCTCTCCCATCCTCCATGGAAGGAAGTCCTTCCTCATATTGAGGTGAAACTTCTTGTGTTTTAGTTTATGGCCATTGCTCCTTGTCCTGTTGCTGGGCACCACTGAACAGTCTGGCACCATCCTCTGACATCCCTTGGAGATATTTATATGCATTAATGAGATCCCCTCTCAGTATTCTCCAGACTAACCATCTCTGATCAGAGAGATGCTCCAGCTGCACCTCTTCGTGGCCTCCACTGGACCCTCTCCTCCTTGTCTCCATATTCCTGAGGAGCCCAGATCTGGACCTGGCACCCCAGCTGTGCCTCACAGGGCTGAGCAGAGGGGCAGGATCACTCCCTGACCTGCTGGCAATGCAGGATCTCACTGCCCTTCCTGGCCCTGCAGGGTCCCACTGCCCTTCCTGGCCCTCAGGACACATTCATTATCCACCAACACTCCCCGATCCTTCCCAGCAGAGCTGCTCTCCAGCATGTCAGCCCCGACCCGTGCTGCTACTAAGGGTTACTCCTGCTCAGGTGCGGGCCCGCTCAGTCCCTCCGGCTCCTCCTGCCCGATCCGTGAGTCCCCGGCCCCTCGCCCCGCGCCGCCCACCCGTACCAGGAGGCTGGAGCCGGGAATGGCGAAACTCTGCTTGTACAGGTACGCGCAGCAGAACAGGGCCAGCGCCGCGCCCCGGTGCTGTCGCTCGTAGTCCCGCAGCGCCTCGGCCAGATCCCGCAGCTCCTCCAGGTCCGCCGGGAACCGCAGCGCCCTGCGAGGGGAGAGACGCACGGGCAGCGCCGGGGGAAGGGAGGGACCCACGGGCAGCGCCGGCCGCCCACACCTACCTGCGTGTCTGCCCCGCGCTCAGCCGCACCGAGAGCAGCCACAGCGCGGCCGTGGCGGCCACGAAGACGAGCAGGAGCCCAGCCGGGCGCCGCCACATCCCGGGTCGGGGCCGCCGCTGCCGCCGGACAGAGCCGAGCCGAGCGAACCCGGCCCCTCCCGGCCCGGCCCTGCCGCCCTCGGCGCCCCGAGCGGCTGCGCAGGCGCGGGGCGGGGCCTCAGTAAGGGGCGGGGCCTCTGGGCAGCGATGGGGGACGTGGGCGTGAGGGGGCTGCGGGGTATTCGTGGGGCGGGCTGGCGGCTGCTGATCATGAGGGCTCCACGCCGCGCATACACGCTTTAAATCCCCGTTTGAAACCCTTGCTTTGAGCCGCCCCCCTTTTAAAGCCACGCTTTAAAGCCGTGTGCCGCCATGGTTTTATTGTCACTCCCGCAGCCCGTTTGTACACTGCGTGGAGAGCGGTACCGCTGCTCGGTCCCCTCAGAAGGCGCCCGGGCCCCACCAGGTGAGTCCCCACACGGCGGGGAAATGTCTCTGCCCTGTCCGGGCACAGCGTCCTCGGGACTCAGCTCCTGCTTCAGCATGGGATGGGCTTGAAGGTTTTCTGGGTGTTCTCAGTTAGGACCAGGTCGTACCGGCACAGCTGGGGTCTGTGTGAAAACACGGCCAAAAGTGAAAAAAACGGTGTTTTTTTCTGTCATCTCCCCACCTGCTGCAGGCCTACATAAAATAAGTCATCTTCTCAAGAGAACTGGCTCCAAGTCCACCTGAAGGGAGGTTGGCTTTAAGCCAGGGATACCTTGAGCATTTTACCATTCTGTTCTATGTTATCTTTTGCTTGTGGAAAAAAAGGATCACAAAAAATCCGGCAAACAGATGGGCACTGGCTGCAGAGTCCATGGTTCCCTTTAATCCAGTCCACAAAACAAGGAGGTCCTTCTACCCACCTGCCTGTTCTGCCCCTTCCCTGCTCCAGGCATGAGAAATTCTGCCACTGCCCTAACCAGGGTCCAAACACAGATCTGGTCTGGACCTAGTCCAGCTAAAAAAACTGAGGAAATACTTGGCCTTTCACTAGGGAAATATGAACATTAGCCCTGTGTAGTAGGTTGAGCAACAGGGAAGGGGAGAGGGCAGGACATCCCTCCCTGTGGCAATGACTGATTAGATGATGTGTTGAAAGTCCTGAACTGTGTTTATGGCCTGTGGCAGCCCCTCATTGGGGAGAGACAGCATCCTGTGATTAAATATGGGGGCATTTGTGTCTGCTTTTTAAAAGACTAAATGTGTATCTGGGACTGGAAGTGACTATGGAGGTGTGGGACAGGAGACGAGGTGGCAGCAAGGGGAGAGCTGCAGGACATTGTTTAGTAGATGTACACAATCTTTTCCTTGTTCCAAGGCTAGGATAAGGGTAGCAGACCTCATGAAATGCAAAGAGACATGTTCTGCAGCTCTGTATGTCTGTTTGCTTCACCCTCCTGAGCCTGTGATCTTCCAGCCTTGTTTTAAGCCAAACTCAGAGCATGCTGTGGTGTCCACAGTGCCCTTGCACACAGGGGCAGGGTAACAGATTCTGTGCTTGCTGAGCTCAGGCAGAGCTCCAAACCTCCAGAGGTGGGAAGCTTAGGGATAGGACAGCAGAGCAGACAGAGGCTAATGAGGTGATAGAAATCCCATCAGCAATGCTTGAGAGGTACCCCTGATGTTGTGGGTACCAGCCAGGGCTTTGGGGCAAAGCAGCCAGCAGCTCCCACTTGCTGGAATTCCAGGAGTAAATTAATCTCCCTGCTTCACTAGCCATACAAATTGACTGGGATATAAAATGTGTATTTGGGGCTGAACATCTGTTCTTCCCAGAGTTCTGCATTTCCCTCCATCCTAGAGCTCAGGCCTGGGCAGCTTCCCAAAGGTAATTTTCCTGACCAAAGGTTGAGGTGTCAGGCCACGTCAGAGTCACATCACACATGACATGCTCCCAGTGCAATAAGACAGCCCCTGTGTTAGAGTAAGTATTCAGCTGTGGGATTCCATTAAAGGGGAAATTATTCCCAAGATATGTGTATGTGAATTACTAAATGTAAAATAAATCTAATTCTTCTGCACATACTCAGCCAGGCCAGGAATCTGGGAGATTCCTTTACTTCTGTCCAGTCTGCACCAACAGAAATGGTTTGTTTGTAAATATCTGCTCACCTTTCTGGGTTTGTCAGTGAGTGGAACCTCATTTGGAGAATCCTGAGTTTGAATTTTGGGCCAATGACAGATCCCGTGGAAAATGTCAAGGAAATTCTTTCCACATTTTCAAGATCCTGGTCAAACCCAATGAGCAAAGTGATTTGTTTGTACTTCTGGAAGGTGGCAGCTTCTCTAAAGGTGAAGAAGACAAGAGAGAGTGTCAGAGAGTCACCAAGGGAATAGCACTGGGTTTAATGTAGTCACTGTAATATTAGAAACAGGCTGGGGGAGGCGGCCTGAGCTTGTGATCAGTTTCTGATTTACAGGAAATGGATATGGATTCGGGTCTCCTGGTGTCAACCTGCTCAGCCACTTCTGCCCTCAGGTTTTTGGGGTGGAAGTGGGGACACAGAGGTTGGATGCCATGTGGTCCCAAACCAGAATTTTTGCTGTGATTCTGCTTTGATCCCAAGTGGACTGGGCCCATGTGATATTTGTGCCTGGCTGTCTGTGCAGGCCTGAACACGGAGTCACTTTGAGATATGCATGAAATCTGCTCTGGCCTTGGTGTGGGATCAATGCTGATTGCTCCAGTGCAAGCAGATATCAGATATGCCTGAGGGAATGTGCACTTAGAGAAACTTGGGAAAACTAGTTGTGCAGGTTTGTTTGGCTGAAGTGTAATTCTGATCACTCAGGAATTTGCATATCACATAAACACCATTAATTTTTCTCTCTGAGTGGAATGAATTGATTTTGGATGTGACATATTCAGGCCCAGGTTAATCCCCAGCTGTCTTGGGCACTGGGAACTAGAACAGAACACACCCTGTGAGAGGAAGGAAAAAGGGGGAGATATTTTCTTTCTGCTTTAGTGGAAGCCTAGGGCAGCTGTGCTGCTGGCTGAGATTGTACACTTCAGTCCTTAAGATGACAGAGAAGGGCCCAAACCAAAAGGCTGGGCTGTCAGGGCTGTGTGCTGGGGGAGGCTGTGGAAATCCCTTAGGGCCAATAAATCACATGTGCATTAGCAAGTATCAGCAGAGAAATTGGGAAATTGTGAAATTGTGTCACCTCCTCCCAGATGCAGTTGTACCAAGGGATGCACTAACACCTAGAAAAGCTCAGACTAGTAAAACTTACGGATTAACTTTTGATTCTGCCTTCCTCCCATCTTCATCAGCTAGCACAATGCTGAAGGTGCCTCTCCTGGTGTCTCTGTTCCATGTGATAATATCCACCAGGTAGTGATAGACTGAGGGGAGAGAGAGTGAGTGCAGTTAGACCCTGTGGGCTCAGTCTGCTGTCCAGGCTGGGCACTGTCTGGGAGCAGAGCTGTGGGTACAGCATGGACACAGCTGCAGTTCATCTGGAAAATCCCTCTCTCCTCCCTTCTCTCCATCTCCCTTTGCAGAGATTTCAACCAGAAACACTAGGAGGTGTCAGGAGAGCACTGCAGCAAGGGTTATCCATGCAGGATGGTCTCTGTGTGGTTCCCAGCACGCTGCCTTTCACTGCCTGCCTTCCCCCTTCACTTCCAGACTGTATTTCTTTCTTTGATCCCCCTCTGAACCCCTCCATTTCTGTTCTTTGTATTTGTCATCTCTGTCACAGAGCAGAATTTTCTGTTCTTTGATCTGTCAGTCTGAATTCACTTACTGACCAGCACTGGAGCTCAGGCCATAATCCCAGCCCATGCCCTGGTATGTTGGTAATCACAGGGATGAGATGAAACTTTTCACCTTGGTGAAACCTTTTTCCACAGATTCTCTTCCTCTCCCTGCACCTCTCATTTTTCTCTAGGGTAGCTTTTTCACCTGTACAACCTGCATTTCTCTCTTATTGTTCCCACACACCTCTTAGTTTGACAAAAGAATGGTGTGTTGCTTTGAAACATGATTTGGGAACTTTTATACTTAATTTGAAAGTTCTCAACCAATTTCCTAGAACTGTAAGCAAGTTGGCTTTCCCAGCACTGGACAGGTTGGCAGATAAAAGAAGATTTTGGCAAACCACAGATGGACACAATTCCATCCAGCAGCAACTGGAGTTTCTAAAATGCTGGCTGTAACACCACCAGCAAATAACTATCTCTGCTTGGCTGCTGCTGACAGAGGCAATGCACAAAGAAAAATAATCTCAGAAATCTCAGTCACTTACTGCAAAATGGCCCTTTGTCCGCCGTGTCGAAAAACATACTTGTCACTGGATGGCTCTGTTGTGTTAAATAGCTTTTCCACTCATAGGCATAATAACCTGCAGGTGACAGTTTGAAAATGAAACCAAGTTACTGCACAGGTAGATGAGCCACTAAATGGCTGAAAATAAGCAAGTGTTTAAGAAATAGTGCATTGTCTGCCAGCTGCCAAGTAGCACTGACACCCATCCTCCTGTACTCCAAAGGCTTAGCACTGAATATGCCTGGTTACTGTTCAGCACTTTCTTCAAGCTGATATTTTTCCACATCTGCTATCCATGGTCAAGGGTTTCATTTTGCAGTGCAGAATGAAAATCATCCCCTTGGCTTTGCCAGTTCCTTTCTGGAAGTGTCAGGTGTTTCAGCATCAACATTTCAGAGCTGCCAGCCTGAGGTTGGGCTGTCACACCCAGGCTGGGGCAGACAAGTCCAGGAATTCCCTTTGTTCACCCATTGGCATTCCTTTTAGAGCACAGAGGGATTTGTGGTGCTGGGAATTTACTTGTAAATCTTACTTTAGCAAGAACAGACCCCTGTCCCCCAAACTCTGCAACTGAGGGAGTTAAATTCACTGTTTCTCTGACTTTAGTGTAAAGATCCCAAGTCTAGTTTTGGCTTTCCTAGTTCTGGATCCTTTACCTGTGGATTTCTGTTCTAAATCATACCATGATGTGATATTACAAGGAGCAGGCCTGAGATGCCTCAAACACCTCAGTGAAATAACTTTGATGCTTTTGCCAAGCACCATGTCATGTTAGTCCTCCAGCAAAACATCACCCTCTGAGTTACAGTGCCAACAGGCAGCTCAGTATTGAGGATGGATGGACATTGCCTGGATCCTTACCTAGGATGGGGCATGGCATGGGCCAGAAGGGTTCACAGCTGGTGCATTTGCCATTCCTGTAGTTCCTGTACGAGTTGCAGGGGTATGTGGTGATATTGCAGTTCTGTGTCAGGGAGGACAGGAACAGGAAAACAGACCTCTGGTGGTCACATTTAAAATACTGCAACCCTTAATCATGTACAGGGAAGAAATATTTCATTAGCAATCCTCATGCCTCAGGACACACCAGTGGACAGTCACTGACCAGTCTGAACCCAACAAATTGCACCGGGGAGCACTGGGCTGTAGCAGAACAGCAGCCTCTCCCTTTGAGTGCACTTAGCTCTGCCTGTGTCTGCTTTGCTTTTCCTCTTGTCTTTTTGGTTTTAAAACATTTGTTTGTGTGGTTGCTGCATTTCCAGAGGATCCAGCTATGGATCAGTTTCTGTCTCTGGTGTTCTCTCCTCTCTGAGCTCAGGCCTGACAGCTGGATATTGCTTTTAGCTTTGCACCTGACTTTCCATTTTGGTATAAAAAACTCTTTAGAAAGACATAACTAATAAAATGAGTTGTTGCATGAGCAGCAAAATCAGTGAAGCCTCGTTTCCTAGGGATTTTTGGCTCAGGCTGCTCTCCTATGTAGATTCTCTTGAGTCTGATAAGGGTTGAATTCACAATACTGCATTTCCTTCTGTAAGGTATCTTCTTTACCCAGCTTTCATCAAACCAGTTCTGCTGCCAGGCTGAAAGGAAAAAAAGCTTTCTTTTGTTCAAGACTAGGGCTGTGCCTTCCAGACTGCACCTTCTGTCACTGCCAAGGAAGGTGTCTTTGATTTGGGATAACTGCCTGCTCCACATTCATCTTGAGCCTTTTTTCTGAACAGGTCCTTGCCACTGCTAGTCCTTGGGCTTTCGTGTGCTCCAAGTAATTAGAAACAAAAAATCCCACAGATTTTCTGGACATAGCAACAAAACAAAGGCACACATCTACCTGATAACTTTTTGCACAGAGGATTAGTCCCTTTTGCACTGTGACAGGGGCACAGAGAGGTCACCCTGACTCTCATCTCTGCCTGTTGCACATCAGCTAAACCCTTGTCAGACCAGTTGCTGCCATGGCTTTCCCAGAGTATGGATTTCATGTATTTTCTAAGCAGTGATGATGATTCTCTGGCTTTCTCCTCTTTTTCTGATTGGAAACAGTTTGTCAGGGTTTGTGCAGTTCAGGGCAGGATTAATTACCAGAAAATATTGTCAGTGGGCAGCCTGGTTGGTCGGTCCCGCCGTTGGGGTAGAAGTCAATATGGCCCAGTGCTTCTCCATAACCCAGACCTAGCAAAAGGGAATACCAGGGCTCGGGGAGGGAACATTAAATTGTAAAATGCACAAGAAGGAAATACAGCAACCTAACTGGAAAAAATAGTACTTATTTAGCTCTAAGATGCCTGGTTGTACAGGAATACTAATGTCATCCCTCTGTTTAGGCAGCAGGCCAAACAGTTGTGTCCCAGCTGGGTCATTTTAACAATGGTATCAACTACCTAAAATAAGTCTGTGCATGCAACAGTACAAAATGTGGGGGTTTGTGTCACTTGTGTGCAGGAGAGGAAAAGGGATGTGAAACCTGGATATTGCTGTGCTGCTGAAATCTGACTTCTAGAGGGGCTGGGAGAAGAGAGGCAGCAAATAGGTGGGAAAGCCAAGTGTTAGGGGTAAGGTGGCCATGGGAGCAGCATGGGGGGCTTGGCATCGCACTGCTGGCCTGGCTGGTGGGTCTGGAAAAGGACAGGGCTGAGGGAGAGTCCAGATTTGCCCTAGAGGAAAGTTTAGCTCCTAAGAGGTGGGATGGAGACTGGAAGCATCATGCAGGGAAACATGGCTAGGGATCACTGATTTGCTGTGCATGTCAGTGAACTGTGGGACCAGCTCTGGAAATGCTGTGTGCTCAGATGCAGCCTGACCCCTGGTGGGATGTTGGTGTGTCCTGCTGTGGCAGGACTGTGCTGCAGGACCTCCTCCACCGGTTCCTAAGGAAGTCTTTGTAAGCCATGGGCCAGGTGATAATGCTGTGTCAGCAGCACGTTTTGGAATGCAAATAAACCAGCAGCTCCTGAGGGAGTGCTGGGGACAGCGTGGGCAGCACAGCGCCCCGGAGGCTCAGTGAGGGAGCCTGCTGCGCTCCTGGGCCAAAGGAGCGAGCACCCCAGCGCTGCTGCCCCCCAGCAGCCCCCCTTGCGCTCCTCCCAGTCAGACTCCGGGTTTCCGTGTGCAGGAGGGAGCTGGAATGCCACCTACCGTCGGTGTCGGAGTGAATGACATCCACAAACTGTGCGTCCGTGGGGTCCAGCCTCTCGCTCGGTGCCGTGCCCCTGTACAGGGGGCCCGCGGGGTCCAGGCCTGCAGCACAAAGCCATGGGCGTGGCATCACCTCGCTGCCCTTCCCTGGGGCAGGAGGACTGCTGGAGCAGGGCTTACCTGTGATTCTTCCCAGTGTGCCATCAAACATCTGTCCCACAAAGCCAGAGATGTGTGCTCCCAGGCTCACTCCTATCATGTGCACGGAGTCAAGGGACGCTCCATCAATCTGAGATGTAAAAGTACTCGTGGTCATGTGTTTTTGGAAAATTAAAAAAAATTAGGAGGAGGAATGGAGCATCTCTCAGTGTTGCACTTTGTGTAGATATTTCCCCATTGACAGTCCCACAGAGCAGCCAGCATTGCTGTTTAAGGCCTATACCTCAGAGAGCTGTGATGAGAACAGTTCAGGCAATGCTTGTATTTTCCTGGGGCAGTGACTCCAAGTGTGGACAGGAACCACTGATGGGCCCCAGGAGTAAAATTCCAGTTGCCCCACATTTGGTTCCTGCAAGGAATTAGCAGATCCTAAAGGATCCAGCATCATCATTGCCTGTGCAACACCTTAGAGGAGCTGTGAAATGTAGCTGATCCCCTTAAGCTGCCTTTGGATATACAGAAAGTGGAAGTAGAGTTACTGTGTATGAGAAAACATGTCTGGAGAGCTTTGTACCCAGAAATGTAGAGACTTAGAGTGTAAACTGAGTATTACACCAAAATACCATTGTACCAAGTCCAAGGGTAGGATTTGGCACTGCAGTACACATGCACTTCCAAAAATTAATGTATTCCTTTTTTAGGAGTTTCTATTCCCAGACTTCCTGCTGGTTTAAGCACTTCCTTTGTGCCCTTTACATACTGTGCCTTAACGACTGTATCGTAGCATGAGCGTCCAACTTACCAACATCTCATCTATAAGTTTCTTCAGAATCTCAGCAACTCTTTTGCACTTCCTGGCAGCATAGTTGTAGATGAGAGTTGTTGCCCCCTGGTTCCAGTCCACAACGATGACATTCATGTCCTCTACAGAAAGCAGGAGATGCACCAGGTCAGGGATCCAGACGGGGGCAGAGCCTGTGAATCGGTACCCGTGGACAATGAAGGTAATTTTCTTGGTCACATTGAGGAACTTGGAGGCTGTTGAGTGGAGCTCCTCGGCACAGCTTGGGTTCTGCCGGGTGTAGAGCAGCAGCTTCACTTTCAGATCTGTCCCTATCAAAGCGTTCCCGAAGCTGAGGGCTGTGAATGCAGGACATGTCTCCTGAGGATCTGAAAGGAGCAGAGTGGCAATTGGAGTTTGGCACCAAGGGGTTTTCTTTAGCCTCTTGTACCTGCCAGCCCTGCACAGGGCAGGGAAGTGTGTTGTGCGTTGTCTGAGCACAGGGGCTGCTCCTGTCTCCTCTCTCCCTCTCCACTCTCTCATGCTCATGACTGAAGTTACCTTTTGGAGCAGCATTCCCTGAAACACCACAGCCCTGCTTCCTGTGGCAGCTGGGAGTTGGCAGGGACTCTGTCCAAATATCTCATTGGTGTGAGGAAGGTATTGAGACCAACAGGTGGGATGGTTGCTGTACTGGTTTGTGAGCACACTCAGGTGTTCTGGACAGGTTTTCTGTGGTATTCACATACTCTTTGAACTGAGAGAGACATAATTCTTTCTCCCAGGATTTTTCCTGGGGAAGGCAGTGAGAAAGCTCAGAGAGAGAAGAGAAAACAATTTGTATCTCTACTTGCTGTTCCTGTTGTTTGGCACATGTGGAATGTGTTATGGGGATTGTTTACCAAAGAAGGGATTTGTTAATTAAACTCTGGTGATGGGTGGTGGGATTGATTGACCAATTAGGTCAAAGCTGTGCTGTGACTGTCTGTAAGGGGTCACGGGTTTTTCTTTAGTATAGAGTTTAGTATAGTATCTAATATAGTATAGCTTAATAAAGCAACTGAACAGCCTCCTGAATCATTGGAGTCACTGCATGCTATTCCCTGGCTGGGGCTTGTCCTGCATCAATAGGTTCTCAGCCAAACAGGTGTCCTTGGGGTAGGTTTGTACCTCCAGCCTGGAGCTGCCAAGCTGCAGAGTCTTGCCGTGGTGAGGGGCAGCTCAAGGCTTCATTTGTATGTGCAGATGTGGCCTGGCATTCCAGACTGCAACATGGGGCACCCTTGGGTCTGTGAGATGGTAATTGTGCTTTATACACAGCTGAAGTGCAACTGAATTTTATGTGAGTACTGCTCGATGGGATGGCCTGTGCCATTGGAAATCCTGTCTTTGTTCTTTGCTTTTCCAGCAGAACACCAGCTGAGCCTTCAGAGCCCCATACAGTCTCCAACAGGGCACTGGCAGGGAATGGAATAACTGTCTCCAGACAGACACTACTTATGAAGGCCCTCCCAGGTTTAGTAGCCTCTTCCTGGCTTATAATCCTTTCCCTCAAATCCTCATAATCTTATTGAGGAACCTTGTGAGGGAGAGTGTCTCTCTCACACATATGTCCTGGGCTGCAGTGATTGTTCAGGCTACAGTTCCTAGAGGAATTTCCCTGATCTTTGTTGCTTAAAGGACTGTTCAGTAGGTAGCAGGGCTTAGAAAACCTGCAGCTGTAAGTTAATTATGCTCTAGCAAATCTCCAATGCTCTGTGCATTTTAATTTGTGAATGATGAAACTCTCACAGTTTCTATGAGCAACTTTCCCTTTTCTCCTCCTCAGGAAATCAGGAGCATGAGAGTGATATAAATGCTATGTGCCCAGCACATTAAACAATCTGCTCACTTGCCACAGTTCTGCTAATTACTTTGCAGAAGCCCCAGGAGCTCTAGAAATAAAAGTTAATAGGCTAAAAGGATGTTGCAGTTAAGTCCAACTGAATATTTTTAATTGCTACCATAAATTCAGAAATAAATTTTAACATCTGAAATCCATTGAGTCCTTCCTGTTTAAAGCCTATGGTAACATATGAATGGTGTGACAGGAGTGGTGGGAAATGAGCTCCCAGCCAGGCCCAGTGAAATCAGAGGCCTTTTAATGCAGGGTGTTCCTGCCTCTGCAATGCTTCACTCAGAGCTCCCAGGAACAGTGTGACTCTGGGCCCTGCTCCCAAGAGGAAAGGTGGCCTGGGTGGCTCCCTTCTGGCCAGCCTGCTCTCAGCTTATTCTTACAGTGCCAAGATGCTCCAGGGAAACAGCAGCAAGAGTTCTGTGACACTGCTCTTGTGGAGACCCCAAAGTAACTAGCAGAGAAAAATTAACATTTTTTGCTCATGCACACCAGCTCACACGGTGAGACTCAGTGACTGTCCTCTAGGTGCTACTGCAGCATAAAAAAAATACAACTGTGTATTTTACTAATAACTAGGCATTGTTTCAGTTATTGTATAGTAGCACTATATAGTGTTGTTAATTATCTTTACTGTCACTGAAACTGTAGCAATACAGGCAGAAATGCCAGGCAAGAATTACTTCTATATGGTGCAAGATTGCACTGATTGCTTAATTTGTTTCTGTATCTCCTGCACTGTGCTGAGGCTTGCCCAGAGGAGCACTATGTTTGTCATCAGAACAGCCCAAACCTTCTGGTACAGAAGTGCTTTCAAAAAGCTGGTCAGCATTTGCTGGTACCTAACACAGGGACTGTATAATATCTGCACCAGGTCTGTTAGATTGGTTCTGTTTTGATTAACAAAATCAAATCAGTGCTAATAAGGGGAGGAAACTTGCCAGCTTCTCTTCTGGCAAGCTGGTGCCAATCCCAGCCTCATCACCATGTGTTCAAAAACTGACACATGAGGAGGGCCAGTTAACCTGGCTTTGCTCTTCCTTCTGCTGAGCACAGTGACTCCTACCCAAATGGCTGGAAGTGTCTTTGAAACTCCAGAATGACTGGGGCAGGTGGCTTAGTGAGATTTACTCTGCAAGCAAATAAATGAGGTAGAAACTTATCCCCTGGCACTGTACTTAACCCATGTCCAACAGGTCACTTCCCTCCAGTAAAGGGGAATGAACATGGCCATTAACCCAGCATCCCTGCCTTAGCTTGCTAGACAGCCTCTGGCAATCCCCATTCTCCTTCTGCTCTGTTTTTTGATATGTAAAATAGGAGGCAAACACTGGTTTGCTGGGCAAGATGCTCTGATCTCTCAGAACTCGTAGCAGGGAGCATAAAAATGTGTTAAATCCATGTACCTGCCAGGGAGCTGGACACGTTTGGTCTCAAGCCTGAGATCAGCCTCCAAGGTGCTATTGCAGCAGTGGAGGCATCTTCAGAATTACTTGGTTCTGAAGTTATACATATACATACATACATACATACATATATATATATTCTGAAATTAGGTATACTCCCAGGTGGGAGTATTGCAGGGAGTGGAACAGTCCTGGGCAGACTCCTGGTATTTACTGCAGTCAGTCAGTGCTTTTGAGGTCTGTCTTCCCCTGGTGTGTCTCATTCCTTTCTAGGAGATGGTGTTTGGAGGCTTTCTCGCCGATGTTGATCCTGTGGACAGGCAGGGTTTGCCATGGTGGCATTTTGGGGCTGTGGTACCGAGCTATTTGCATGAATAAAGTAGCAGCTGAGGTTTTTACCAGCCTGTCCTCTTGCAAAGAGATGTTCCAACAGATCACCTCAGTGGGTCAGTGGTCACTTGGCTGGATGTGTGGCTGTCCCAGCTGTGGTCCTTAGGACACAGAGCTGCTTGTTCCACTGAATGGAGCTCAGGTGAGTGTGTCACTGGTTCTCTGT
The DNA here is from genome assembly GCF_051311805.1 of Agelaius phoeniceus. Lineage (NCBI taxonomy): Eukaryota > Metazoa > Chordata > Aves > Passeriformes > Icteridae > Agelaius > Agelaius phoeniceus. Next base: position 7,483,923 of record NC_135274.1, on the reverse strand, counting down.
CTGCAGGAGCTCTGGCCCTGCAGCTCCTGCCACCTTGCCTGGGCTTTTTACAGTGAGTGTCATCAGACTGGTCTTAACCACCAACAATATCTTTATCCCCCTTTAAGCACACTTGACTACCACACCAAAAGTCTCGAGGGCTTTAGTAGTGCAGGATTTCCATCACTTTTCCACCAAGAGGATGTGCTCTCCACTCCTAAACCGGTGCTCAATAGCTCACTGCATTTCACTGGTGCCTTTTCAGACCGTTCTCTTTTCCCACTTCTCATGACTGCATTTCTTACAGAGTCTTAACCAAACAAACCAAGCAAAAGGCAACCCTGAGATTACTCCAGAGGACCCAATGAAACACAAGTTAGTATTTATAAGAACATTGTTTTTTTAACCCTGTTTGTTTTCCCTGCAAAGCAGAGAGCTGTAACTTACCTTGCTCCCGTGTGTATGCTAACACAAGGCAGTACATTTGTTTATTGTTACATGGGTTTGTTCTGGTAGAGCTGTGAGGCTATCAAATGGAGCTTACTGTTCATAAATGGTAATTCATCCTTTGCCTCTGCCATACATGACACCCCTGAGAAGAAATCATTATTCTCTGAAGATTTCGAATGACATTTTCAGTGTCAATGGATAGTACTTATATAAGAGAAATGTTTGCAAAGGGAGGAAAAGAAAATAAAAAATAGTTCTGGTTTTCCATTTGGAACTCTTAGAGCTGACTACATTCATGTAACCAGTATAATTTGCTTTGCCAAAATAAATAATGCTAGTGAGAAACCCTGTGCAGTACCTGTAAATGCAGAGGGCAGGTACATTCATGTTGCTGTAAAGCACAGAAAATGTGTTATTTTTGACAAAAACATTCAAAACAAATGGTTGAGTTCTTACCTGTTTTCACCCCGTACAAAAGGCAGATGAACACAACACAGAGCCTCAGCATATGGACTTCCACATGGAACTTCTACAGGTAGGAGATTTGAAGGATCCCACAATTTCTCTGGCATGTGTCTGCTGGCTCTGACAGCAGTTTGCTTGCTTTTTTTTCTGCCGGTAACAGTAGGTGTGGTGAAAGGAGGAAGTTACCAGCCAAGAAATGAAGACCAGTGAAATGAAGCTTCTTCTGAAGAAGGTGGGGCACCTTCTATTCTAGCAGGTTTCCTTAATTTAAATATAGTTTGCCTTGGGGGATGACTAATCAAAGACACAATGGGTTGGTAGCTGTAAGCAGCAATTTGACTACACCTGTTGAAACTAATGAAATTATTGCTTATTTGTCTTTTGCAAAGAATGTCAGGAAGACTGCAGATGGCACTGCAAGTCTGATAAGCATCTGGGTGGGGCCGGTGCTTGGTTTCACAGGGCCCTGCCTTTGGAGATTTCATGATGATCCCTAATATCTCCCATGTCCCTCCTGCTCTCCTGAATGCCATAGTCCAGAGTCCCTTCTACAAATCCTGTCACCACCTCAGGTAGGAGACAGGTGCACAGCACTGTGTTGTGACAAAGTACCACTTGGAGGTGTCTGGCTCTCCACTGGGCTCCCAAGCAACTGCTGTTTTGGATAACACTCATACAACTGGCATTCCCACATTTTCTCACAGACCTGCTGGAACCTCATAAATTCAGCTCTAATTCAATTAAGGAAGGCTTTTTTTTTGCTGGATGGGAGGAAGGAGGTTGCCAAGGAAAGACAACAATCAGGGGCAGGAAAGGAAGTCTGAAATTGGAGCTGGAAGGTATAGCGGCAAAATTGGAAAATGAGGGTGGTGAGGAGTTTGTAAAGGGATGAGAAGGGAGGGAGCAGGGATGGCTGCTGGATAGAAGTTGGGTGGTAGTTTTGCTTGGTGTTTTCTTAGCAAATTCTTCTAACATAGGCCAGGGAAAGGGAATGTGGGGTGGATTAGAAGTACCTCATTAAGCCCAGGCTCTGCTTTCTTTCCCTTGGTGATGATCCAATGAGGAGCTGAACTGTAAGAGCTCCCAGTGGCATAGCTGGTTCTTTGGTCCATGATGTACTTATTAAGCTTTTTGACTTTGCTAATTCTCAGGTTAATCCTTAACTCTTCCTGCTGTCTGCAGCTCCTTTTCCTTCAGACAAGTGTGTGCTGCTCCTCTGGTGCAGGCATGGATCACACTTGAGGCAGAGCATGTGTCTAGCGTGATTCTTTCACAAGAACCTTGAGCTCTTCAGCCTCAAGCAGCTCAGCAATCTGAGTCTCACTGAACATGTACCATGCTGATAATCACCCAGGCAAAAGCTGGGGCCTGTTATTTTGAAGATGATGAACTCTGAAAAAAGACACCAAATAACATTTGTGGATCTGGAAGCTCCAGGACAGTGCTTCTTCTGCTGCACTGACAAAAGAATATAATTTAAACATTGTTTTCCTTCCAGCTCCTTTCTCACCTCTACCAGTAATCCTAAACTCTGTCAAAATATTTTCCCTTAGCAAGAAGTTCTGCCAATGGTGAGACGGAATTGGTCCAACAGTGAAACATGAAGAACAGAAGGCTTTTACCTGTTGCAAAAGGCATCTGAGAATCAGAGATAAAATAAGGTCCTTGAGGGCCTTGCCTTTCATCTCAATACAAAAAGAGGTAACAATTTGTTGCCTGAAGCTAAGCCCTCCTCATTTCTTTTCCCTATCACTTTTTTTTGATTTTAATTTCCCATCTGAGGTTGCTCATCCGAGTGGCTTGCATGTCAAGAGGCCCTACACTGGGACTGGCAGGTTCTTCCTTGGAACTCTCAACCAGCCCTTGGAACACCATGATTATGAGTAACCACCATTCAGCATAGATTAGACTGTCTGTTCACTGTACACATTGGCAAACATTCCCAGGATGTCAGCACTGGAAATGCTGTCCACCACCACCATCAGATCCTGAGAGCAGGAATTCAAGTGCTTACAGGTTCTGCTGACCAACCTTTCACACCTGCCCCACACATCCTGCCTCAGCCACACACTTGTTAAAGATGGCAACAACTCACAGCTATTTGGGTCTTGTACACTGAACTCTAGACAATAATCCCACTGTGAGCTTTGAAATTGCAATTTGAGACAGTAAAAACTTTTTAATCATGTGTAGAAAACATTTAAGATCAGAATTGGCACCAACTTAAGAACAAATTAACAGAAAACATGAAATCATGTTATAGGCATGGAACATTTTGCACTTGGCTCTGAAATGTCAGAGCCTCTGCTCTTTCACATTCAAGAAAGAAGCATTTTAAACTCTTCATTGTGAGCAGAACCACTGTTGGAATCTGAAATTTTCAGAAATGTTATTTCTTTCTTAGGGCAGCTTATGAGAGCAATGGTCAGCTGAAAAATATTTTTATGCTGCATTTATGCATCCACTGTATAAAATCCCTCTGATTCACTAATTTCCCGTGGGTGGAACGTTTTCATGGAGATACTGGAGAGCCAAATCTGTCCACTTCATTTCTTGCTCTTTCACAGACTCAGTGGTGCCACCGTTGTCTTGCTCTGGTTCAGGGAGCTCATTCTGAGAACAAAACACAGGTGGAATGGATTCCACATGTAATACACTTCCTGCAAGCAGCAGGTTGTTATGATTTGTATGGATAGATACAAAACCCCACAAATGAGACCAGAGGGTGTATCTGAACAATAAATATCATACATACTGATCCACTTAAAAATATTGCTGAGCCCCATCATGAACAGTATTCTTTTCATTTGAATGTGGTGCTTAATCTAAAAGGTAAATTGTTTTCCAGGACCCTGGGGCCTTGCTATACACTCAGACTGCACACGCAGTGAGGGAGAATATACAGCAAATGCAAAGTAAGTAAATAACAGTACAATGCAATTATTCCATTGTTTGTTTGCAATGTGCTGCTTCTGCTGTTGCCAAGAATACAAATACTGCAGACAACTGGTTCTGTAAAATGTTATTTTCCTATGGCAGGTGAGAAGTCCTTCCTGTCTGCATGCTGGACTCGGGTGTAGCTGTGCTGGATCAACAGCAGAAGCCAGAACCTCCTGCCAGGTGTGCCACAGAGCTGCTCACAGCACAGTAAAGGGAAGGAAAGTTTAACTGAGATTTCATTTTCCTTCCTTTTATTGTTTGTTCTCTGTCTTGCTGTATTGGTGTAGTCACACTGAGTGTGTGCTATTCTGCCAGATACCATTTAGGCAGGAATTCAGAGTTCTAGATCTCTGGAAATGTCAGTATGAGCTAAATAAAATGTTTCAGCTTTGAAAATAACGAATGATTCGAACCCATTTGAGTTCCCAGAAATGTCTTGAGTGAGCACTGGAGCAGACTCTCAGGACAGGCTCAAATACCACTTTCACAGCTATTCTGGTTGCTCCTTTGCAATGGCCCTGAGTAAGTCCCCTGTGAATCTATGCTGGTTTTTCTATGTGATCAGAACCAATCCCATCTCTGGGGATCTTCATATCCACAGCCAGGCCTTTCTTTCTATTGGTAGTTGGTGAGGCTTGCTTCTCTGAGGCTGTTATCTGTATGTGACTGTAAGCCATCATGAGATGGCTCTAAGGGAACAAACAGTAATGTTTGGACTCAGGGTGAAGGCACTTGTCAACAAGGAACCCCTGTTTATGATACTCAGCTTGCCTAATAAATGTTATCCCAAGCAAAGGAGGGTTTGGGCTCTTTTAGCTGAGAGTTATGCTTCTGCAAGATGCTTCCCTCAAGCCCAAATCTTGGCAGGAAATTGTGTGCTGGACATACGGATTTTGAGTTGGGCAGCTGCTCCTTGCTCTCTCTGAAAAGCCAGTGGTGGCAGGGCTAAAGCTTGAACCATGTCACAGATTTGGAAATGTCTCTCTGCTGAAAGAAACCAGCACCCCACAATCTCCATGGCTGCTTTACCTGTGCTAGCTGGGGTAAAGCTGGTGTACCAGAGTGAAAAAGGGAAGGGAAAATGCTCAGCTACCTTTAACTTCCCTGGAAATTTCAAGATAGCTGAGGAAAGGTGTCAATGTGGGAGATCTGAAGTTTCAGCTCTGGACTCTGTAGGATCAGCAGTAGCTTTTCCCCTGCTGCCCCTCTCCAGCCTTGCAGTTGTACCCCGGATGAAAGGAGAGGTGCCATGCCTTGGGCACAGCACCGCAGGCAAGAGTCCTGCTGCACCTGCCATTCCTTCCCTGCTGTCCTGGAACTGCCAACAACAACACTGTATCTGGGAAAGACTGCTTTGAAACATGTATGAAAATGTCTCAGCTTATTTTAATGGCATTGCGGGAAGTGGAAATAAAGTGTAACCAAGACTGGAACTGTCAGTGTGAGACTGATCCTCGCTCTCCAACCAGGAAAGTACCTCAACACCAGGAACAAAAAAGGGATGCAGAGAGAAAGGATGATTCTACTTCTCCCTGATACCAAACCCAGGACAGTGCAATGGGAAGGGCACTACAGTTCTGAGAGGATTCAGGAACTGCTCAGGGGACAAGGGACAGAGGCATCCATGTCCTCATGCACTCAGGAATGACTGGCATAAAGGGCAGGAGGTAGTCAGACCCAGGAGCCTCTTGTACAAATTAATTGCACCACAAGCAACACTCTGTGCCTTTTCTTGGAAGGGACTGTGATGAAAGCAGCAGCCTTAACTCAGATTGATAAGTAGCAATTCACCTACCAGAGGGATGGCCACGTCCTCGTAGGGCAATTTATCTTCCCTCCACGCATCATCGATCAGATCCAGGATCCTGCCATCCCTCTGCACCTCGCTGTCCATCGTCACAGCGGGGGAGAGCAGCTAAATCTGTGACACAAAGCAGATGCTGTTTTAACAACATCCCCAGCCAAGGAGCTGGAGTCTGGACTATGCTCCAGTTTTGATGCAATCCATATGAAGTTTAAACTTACAAGGATACCTTGATTTCCCTAATCCACTCAAAAAGGGGTTATAACCACAGAGAACAACTTCATCTGAAAAGAACTCTATCAGAGTGAATTGCAGATTGATATGCATCAGAGATGAATTTATAAAACCATCTGGTTATTGATTATATTTACGTGCGTTTCTATCTACCGACTGACTTTTAGAAGTCTAATTTGAGTGAGTCTGAGCACCTAGAACTGCCCAAAACCCTTTACTGACTGCTGGCTTACAGCCCCTGACCAGTGCCGTGCCTTACCGACTCCTTCACATGTCTGGGAGAGCCACAACAAAGGACTTCAAGGTACCCAAAATTCTGCCCCAACCTGAAGTCCAGGGAAACCGGTGAAACAGAAGCAAAACGAGACCTATCTTTCACTCCCAGCTCCTATAATTACTCCAGAGTGTTTCATTGTACTCTGCCCTCCTTGAAGGGCCACCCCAGTCCCTCGCCCCGCTGTCCCCCTTCGGGGCCGCAGCAGCAGGCAGCTCGATCCTGGCGGGTATGATGGGAGAAGTGACACTCGCCAGGCCTGGCACTCGCCGGCTGCCGGAGCCGCGATGGGGGCTGAGCGCATCCCAGCCGCGGCGCGCTGCGATCCCTGCCTCTCCCGGCCACCGCGGCTCCGTGACCGCCCGTGTCCCGCGGTGTCCCCCCGTGTCCCCCCGGTGTCCCCGCGCTCCCCTGCCCGCCCTACCCTGCCCATCTCCGGGGCCGGCGCTGCGCAGGCGCCGCCCCAGCGCATGCTCAACGCTGCCGCCGCGGGGCCGGGCCGTGCCCGCCGCCAGGGTGGGAAAGGCGGGAAGGAAGAAGGGAAGGAAGCAAGGAGGTCAGGCAGGAAGGAAGGAAACAAGCAAGGAAAGCAGGAGGGCGGTCGGCCGGCCAGCCAGCCAGCCAGCCAGCCGGAGCTGGGGTGCCGGGCAGCCCGGAGCGGAGCTTGGCCCGGGGGCTCGGGGCTGCTCCCCGGGGCGCGGCGCTGGAAGGGCCCCGGGCAGGTGGCGGGGCAGGCTCTGTAAGGGCTCGGCCGGGAGCGGCTCGGCACGGCGGGAGTGGGGAATGCCTGCCGGAGGCAGCTCCGGGGCCTGGAGCGGGGAGCGCTGCCCGGGCACGCTGGCCCCGGCCCCTTCACAAACGTAAGCTGCACAGGGCAGGCTTGGGTTAAACATCAGGAAGAATTCCTTCACCGAAGGGCTGATTGGATATTGGAAGGGCCTGCCCTGGGCGGCGGTGGTGGCGTCCCCATCCCTGGAAGTGTTTAGGGAAAGACTGGACGCGGCACTCAGTGCTCTGGGCTGGGTGACAAAGTGGGGATGGGTCACAGATTGGACCTGATGGTCTCAGAGCACTTTTCCAAGCTCAGTGACTCTGGGATTCTCGCCCTGCGAGGGGTGGTTCGCTCCGGGCTCCAGCCGCAGGTGCCGTTCCTGCCGCTGGCGAGTGGAGCTCGCCTGTGGTATTGCCTGTGGGAGGTTACTGCTCCTGTTGTGTTCATTGGAAACATGCTTCCAGCACCTCTGGAAGATCGCATCTTTCTGTGTTTTTAAATGCGGACTAATCCCAGTCTTGTCTCATGGGCGCTATTCTTAAGTCCTCCTGCATATTGTAAAGTTCTCTCCACTTAACTCTGCTACAATTCTGCCTTGAGCTGGGGTGTTAAACCTTGTTTATTTTTAAATGTGTTGTCTTGTTTTGAGCTTTTTTTTCTTTTTTTTTGGAAAAACTTCAATTTTCTTCACTTTCAATAAGTGACCAGCCAGCTCCTCTTGCTTCAGCTGTAGTTAATGAAGGAGATTATTTCCTTGTTTCCTCTTGTGGGTCTTTACTCAGGTGCCTGTAACTTACACATTGCAACTTGCAAACAGAAGAGGCCAAAATTTAATACTAAGTTAGCAAACCTTATGTAGCATACAACTGGCTAGAGGTGTGTGAATTTAAGGCTTTTCCCCAAAATCTGGGTATGCCAGCAAAGTTAGCAAAGCTGGCAGGCTGTGAGAGTGGTAAGGCAGAGGCACAGAGCTGTCCCTTCCATGGATGTGTCCAAGGCCAGGTTGGACAGGGCTTGGAGCAACCTGGGATAGTGAAAGGTGCCCCTGCCCATGGCAGGGGTTTGGCATGAGATGGCTTTAAGATCCCTTCCAACCCAAACTGTTCTTGAATTCTATGCTGTCTGTCTCCTCATCTCTCTGCCCGCTGAAAATTGATTCTGTGTAGGTGTGATTAGAATGAAAGAGGAGAGCTGCTACTGTCTAATGTCTGCTGTTGCCACCTGGAGAGCTCTTGGAATGCTGTCAGCAGCTCAGGGGATCTGCTCATCTGCTCTCCTCAGCACCCTGCCCTCAGCAGAACCACCAAGTTGTTCTGCATACTGATTGAGTTTTGCTACGCACAAACAGGACCAAAGACAGACAAAACACTGTCAGAATAGGGATAGGATTTTCTTCTGTGCATTTTTTATATGCTTGTGGTTTAAAACACAGCTCCCAAGGACAGCTTTTAATTCCTAAATTGTGTTTTAAAGTGCTGTAGGAGCATGATAGAAGGTTCTTTGAGAAAGAGAGCTAAGCTGAGCCTGCATTTGCTGTGACCTGCTCCCCTTTTGCTGATTGCTTAATAATGCCATGTTAAACTTAGAGGAAAGATGGTGAAAGGATCCATCTTCAGTACTTGAAAAGTGTTTAGATTTTTGACACAGAAGTTTATGATAATAGCTCTGGACAAGTTTAACCATTTTTGCATTAGATGCAGTTTCATGAAGGAGGCATTGAAATAAATTCCTGCTTCATGGCAACTTCTAATTCCCCATTTTTGGTTTTAATGTAAACCCTTCTCACTTTCACCAAGATCTGAAATTTCTTTGAGTATGCATGTGTTAGTTACTTAAAAGGTGTAATTTATAACTGAAGCAATGTACTGCTACTGTAAAGCTGTCCAACTTGTTTTCATAATTTAAGGCATAATTTGAGAGGAAATTTTAAGGAGTTTATGTTTTCTTAACACAACCGTATGAACAACCAGTGTGTTCTGGGGGTGGTGGTAACCTGCATGGTCTCTTTAACCTAGTCTGTAATAGAGGCCTGGAAAAGATGTAATTTATGGATGAATTCTTGCTGCTACTCTCTGGTGTTTTCTCTCTGAAGTGACAAACTTCCCTGCCAGAGGTGGATCTTGGGCTGGCCCCTTTGGAGCCCAGATGTTCCTATTTCTCCACAGGCTGGTGCTCCCAGGAGATCTACCAGTCCCTCTGTGTTGAGTTCACACAAGTGCAGATTCTCATTGCTCCTATCTGAATTTATTGGATCACATGATTATACCACTGCAATTTGGTGGTGCTGGATGGTAACATTTGTTATATTTTTTTGGTAGAAAAATCTGTTTTCCTCTATTTGGCTGTAAGTTCGTGAAGGTGCCATTGTTTTCCTCTCCTGTAATTGCATGCTCCTTGTATGTTTTTTGATTTCTTTGCTTTGTGGGCTTCCACTTTTCCTGCAGTTGGATGGAGAAGAAGCCTGGTTTGTGCATTGCCATGGGTGACCACTGCTTTCCTGTACTTCCCTAGAACTGAAGCCACCAGGATTCAGTGATGGAGGCTTTGCTGGAAGGAATGCAGAGAAGTGGGCGGGGAGGGTATGTATGCAACTGTACACAGCAGTCATTCCAGATGATTTAAGTATTAATCTTGCCTCTTACTCAGAATAAATCCTCTGGTGTAAGTGTGCAGTGGCCTTCAGCTGCTGCAGAAGTGAAGTCACTGGGGGAGCTGGCTCTGCACTAATCCCTGCTTATAGTCTTAATTGTCAGAATTTAGTTGCACATCTTCCTGAAACCTCAGTCTCTTTTTTCTCAGTTGTTGTAAACTATTCTTACTGTCCAACATCAGGAGCAGTAGTAAATAGAGTTGTGAATAAATATTTATTTTGTAACAGCCTTGCAAGGTTAATGAGATGTGACTTTGTTATCTGATTTCACTGAAAACATCTGATTATTTCCTGCTTGTGTTGAAACTGCAGAGTCCCACTCAGCTCTGAGTGAATCCTTAATGCTCTAAGGTGAGAGTCTCTAGACTTTTCAATCCCCGAGAGAGACTGTAGTGACAATAACAGAACAAAATGCTTTATGTGTTAAACAACCGTGAAGCAAAAGTCACTGGTGCCATTTTCCTAGTCATCCTTGAGAATGTGACACAAATTTATTTGATACTGTATCTTCTTTAGAGAGCTGGTTGCAGAAATCGAGTTTAGAATTTGCTACATATTAGCAGATGCTGTGAAGGAAATGTTCCTGCTCTGCATAATAGCTGCTAATTTTTGGTTAACTCACAGGACAGGGTGAACTTCAAATGTGACTGATTTTGGCTCCTTTAAGAAGTATTTCTTTTCCTATAGAAAAAGTGCCAAGTAATGAAGTGTGCATATGCCCTGGGGGAACAGAGAAATTTCCATCCCTTAACCTATTGATTTCCATTTCTTTTCAGTTCTTCCCTTTGACAGGCAAATTAAAGGGGTAGAGATCATTATGGAGTTCACCACCCTCTAGGGCTGTGTCTGGCAAACCTTAATATTGTCCCTGTCTTGGCAGCTGGGAAGTTTTAGAGGAGTTACTTGAATTGGCTTCAATAATTACTGCACCAAATTAGAAATCTGGGCATCGCTAGGGAGCTTGTGCTCCCCGATGGATTGTGAGGGTTTGATTCTTCATTATCATGTTGTCATCCAGCCCCCTCTGCTTCAGGGTTTGTCTGCATTTGTGATAAACTTCTGTTTTTGGGAGCTCATAGCTTGGCTGTGAGATTCCTCTGGTGACTGAAACCTGCTATAAAATGCCACTGCCTGGAGAGCAGTTAAGGCAATACAAAATATGAATTAAACACGCTTTGGTTTACTTACATAATGCCTAGTACCCGAGGCAAAAGGCTGAATGCCCAAGTGTGAAATGATGTGGTTTAGTGGCATGGATGGTATTGAGTAAAATGTTGGACTTGATGATCTTGGAGATCTTTTCTGACCTTAATGATTCTATGATTCTATTCTGTGCAAGCTCATTTGAAGAGAATTCAAAGCACTGAGTGTGCAGAGTTGGTGCCTTGGTGCCAGTCAGTTCTGCTGCCTTTGTTGGCTTGGGACACTGAATGTGTTGAGTGGGACCTGCTTTAACTCCAGGCTCTCTCCCCTCCAGTGGTGGGTTCTTGACCTCCTGTGAGGCCGAGCTGCAGGAGCTGATGAAGCAGATAGACATCATGGTGGCTCACAAGAAATCTGAATGGGAAGGGCAGACACAGGCTTTGGAAACTTGTCTGAGTGCTCGGGAGCAGGAACTTTCCTCTGCCAAGGCAGCTCTGCAGGAAAAACAAAAGGAGGTACCTTGGTTTCATTACTATTTTTTGGTTGGAGTTGGCAGTATGTTTTACCTGTTAGAATCAGGAAATCAGAAATAGAATTTTTAAAGGACCTGTTGGAACAAGGTGTCTGGTTCATAACTCAATCCAGTTCAAGTGATCTGCTCCCCTAGGGTTGGTGGAAGTCCACATATTGAACTGTTAGACTTATTAGAGAGAGCCCAGGGGCGCTGGTTCTGGCTACAGCAGTAATGAACAGCCCAGCAACCTGCAGTCATTGGTAGAAAAAACCCATTTCCTACTATATAAACTACACCAAGACAACCATTTCCTCCTATGAACTACACCAAGATATTGCTGGGAAACTCTCCATGGGCTTTTTTACAGAGCTCTGGTTTTGTGATCTTTAAATGAAAGCCTGAGGGAAGTGCAAAAAAAAATTGGTGGAAAATTATTAGTAAGCAAAGTTTTTGTGCAGGATGTGGACCGTAAGGTGCAGTTGAGCCACAGGATTTTCATTTGCAAGAATGATGATTCTTATCATATAGGTTATTGTTATTATTATCAATTATGTTTTCTCAAGACACTTGAAATGTCTCTTACCACCAAAAGCAAACATGGATTTCAAACTGAACTGTCAAGTATGTTTGAAGTCACTGCTAGAGTATATTCACACTTTTAGTTTAGTCATATGAATTTTCTGTGGGTTTTCTTTTAATTTTAATTTGTTGGCTTGTGACCACTCAGGTTGTGGTTGGGAAAAAGATGGGAGGAAAAAAAGAAAGGGAGAAAAATGAGTCACAGGAGCAGTTGAATCAGTGTCAGGGAAGTCTTTTCTATGAGTTTCAAAACCCCTTTTCTTACTTTTTCCTTGCTATTAGAATTCTCTCCTTTCTCTGAGCATAGTAAGATGATGACATGGCCAACTTTTCTCTTGGTAGATAGCTTGAAATCATAATGCATATTTGTGATGAGTTTATGAAAATACTGGATAGAAGTAGGCACAAGCCAAATACGTCAGCTTTGTCCCCAGGAGTGAAATCCAGAAACTGGGTCAAAACAAGAGACCACAACAGAAACAGTTGTGGCCCCAGCCTACCAAAGCCTCCATCTATTTCATAATGATGGGCTCCACTGAAATATCCATGTATCTACTGGCAATAAAGTCCCTTTCTGTTGTATTTATTTGCTTTTTATCCCTTTGTTCAGGTTGGCATGCTGCGTCGCCAGGTTGAGGATGTGGAAAAATCCAAGCAGGACATGGTTAGAGAGTATGAACAACAGCTGAAGAAATTTCAGGAGGAGGTGAGTTGCAAAAAGAGAAGTTTGGTTTCTAGTTCCCAGTTGATGATGGATCAATTACTTTGTGTCATTGTTTTTGTTTCAATGCTGTGGTTTTAAAACTGCCCACTCTGTTAGTGTTTGTGTGCTTAGCAAAAAGAGGATTGAGCATAGATTAAGTGACATTTGTATGGCTCAATTGGCCTGTTTTTTGTGATTTGGAGGAGGTTGGTGACAGACAGAACTGTTGGAGTAGAAATGTTTTCTTATGTGGGACATCTGCGGAAGTTCACTGCAAGAATGTCCTGTGTTTGCCCATCCCAGCCACCACAGGGCTGGTTCTGGAGCTGCCACAGGTACAGGCAGCAGCAGTTTGCTCTTTCAGCATTTCTGAAATTCAAAAAGGATGGAGATGTAACTGGCTTGGCTAGTGTGAGATCAGGAAATAACGGTGGTGTGTAGTCTCATCTTTTTACCTTTGTTAACACTGATGACTTTAGCAGGGATTTTGTACTCTCAAGGAATATTAGTCTTAATACCTGTTATAAAAACTGAGTGTACGTAGAAAATGCTGTTTGATAGTAATATCAGAGCTTCCATCTCAAAGCCTCTTGCTCAGTGCAAGGTGATACCTGTCCTGCAGGTGGTATAACAGCATTCCAGATTTATGCCTGAACTCCTTGTCTGTCTGCACTTGCCAGTAGCAGGGAGTAAACTGGCATGAGCAGCTCATAGAGCACTGACCTGTTTTCTCTGGAGGGCTGGGCCTAGTTCCTGCTCACTGTAAGCCATAAGTGAAATTAATTTGGTAGTCTCTGCTCTGATGACAGAAGGCATCTTTTCTCATTTAAAAACACCTCACTATTCCATATGACTAACAGGCCTCATTCGCTGGGTGTTCTCACTGGAATTGTGGATAAGCTGCAGAGCAAAGCTGAGGTACATTGGCAGATCAGCCTAAATTGCTATGGCTGAAATACAGCCTGTGTGTTTTGGCCTAAATTGCATTTTGTGGGTATTTTACCTACACAGTATTAATGCTGATGACATTGAGCTCCAATATTCCTCAGTCTTCTGTTTTTACTACTGTTTGGGGAAATTATTTCTGTCTCTGTTTACCACCATTTCCAGTGCAATTACAGGTACAGTGTCTAACTTACTGAGACTGTTGAAAGAATAAACCTCTTATCTCCTGATATGTTTGGCAAAAGATGTTGGTATTAACTCTAAGCCTGAACATCTGTCTGTTCCCACTGAACACACCAAACTACTGAATGCATCAAATCTCGAATCAGATATTTTTTCTTCTCATGGTCCTTTTGTTCATCCATGGGCTTAGCTTTGTCCATCAGTAAAACAGCAGTGATGGCTTTTCAAATTCATGTGGCTATTTGGAAGCCTTTTATTTAATAGTTAAGTAGGGGGGAGCTCATCATATGAAAAGTTCGCTGCTAGTTGCAAGTGATTATTTGCACGGAGGGTCATTTAAATGTCAAGAGTTTTTTCCTCATTCCTGCTTCTGATACAACTTCAGCATCCTAGCAGCAGGCGTAGGAGTGATATTTTCTGTTGGCATTCTCCACTCATTGTGAAATACACAGTGTATCTAAGCAGAAAATGACAGATGAAGTGGTGTTGATATTATGGGTAATGGCAATTCTCAAACCTTCCTTCTCCCACTAAGCAGGAGAGTTCCAGTTCCCACCTGAGCTGCACAAGTGTATTTTGATCACACAAGATTTACCTGTGTGTGGTGTGGTGGGTGTGCTCCTGTGGGTGAGCAGATCAGCCACAGATGCTGCTGGCTCTTCCTGGGGCTGGGAACCACCTGTAGAGAGGGGGATGCTGTGTTCTTGCTGCATTGACAGCTGGCTGTAAACCTCCATCTGATCAATATTTCAGTCATGCTTTAATTATGGTACGACAGAGCTTTAGTTAAAGCTGCTGATGTCATGACTTCAGTGGCATCTTGCTACTCTCATACAACTCGTGTGTTTTGCTGTGCTGTTGGAGTAAAAGACTCATTATCCAAATAGAAGCCTTCACTTGGGAGCTGTGTGGCCCTGATGAGGGCATTGTTTGTGTGAACCACTTTCAAAGGGCTGTTTAATTCTTGCCTTGAGGCCTTGAGCAAAGCTCTCTCTTGCACTGTATCCTGCAGTTGTCCCGGCTGAGGAGGAGCTATGAGAAGCTGCAGAAGAAAAAAAGAAGCAGAGGAGAAGCTATCAAGGGACAAGAGGAGGACAAGTTTGAATTGAGCCGACTGACCAGGAAGCTGGAGGTATGTGGTGAAAAACCAAGTGCTGACCAGCTTGTATGTATTAACTGCCTTATTGGGCTTCACTGGTGACTGAACTGTCCACTAGGAAGTGCACAGTGACTCCTGCTTAAGGAGCACTGCCCATCCACTCTCCAGGTGCAGCTCTTCTCAACTGCATGTGTGATAAAGGCAGCTTCATGTGTTGGGGCCTCTGACTGCACTGCATTATAGAGGCACCACACTGCAACACTGCATAAACCTTAATGCTGTTCTTACCCTTAGACTAAATAAAAGGAAGGAGGTACTGGAAGAGTAACTAATTATGTGAATGGAATGAATCCCAGTGTGGGGAGGTTGTATTCTCACTTCTTTGAGGAGGAGGGAGCTACATGTCAAACTTCTTCTCAACCCTGTCTCATCTTCTAATCTTTCTGCTCTGCTGAGCTCAACCCCACTCAGTTTTCTCCTCCTGAGAGATGTGGTAACAACACACATCTGACTGATGTAGTGCCCAATTTTTGGAGCAGAGATTAGCAGTCAAATTCTGTATTTAATTCTTGTCATCTTGGTGATTTCAATAGCAGCATGTTTTGGAAGCCAAAGCCAGTCTGAATTGTTAAACCCCTGACAGCAAAGCCATGAAATCAGCCATGAATGTTTTGGCACTTAACATTTGTGAGCTTTACCTCAGATGGGGAAGGAGTGCAGCGAGCACGGTGTGTGAGGGCTCTGCACTGCTGAGCTGCTGCATCAGGTGACTGGCTAATGGTTTCCCTGCTGGGGGAAAGGTGTGAGGATATGGTGGGGAGAGAAGCATACGTGGATGTGAACTGGAGGGGGATGTACTGCTCCAAGCCACCCCTGCTGTCCTTGCAGGAGTTCCGTCAGAAATCACTTGACTGGGAGAAGCAGCGCCTGCAGTACCAGCAGCAGGTGGCATCGCTGGAGGCGCAGCGCAAGGCTCTGGCAGAGCACTCCGAGCTCATGCAGGTACAATTAATGTGTGCTGGAAGTTTCTGCTTTGTTTGTGGCAGGGAGGGAGAGGCTAATGAAATCTCTCAGGCTCCCATCCAGTTCAGATTGCCATTGAAGTGACTTTTAATGTTCTGGCGAAATAAGGTTTGCTTGTACGAGTGCTGTATGGAAAAAAGGTCTGGAGTCTGTCATCAGAGATTAGATAAACCTTGTGCAGCTCTCCCTGCCATCACTCTGGTTAGCAGAGAGGAGAGTAGGATGCAAATCTCCCTGAGAGGCAGAAACCACAGCATATGACACTTTAAAATATGTTACATCATGTTGTCTACTTGAAAGCTGTGTACCTGCCAGCAGGTAGATATGTACCTTGTGGGTCCAGCTCAGAGGGTACTGTTGGAAAGCAATCTTCCCCTGCAGCAGAGACTTCCATAAAATACTGAAGCAACAGCAGTTTTCGGCCCCCCACCCCTTGTTTTAGGTCTCTCAAAGGCAAGAAGTAGTGGGGCTGCTGTTCTGCAAAGCTGATGGCTCAGTGAATTAGTGGTGCTGCAGCAGAGCAAGATGAATTGACCTAGAGCACAGCTGTGAAGTCACACAGACACAATCACAGCAGACACTGATAAGAAGCTCTTGCTGGGGACTTTGCCTTAATGGGCTCCTGAGTTGCTCTTGAGTGGAAGCTCCTGCGAGGAGGGAGACTGTGATGACAGGATTGAAGCTGGCTCTGACAGGGGCTTTGTGAGAGGCTGACACCAGGAGATCTACAAATGCAGAGAGAGTCCTTGAGCAGAAGGTCTTGCTGCTCTGCTGTCTGTGTGTCGTTGATAGCTCAATTGTTTGGGAACAGATGTGTCCTTGGAGCTCAGGCTGGGACACTGGGGCACAGAGGAGCTTGTCTTACTGTGCAGCAGAAAACCAGGAGGCTGGGGAGGTTTTCCCAAAGCAGCATAAGTGCCTTAGGTGCACAGGTACTGTGAAGAGACTGCCTGAATCCTCAATTGCTTTGAAAAGCCCAGCATGGAAGTGCTAAATTTTTTGCCTTGGATGTTTCTGTACATTTTACATGCTTAGTTGTCTTTCTAGCACAAGGTCAAGCTGAGATCCATGACCATGGAGTACTTCCCCTCTCTCTCCTTTCATCTGGCTTCCCCTCAGCTCTTCCACAGCAGCTTTGGGAAGCCTGAATTTTCCCCAGTACAGACCACCTTCTGGAGCACCTGCAGCCTTTAAAGTCAGCCTTTCCTAAAAGCCTGGAATTCTCTGCTGGCCTGGATGTTGTGTGGCTGGAAACAAGAGACAGCTTAAATGTTTTCTTAATGCAGAAATAAATGTTCAGGCAGTCTGATCCTCTGGCTTCTTGGGTGAAGAGAGGCTCTGCTCTAAACTCTTGGCCCTCTTGATTACCTTTTCTGTCATGACTATTTAAATAATAATAAAAGGCTGTAATCAAAACTATGCCATAGCCTTGCAAATGAGCAGTTCTTACAGTTTGTGTAAATCAAGCCATGTGATGCTTCTGAAGCTGGCAGGCGTTGCTACTCTTTGAAACTGGGAGGATAGGACTGCTCAAATATTTTGTTTGAGCCTTTAAAAATTCAAAGATTTTATACAATAAGGGACTACATGAAGTGAATGTTCCTAGAAGCTTATGTGAGAGCTGGCTTGTTAAATTTCACCAGCTAGCTGTGTGGAAAGAAATGCTATGAAATAAAGTATTGTGCCTATAAATTATAGAGCAGATATTGTCTGCTACTCATACATTCCTTGTAACTTTTTTGTCTGCCATTAGAACACTGAAAAATTCAAAGTGAGTACTCCCCCAAGCTGCTGGAACCAGGTATTTACTGCAGAGAGCAAAGCAAATTGGCTGTTACAACTGGCTTGTTTTGGGGCTGTTTGGTGGTTGTGGCTTTGCAATTGTGCACCCTGAGCTGCTTTCTGTCCTGGTGTGGAATTAATGGTTGGGTAATCTCTGCCCTGTTTGGTTTACAAACTTTCTTACCTGCAGCTATTAGTCCTGGTCTAGCCTTGAGCTCATGAGCAAAATAATAGCAGGAGGCTTTGTTCTTAGACAAATCATACTTGGGCAGCTGGAGGGATTTGAGATTCTCATTTTCCAGATTTTCTTTGAACTGCTTTTGGAATCAAATGTCTCCCCCTTTTTTCATTTTATTTTTTACTTATTCTATTTGCCTTGGGAAGTTTTATCCATCATGTAACCCTGGAACAATACTGTCCCTAAGTCCCTGGAAGGTATTGTTGAGAATGAGAATGTGGCTCATTAGACTAAGAAATCAGTAGCTGTGTTGGAATGTCTCTTTGGTAGAACTTTGGTGGTTTTGCAGTTTAGCTCTAGCAGGTGCTTGCTGTTGCAGACCCAGCTGGCCAGTCGGAAGCAGATGCTGGACTCGGTGGAGCTGGCAAACCGCTCGGAAATCCAGCACTTGAGCAGCAGGCTGGAGAGGGCCAAGGACACCATCAGTGCCAATGAGCTGGAGGTGGAGAGGCTCAGCATGAGGGTGGATGACCTCAGTGAGGACAATCGCATCATTCTGGAAGATCAGCGCAGAGTTCAAGAGGAATTAAGACAGTCCAAGACAATGTTAGAGGTCAGTGGAGGAACTCTTAAGAAACTGGGTCTGAAGTGTGGGAAGGCTTTTCATCCTGGAGTTTTTGTCTCTTTCTAGAGCCTTTGTAAAGTTCCTGATTAGCATCAAAATTGACTTTGTAGGCATGTGCTGCTCTGCAGTATTTCAAAGGGTCCTAAAAAATCTGATCAACCTCTTGTCACATTGCAACTAACTGGTTTGGTCCATCTTGCAGCAGTCATTCCTTCTGCCTCCTGTGCAGGTGCTGCAGGATGAGAAGATGGAACTGAGAGCCACCTTGCAGTCTCAAGAAGATTTCATTAGCAGCTCGAAACTGCACCAGGAACAGTTACAGAAACAGCTGGACAGGATGACTGAAACTCTTCACACAAAAGAACTCCTCATCAGGTAGCATCTGTGCCTTGCTGGTACTTTGGCTCTTCAATCCAGATCTATGTTCCAGGTTTCTCACTGAAGACAGTAGCAGCATTTTCATGCAGCTGGATCTGTATTGGTTGTATTTAACATAGTGCACTGCAGTTTATCACAAGCACTGTGCTGCCTTGCAGCATTTTTCAATTTGCATTGCTTTTGGAATTAGCAGATAATCAGTGAAGGGCATGGAGGGAATCCACTTTCCTCAGCTGGGTTTCTGGAGGCAGCGCAGGGCTTTTGAGGATGTTTCTCCCAGGCATTTTCAGCCAAGTGCTGGAGGCCTTTCAGGGTTTGATAACATGCTTATTAACCTAGGTGAAAGTTCTCACTGGTTGGGGCTTGGTGATGTAACTACATCTGTGACAAAATCATGTTGGCCTTCTGCCCTGGCAATGTGCAGAGGCTGTTGGGTTCTGGTGGCTGTGTCAGAAGGTTTGGGTGTTGGTCACCTACCAGTCTCTGACAGGGAGGCCAACATCAAAATAAAATGTAATCTTTTTCACTCAGCCTTAACTCAAGCAGGAGCTGTCATCCAGCTGCTGTGTTTGCTTACTCACACTGGTCACCTGCTTTTCAGTGCTGTGTATTTTTCAGAGAACTCCAGAAAAACAGCAGTTATGTTCCCTGTACCAGTGAACTCAGACATGTGTCTGTGCTGGATTAAAGCTGCTGTTTCTGTGTAGGGCCTTGGAGGAGCGCTTGCAACAGAAGCCATTGTCCTCTGCAGGGCTGGAGCTGGAGCAGGTGCTGCTGCAGCTGGATGTTGCCCAGAAGAAGGAACAGCACTTGCAGTCAGAGGTGACTCGTCTTGAGAACAGGTAACCCTCTGCTTGCTCCCTCTGCAAGTGCAAGTAGATCTGGATAATAACACAGCACCTAATTGTGTTCATCAAGTTAACCAGTGATTTTTATAGGCTTGTTTTAAATATCAAAGGGCCAAAGAAATCAAGTGCTATTCATTTTGCAGGGTAATAGTGACTGCTTTGCTAATTGATTGGCTGCCTTTCTCTGCACATGGTGGGTGTTCTCAGGGTTCCAGCTTGCTTAGGCTGAGCACCTTCACTCACAGTAGGCTAAGGAGTCTTTGTTAGGCAGCTGGTAAGAACCAGGTCCGGACCTTCCTGTGAAATGAGGATTATAAACAAATCTCTGCAGAGAGACTGGGGACTCCCTGTCTCTAGAGGTGTTCAAGACCAGGCTGGATGGGAGTTGAGGCAACCTGGTTCAGTTGAAGGTGTCCCTGCCCATGGCAGGGGGTGGAACAAATGGTATGGGGTGGAGCTTTAGGGTCCCTCCTAACCCAAAGCATTTTGTGATTCTATGATTCCGCTCCAAGTTTGTGGTTTTCAGACTTGTGTTTACATATAAATTTTGTAATCTTAGTTTGTAAATAAACAAGTAAGAAACAGCTGTTATCTGTTAGATGAGCTTCCTGATCTCTTGTGAAATCATTTTGGAAAACAAACCCAGAGGATTGGTAAGGAACTTGTAGGCTGAGTTCAGTTTCTGTTGTAATGGACATAAAGGACTGCCTGAAAGATCAAAGTTTCTCTGACCATTTCCTCCTCCTTGGGTTATTCTAATCTATACTTTTGCATTTGGCACCCAGCCTGGTGTCTTCAAATGCCAGGTGTGTGCAGCTGAGCGAGGAGCTGGGTGAGAATATCAAAGAGCTGCAGTCCCTGGAAGAAGACCAGACTGAGTCAAGGGCAGAGATTAAAAAGGTAACTTGGCTTTGTTCCTGGGGAGTGGGATGGCACTGGTGGGGTGAGCTGATCCCTGTGTGCCAGTGCCTCAGCAGTGGCACCAGGGCAGGGCTGCTGGCAGGCAGGGATTTGCTGCAGGTAAGGAATACACCTGGCAGAGGAAGGGTTGAGAGGACACCTGTTTGCAGGTGTCTGAACCTGGCTTTGTGAGCATCTCCTGGGCCTCCCCCAGTACTTCTGTACACTGTAGAGATATTTGAATTACTGCTGGAGGGGCAAATATGCAAAGAAATGGGGGTCTGGAATCCTGAGTTTAAGCCTAATATAGGGTGAAGAGCGGAGAAGGAGTGAGTTTGCTGTAATATGTCCTGTCACACTTGAGGCAGGACTTCAAATGTGTCCTGGTCCCTGTGTGAATAAGGGAGTGTGTTTCAGGCTGGATAGCTGGGCATGAGGGCAGGGGCTGGGAGGAATGGAGCAGCTCACCTGCCACGAGGGGCTCACCCCAGAGCTCTGAGCACCCAAGGGGGGCAGGCCCTCCACTCACTTGGCTTTTCATAATGGTCTGCATCAGCTCATGTGAGAGCTTTCACTGGAGCCTGGTAGAGTGGAAGCCTCATTGAACCTGAGTGAAAAACCTCACTTGTGTGGAAATCCTTCATCCTTTATTCTGAACATACAGAGGTGCAGATCTTGCCAGAGATGTGTGCTTGGTTACACATCTAAACAGCCACACAGTAAATGAATCTCCCACAGGCTGCTGGGGAGGAGGGAGAGATTTATGAAGGCTGTTTCTGTTTTATATACTTGGGAGGCATTGAGGTGACATGGAGATAAATCACCATGTGAACAGTATTTACATGGGTAGGCAGAGATCATCTGGTTCAATTTTCTAAAATGCTTGTAATTCTCAGAAAAATCCTGTGTGTTTGGGTGGTTTATATTTCTGACTAATGGAATGGAGTCCTGGGGAAGGAATTATGCTGCTGTTGGTCTGTCGTGCCACCGAATAAATATAAAGTGTGCCTACCAGTATATTGTATGTGGTGCAGGTCTGCCACCTCAAAAAGCATTGAATAAACCAAGATAAGGTATGGAAAAAGATGACCATAAAGGATGGAGTGGTTTTTATACAAGCAACAGCTGAATGGAATAGGACTTAGCAAACTGGAAAAGAGATAAATGAGATTGAATGGACAGAAAATAAAATCATGCCTGTCATGTGGAAAGTAAATAGGGAATGATTATTCTCTCATCATACAGGGCCTAGTGGTCATCACACAGAGTTATGAAAACAAAGAGATGTATTTTTACCCTGTGCATAGCTGGCTGGTGGAAGCTTGCCATGGGAAGCTTTAGTTGCTATGAGCTAACATTGATTCAACTCTAATATTGATTCAAAAGACTTAGGGCAAATTAATTCCTGGAAGAAAAAGCCAGCTCGAGCTATTTAAAGTTACCATCTTTAAATGGTATCTTCAAATACCTCAGGAAGGCAGAGTGGCAAATTGCAGGGTTATATTTTGCAAGAATTACTCTGCTTCCCCAGTCACAGTGAACCTTTGGCTCTCTGGCTTTGCCTACAGAGGTTGAATGATGAGCTGAAGAGGCTGTTGGTTTGATAAATTGTGGGTTTTATCAAGTACCTCATGGCATGAAACTTCTTTCCAGTTGGCAGTGTGTGGTGTGGGTAGGGATTGGGATGATTTCAATCAGGAAAGACCAGCACGTGAGCACATGCAGAGGGTTTGTTACATGGAGCTTTTTGTTTTCCAGGACTGAGATTTCACATTCCCATGTGCAATACTTTTGCTTTTTTAGCTGAAACGTGTTTTAAAAGCTCATGGGTGATATGTGCATGTCTTCCTCCAGTTGAAAGACCAGCTCTCTCAGGCTGAACAAATGCACAGCAGTGAGCTGGAGGGGATGAAAAGGGAGATCTCCAGGCTGACCCAGGAGCTGCAGCAGCGGGACATCACCATTGCATCAGCAAGTGGCTCCACCTCAAACCTGGAGCAGCAGCTCAGAGCAGAGATTGAAAGAGCAGAGAGGAAAGCAGTGGAGCACAGGGTAAAAAAGGCCCAAGACTCTTATGCTATCTGTTTAAGGGATCTGAAGGCTTGGAACACCATCCTGGTTTTTAGCTACATTAGTAGTTTCCTTCTATCTTTAGCCTCTGTACAAAAGCTGAGGGTGTTGTGGTCCTGCATTGTGTTCTTTTTCTGAGCTTGTTGGTTGCCTTTGTCTCCTCAGGTAATTCTGGTCCAGCTGGAAACCTTGAGGCTGGAAAACCGTCATCTCTCAGAGATTTTGGAAAAAACAGAGTGTGGTAAGCTGAAGGTATGAAGGTATTGAGGACCAGGAGCTGGGAATGGGCTAGTCTTGTGTACCTGCCTGGGAATAGTCAGAGTCTTTGCCTAGGCCTCTCAAAATGGGGAATAGAGCTCAGTGAACTTTAAACCCAAGCAAAAGAGGCAACTTGAGAGGAAATAAGGTGCAGAAATATCAAGCATTTGTTCAGTCAGAGAGTGGTGAAGAGAACTGCAGAAGCAACCACAATTTCCATGTCTTCTCCATGGGCTTTAGCCCACATTTTTTAGTACATTTAATTACACTTCCATTTTAAGCCAGTTTACCTCAAACCTTTGATTCTCAACCTGTGATGTCCTTTTGACCTGTCTGAGAGGTGTAACTGCTCTGGCCCTTGAAATGCCTGGGGTGAGAGGATGTTCTCCCCTGGTGAGGAGCCATTCAGCAGGGCTCTCCTTTGCTCTCCATGAGAGGGATGCAGACTGGGAATATGGGCTGGATGTGTTGGGGCAGTGTTCTTGGAAAGGGCCCTGTGGTGGGCTCCTGCAGCTGAACAAAACCTCCAAAATTCCTGAGGCAGAGGGGAGAAGAGGAGCCTGCATGGCAGAGGTACAGCTTTGGCAGAAATAATAAGTTGACTCATTTTGTGAAGGAAGAAGTGGCTGGTTTGCAAGTTCTATCTCAACTTAAGCAGAATGGCTGCTTCCCTGTAGGGGGCAAGGGCTGGATTCAGACAGCTGAGAACCTCATGAGAGTGTCAGAGCTTTTATCCTGTTAGATCTGTGGGAAGGAAATACTCACCTGTTAGTATTAGTTTGGGGTGATTGTCAAATGTGCCAAGTTCCTGGCAAAGTGCTGAACAGAAGCTTGTGGCTGGTGAGATGGATTAAAAGCACAGCTTTCTGGAGGGCTGGTTTGAAACTGAAATAACTTAAGGCCCATTACTTTCTGCTTGAAAAGTGCCTGGTGGCTTTTGCGTGTGTGAATTCCCAAAAATGTGCCAGCAGTGTGAAAAGCAGGAAATCTTCCTTAAAAAAAAGCCCCACAGCCCCAAGGCACAGGAGCTGGATCTTGGCCTGGCAGTCCTAATGCACATTTGGGAAAGCCTTAGATACTGAGCTGATGAGAATTAATTAAGCATCTAAATTTAATAGAATTGGCAAAAAGCAAGTGGGAATGTCACAGGGGTAGAAGCAGTGGAAATTATACTCACCTGGCCTAGTAAACAGAAGATGATGGGAAGAAGCAAGTTGTTCAGAGTTTCAGAAAGGCCAGAGGCAGGTACATCTGAACTATCCTAGGTCTATGTTTTCCTGTTTTAAAAGGAATCCAGTGGTGAGAGAGACTGACCATCCCAAGCAGATAAGCACAGTGAGTCTGGATGCAGGCCCAGTAAGGCATATATATAATTAATTTTCTCCTAGGAAAGTCTTGAAGGTTGTCAAAATGAGGTTAGGGGATATGCCTTAAGGAATCTCTTGCTGGCCTTTGCTCTGGATGTGACTGTGGTGTCTTGCAAACCAGAACTTCTGACTTCTGTCCTTCTTTGTCTGTTAGGGGGGTGATGGCACCCTGAGAGCCCTCAGGGAGGACTACACTGCTGAGCTCCAGAAATTAATAGCTGAGAACCAGCAGCTGCGGAAGGACCTCGCAGAGACCAGGGCGAAACTGGGGGTCACTGCACAGGTGTGCCCAGGTGAACCTGAGGGCATGGCTCAGCAGGGGCAAGGCAGAGAGCCCAGGGATGTACAGCACAGGTGAGTGAGCCCAGGGATGCTGCTTCCTCAGGGGGAAGGAGAGCAGGGGATGTGTGGGCTTTAATGGCATGCCGGGTGTCTCTCCAGTGCATCGTGTGTCTGGGAGAGCACAAGGACTGGTTGGGAATCTGCCTTTATGCCTTAAGCAGTGCAGTAGCTTTGAGCCCCAGCTGGTTTGTGTTCTGCAGAGCCAGCAGTGTTTGTCTTTTGTCTGCCTTTGCTTCTCTCTGGAGCAGCAGTCTCTGCTGTTTTTGGTGACAGGATTAGATGTGGCCCAGGCAGCTGTGTTCCTTTCTGTTGCTCTGTTAGGATGTGCAGGCTGTGGGTTTTGGTATCTACAGTAGCAGAAGAGAGAGAGAGAGAATTCCACGGGGACTGACTGAATGTGTGTCTGGAAGTGCTATGGAAACAAGTTTGGATTGCCAGGGCTGTTAGTAACATTTATGTTAATTGTTGCTTCTGTGTGAGTTTTTGCTGGAGTTCAGCTGCTAAGAGACAAACTCAGTTCTGTGCTCAAACCTGCCTTCCAGGGAAGCACAGCATGAACAGGATGAACACACAGGGAGCACACATCTCCAGCCTGACAGGACTGCTCAGCATCATCACAGGCACTCCCAAAGGTGTGAGGCTGCTGAAACAGGAGCTGTGACCCCCGAGATGGGTGAGCCACCCTCCCAGAGCAGCAGCAGGAACTGCAAGGAGCCACGTGCCTGGCTGGGAATGGAGTCTGTGCTTCACGTGGTGCATGAAAACAAAGATTCTGCAGAGGAAGCATCTAAGCAGCCTGCCTTAAATCAACACAGAGAATCTGTGGTTTTGGTAAGCAGTTGTAAAGGAGCTACTTGCTGCTCAACAGCTGAAAATAGAGCTGGGTTCTTATCTGGCAAAAAGGGACAGGCATTGGAATGCATGACCTAACTGCACGTTGTGTGTGATCCTCTAAGTAAATCAAATGTTAAACAAGGAAGGAAAGCCACTGCTGAATGGTTAAGACTTGGCCAGGAGGATCCATATAGAGGCTCTTCAGAGCTCCTTGGAGAGGAGATTTGTGTTTGTGTGCTTGCTCAGTTAATTCCAGGAGCTCATGGTGCTGTACCTCAGTGTGTACCAGGACTTGCTTGTGTCCCCTCAGAATTCTGCTTCAGCTTTTGGCTTGGGTCTGTAGTAGAGGCTCAGAGTGGATGTGGAATGCTGAGTATGTCAGTATTTCACAGTCTCTGGGTGGCTGGTTGCTGCACATCTGTAAAGCACAGGGTGAGTTTTACCCCTTTTCAAACAGGCTGCAGCAGTCAGCACACTGAACTTAAAGCTGCTTATGCTTACAGATGACAAAGCCTGAAATCCCTGCTTCACTGCACAAGGGGAGCCTGCTCTTTCTCCCAGTTGCTGATGGTACTTTTTTCATCAGGAGCAGTGTTAGCACTTTCTCTGTCCTAGCTCAGCTCAGTTGCTGAAGCACTTGACCAAGATATAGAAAATTTGCACTGAATCAATTCTTCCTGTCATGTTTAGGGAGGGGAGAATGCTGAGCACTGGTCCTTGTTCCAGATGTGTTGCCCTAGCAGTGTTCAGAGCAGTTTCTCCTCTGTTTTTGCTTTGGTAGCAGTGACAACTATTAAACTATTAGCTATCTTTTTATAGTCCAGAGAAGAGGCTCAAAGGCTAATGCACAGATAAGTGGAGGCTTGTCATGTCTTTGATGAAGTTTATGACCAAGAACAGGTCTTGATTTTTCAAGACTAAAATAGCTTGTGCACATACCCAGAAAACAGTGTTGGGAAGTTAGGGAACTGCAGTATTGTAAATGGAAACTCTTCAGGTTGCAAGATTGGACCCAAAGTGTGAACAGTTTCACTTCAGGGTCTGAGAAGCTCTAGGGCTTGATGTTTAATAGAAGAAAATGGGCTGCTTTTTATTCTGAGAGGTAGAAATAAGATTTCTAAGGAAATGCAGATATTTCTCCGGGTGTTGACTGGGTCAGGCTCCCACTGGCTCAGTGTCTTTAAATCAATTCCTTTAGCACCAAGAGAGCAGAACTCTCATCAGTAGGCAGTAGTGGGGTGGGAGAGATTTGCTTGTTGTCTGTAGCCTTTTCTGTTTCCCTTTGTTCCTGGTTGTTGACAGGACCTGAAAACCACAAGACTCCAGGATTTGGAAATAACCAGTTATTTTCTCTTGCCAAGACACTGAGACAACTTGTCTGTAATGGAAAGCAGCCCCTTAGTAACCTTAATATTTCACGTGCCAGCCCCTGTGCACGAGGCTTCTCTTCATCAACTTGTACATTAAGCCTGGTTTACAGTGTTGTTTTTGTAAGTTAATAACTTGTGGGTAAGTGATGTGAGGAGCAGGAATAGTTGTTGACTGTAAAGGAAAGAATCTGGAGTAGTTTGTTGACCATTGCTGGCTGGACTGAAGTGCTGTTCTGTGAGCTGCAATGGGAGTTTGGCCTGTACTTGCCTGTGGGATTGTACCAGGAGCCTGTTACTTTGGGGAAGAAGAGGAGGTGTATGAAAGAAAGCAGAGATATTCCCAGTGTGGAATATGTGGTAGAAAAAACAGTCTGGCAGTGTTTTCCCTTCTCTGAACCCAAACTCTGAGGCACTCCCATTCACTGGGATTTTTATGGAAACAAGGAGCAGGATGATATTGCACCAACACCCAGGGCAAACTCCTTGATATTCTAGAGTGACCTTCTCTAGCTGTGATTTTTTAGTAGTGATTTTTTTGCAGTCTTGGCTTCGTGCAGCAATCATTGCTGGCTGTTGGGAGGGATGTGATCTGTGATACAAATGGGAGATCTGAGTGCTTAGTCTGGCCACTAAGATGGAAATGAGCCCTCTAGGAGCATGTTCAGTGGTGTGGTTTGCAGATCAGTGGTGTTTCTGGCCAAAACTTGGAATGAAGGAATGCCTGATAATCCCTTTGTTTCCCTTTAGTGCCCCTTGCCTACAGCTTCTGTGGGATCCATTGCTGCACGATACCTGGAAGATGAAGAAGTGAGATCCCAGCACATCCTGGAGTGCCTAAATGCTCACATTGAGGAACTGAAAAAAGAGAGTGCAAAGATAGTGAGACGATTTGAACACCAGCAATAATGTTCCTTGTGGAATTGGAATGCTGGTTTCCTTATGTGCTTCCAAACTGTGATTGGGAAGGTGCCTGTATCCAGCTGGGCTTGGAGCTTGAGTGAGAGCCATGTGTCCCACTTGGAGCTGAGTCAGCAGGAGGGAGTTGAGGAAAAGGAACTCGTGTCTACATGCTTGCTCTGATGAGGGGTGTTACACCACAAACATTTTAGTCAGCTTGCCATAGGTCAGAGACCTGCATCACAGCTATGTGCTCACTCACAAAGTTGAGGGTATTTTTTAAAAGCAAAACATTTCCTAGTTTTTATGTATTTAAAGTATATTTTATACGTGTAAAAGCATTGAAATAAATCAGAATGGCAAACACTTCTTTTCTTGTTTGTACAAATACACAAAGTGACTCTTGTGCTTTATATTCCCTTCTCATCAGGAACTTGGATCAACACCTTTTCCATCACAGCATAGCTATGCTCTTCAAGGAACAAGGAATAAAATTCCTCTTTCCTTTAGGCTGTCAGCATTTTTTCCAGTTAATTTGCCCTTAGTGGAATTTCTTAATATTTCCTGGTTCTTGTAGCTTCTGCCCTTTCCAATTTGTGTAGTATCTAGTGTCTTTATCTGGCTGTAATGGGTGCTTGAAGTACTGCAGGATAGCTGAGGAATGAGTGGCTGAATTCTGGATGTGGCTCTTGGAAAAGAAAAATAGGAATGAGAAATGACACTGGGTGGGAGGAGAACCCACAAGCAGATGAGGTTCATCCACATTGCAGCTGCCTTGTGAGCTGGTGCCAGCCTGGGTTGAATCTGGACAGTCCAATGGAGCTGCTGCATCAAAATACATCTGTGACCTCTTTTGGGGAAAATATTCAGTATTTCCTTGAGAGAAGTAAGTTTTTAGTGAGTGAACAGGACTTCTTTCCTATGGACTTGTTCTCTTTTGGGGTCTCTGCTGTTCTCCTGTGGCTGAGTCTTTATGGTCTTTGTGCAGACAAACCTTGGGATGAGGACATTCCATGTCCATAAGTATCCTGTTCCTTTTCATCAGCTTCACCTTGTCTTAGAGCAGCTTAATGCTGTCAAGGGACAGGAATTCAAAAGCACCACATGTACACAGAGCCCAACCATTGTGTCAGACAGGTGAGTTCAGCCAGGGAGTGCCTGGCTGCAGACTGGGGCTGCACTTGGGCATGCACCTCTGCATCCCAGAGTTTAGAAATGTTCCAATCCAAAAGTCCTTGTTGTTTTGGCTTTCTGTGGAGTTCCTTGCATGAGGATAAAACTGTCAAATCCATTCTGGATTCTCATTGTGCAGCCTTGGTAATGAGGTGCTGAACTGCCCCCAGCTGGAGCAGGACTGTGATCATCCAGCACTCGCCTTGGATCCTCTGCAGAGCTGTCCATGGGTGGTTTTGGAACATCCTCCCTGTCTATCCAGATCTCAAGTAAGGACTTGTAGGGCATGGGGCATTTTGATAAAATCTGAACAGCAGAATGCACCAAACTGTTTCCTCTTTGCAGATGAACCTATAGATGCACTGGGTGTGTGAGATATGCCAGAACCCTTAAGGATCCCTCACAGCCTTCAGTGAGGCCACCAATTTCATTTTTTAAATGATAGCTTGCAAGTGGTATTGTATTTCCTGATTTGTCAGATTAGTTAGTGACTGTTGCATCATGCTGTTGGTGTTTTCAGCAGTTCAGGAGACATTTTGCCTTGTTTCTGACATGCTCTTTCATATCCCTTCAGAGATATTTGTCAGTTCATGTTGGCAGAGGGGAAGAGCAAGACTGAAGATGATCCATTTGCTTAATTAGCAGCTATAATCCTACAGTTTTATCAATTTCTAATACCTGTAATAAGCAGCTTCATTCAGGGAGAATTCATTCATCAGCTTCATTCATCTAAAAATTTGAACTAATGTAATCTGAAGTAGCATCTGCAGCAGGGGAATTGCTGAGTTACTTCCCTGTGTTGGTGTGTGTGTGCTTTGTCTTTCCCCCTTTCTGTCATTGCAGATGCCCTGAGAGAACTGAGAAGTCTGTTCCAGAACTGTTCTCCTGGTGTTGGAACCTTGGCTGCACTGAAGAATGTGCATTTTTTATGAGGAGGAGGAGAAGGAGCTGTGTTTATCCTGGAGGGAGATGTCACAGCAAGTGCAGACTTCTGAGGTGCTTTTATCTGGGGCTGCAGGGTTTCTCAGGCATTCTCTGCCTTTGCAGTGTCAAAGCTCCCTTGGAATAATCACCTGGCCCTGGAAACTTTATAATTAATGAAGCTGGAGAGGGGGTTTGTGTCTTTGAACTTATGCCTTCAATAGCACTAAAGGATTTCTCACACTCTTGCAGGGCAGAGCCAATGTTTGTTTTCTGATTGAGACAAAAGTGTGGAACTGTATTTGCAGCACTTCCTTTTGTACATCTGTAGAGTGGGAAGCTGTGCAGGCTTCATCTGTCTTTAGTGTGTTACAGATGTTCTGCTGTGGGTGTGACAGTGCTTGGGGGTCACTCTTTGCTTTGAGGAGTTAAAGAATCTGGGACTCTGTAGATGTGTGCAATTGCAGGTACCTGGGTTTTGCAGACTGGGTTGCAGGAACAGGGAATACTCCCTGAGGCTGTGCTAAATAGGGGGCAATAAACTGTCCTCTCTACTCTCTTGGGGTCAGTTTTTGTTCCCCCTGCCATCTTGAGACACAAATAAAGCTTAGAGAGAGGGCTTGTGGAAGTGAGTCTTTGAGACAAGGAGCAGGGACCGCATTCATAGTTCAAAGTTCTGAGAACTTTACCTGCAGAGAGGTTTTACCCAAGTGTCTGTTTGTGTGCTTGTGCCTATTTGTGAGCATCAAATGTGTGGTTCTATGAACAGTGTCTGTACTTGGGTATTCTTGACCCTGTTTGGTAGTTGTTTTCTTTAGTCACTAAACTCTCTGGGATGCTTCCTTATCCTGCCATTGTAAGAAGTAACAAACTTGACTGGATCAGCTTGACCTGTGAAATGAAAGCTACTGCAGTGTATCGTCCTTGATCTGAAAAGTGGGATCTGAGAAAAAAGAACCCTTCTGCCAGGCACCAAAATAAACCAGGACTGTCTGTGCTGACAGACAATACTTGCTTTAGCCTTCAAGGTCCTTAGGCAAACAAAAGATCTGCCTTGCATCTGTGCTGCTCAGTCTGTGCTGATGCCCAGGGAGTGGGAGCCTGCTGGGCTCCACGGCTTGTGAGTGTTCCTGCAGGGAGGAGCTGCTGCCACCAGTTTTTGAGGGCAAAGACACTGAGCTGTTTAGGGGAGGACTTAAAATCTACTTTTATGTTGCATATGGAGCCTCTTGTCGCCAAGTACAAAAAGACCCCGAAGTTTTGCTGTGCTCCCAGCTTACCCTGGAGTAAGCCCTGTTAGCTTACATGTGGTGTTTATGCTTGCAGCTCCTGTCTGCAGCAGCCTGCATCCTCACAGAGAGTGCTGATCCTGGAATCTGGCTGCAGGTACTTAACCTGCTCACATGGGGTGCTAGGGCCAAAGGAATAATGTAGGAGTGAGCCTGCTACAGGTGGGCAGCCCTGTGAGTAATTCCTGCCACCCAGTCACTAAGGAGGGAATGTAGGAATAACCCATCTCTTTTGCATGAAAGATACAGCAGCTTTAGGAAGAGAATTCATATTGTTTGGTCAATGAAACAGAGTGCAAAAACATAACAAGTTTATTTTCAATACAAGCTCAAACATAATACCTCTTGGGTCATGCTAACGCTCACAGGCATCTGAATCAGTTATGAAAATATTGCTCCATCTCAGGATGTGCAGTTGTGGTGGGATTCAGCAGAAGCCCCTCTTTGCCTTGTGCATGGAGGTGTTTTCCAAGAGTACAGCACCAAATGATTTGTTACATGATAATAATGTCACTCAGCCTGCTGTCCCATGTGACCCCATCAGTTTATAGCTGCAGTATTGCATAGACAGGTTGGAGGAAGGAGTGATTTCTGAGAACTTTACTCTCATTTTTACTTTAATTTTCCTTATGGAAACACCTATATGCTTCAGATGTAATTACAGCAGAAAAAGTCTCTACAATACTCTAATATAAAAAGGTAAAAATAATTTTGTTTATTGTATTTAAGAGTCAGTGTAAAAAGTATTTTTCCAGTATTATTGAAATCTGTAAGACAGTGAAGTGCACAAGGAAACTTCATGTTGTATCTTCTTCCTAACTCTTCTCTCTCCTCGGATGTATTTTGCAACTTGACTACAGTTATAATGAACGTTGGTTTAAATATCCTGAAGTTCCTCATGTCCAATGTTGCTGCTCAAAACCAGGGTACACTTTCTTCATCCTGCCCCACAACTAGGTGAATTCTTGGAGTAGCCCTCGTAAGACTTTTCTTATGGTCCGTAACTTGGAAACCAGCAATCCCTGCTGGCACAGAATGCCCTGCAGACAGTCAGTTGTATTCTTCTAAATATTTGTCTGGACAGCGTTACTGAAATGTAGGTGATGGTTTTATCTCATGTCTTCCACTGCTGCTCCTCTTTTTAACAGGATTTTCTGCTTCCTTGACCATCTTTGAACCTGCAGTCTGGCAAAAGCCTGCAAGTGTTGTCCTGCATTTGTTGAAAGAACAGATTTGGTTGAGAGAATGAGCAATCTCCTAAAGCTGTGCTGGTTTGGGGCATGTTGGGGAGGTCAGTTCATGCAGGTGAGTGAAAGAACAAGGAGTGGGTGTTACTGGGTCTCAACTTCGTATTTGAGGACGTGCGAGTAGAAGCTGTGGTTGGCGTTCTCGTGCACCATCACAAACACCTCTCTGCACCCCGAGGTGTTGCAGGTTCCCTCCCAGCAGCCCTTGTTCTGGGTCAGAGGGTAGGTGTTCTCAGCCTGGACCAGCACCTTGGCGACGCCGTGCATTTTGAGTTTGAACTGCACGTTGCGGTTGGCCGGCAGCAGGCCCGAGAGCGGCTCCAGGATCTCGTAGTCTTGCAGCCACTTGCTGTAGCTCTGGGGGAAGGCTGGCCACTTCACCTCTGTGTTCAGGCACCTGATGAGGTAGTTGAAGATGTAATCGTAATTACCAGGGTCCGACTTCTTCTTGGAGTAGATTTTGAGCACGAAGTTCCCTGCGTGCGGGAGATGGACCTTCAGCTCGATCTGGTTCCTGCGGTGGATCTGCAGCACGTGCCGCCTGCCCATGTCCTCGCTGAGGCTGCTGCTGCCATCGGTGTGCAGCGAGGTCAGCACGCTGATGTCTTTGCTCAGGGTGAAGGTGAGGGAGCAGCGCCCGTCGTTGGTGTGCAGGATGGGCTGGCTGTGGGATGGCCGCAGGAAGCCCTGGCGCTCGGAGAACCAGCTGGGCCCCACGGGCTGGTGCAGCTCCTTGGGGAAGCGCATGGCCTTGTCCACGGACTCGCACTCCACCACGTACTCCAGCACGCACTTGTAGACGTCATCCGCAGCCTCAGCCTTGGAGGGCTTGGCAAAGATCTCCAGCTTGTGGCTCCCTGTCTGCTGTGGGTAGATATCCAGCTCCATTCCGTGTCGTTTCAAAGTCATCAAACCGTGTTCATCTGTTCCCTTCAGCTTAAACATAAATAACGTGCCAGAACGGCAGTCCACGGACACAGAGGCTTTTCCATTTACTGGGAAATACAAAAGAAAAGAGGCTGCATAGGAGTGTCAGTTTTTAACCCTAATGTACCCCCTGTTCTGAGAAGGTTAATCTGGCCCAGTAAATTGCTGTTTCTCTAGAAGTAAAACCAAGAGCTGCAACTGGCAGGTCACAGCTTGTCATCTGTCCGCTTAGACCAGTGTCCCTCAGAAAGAATGAGAGTGGCCTTTGTTTGGGAGATGTGCATTTATACCGTTCTGATACACCCTGACATGGAGCTGTGGTCAGCTAGAATGTGAAAGCCTGTGTGAAATGTAACTGAAAGTACCATCAGGCCAGATTGGATGGGGTTTGGGGCAACCTGGTCTAGTAGAAGGTGTCCCTGCCCATGGTGGGGGGTTGGAATGAGATGGGCTCTAAGGTCCCTTCCAACTCAAACCATTATGGAATTCTGTGATCATGGAGAGCTGAATTAGAGGTGATTAGACCTGATTGCCAGCCCAGTAGCTGCTCCCAGGAGCTTCAAATTGCAGGAACTCTCCAGTATGTAGAATGAGATTAATCCACCTCCCTGTGAGCCTGTTCCCAAACAGCTTGAAGTCTTCATTACATTCTAAAATGTTGATGTCCATAAGTTTTGACTCTGTTTTTAGCATTCACAAATTAGCCATCCAGTTAAATTCCTGCAGCTCT
Source organism: Agelaius phoeniceus (assembly GCF_051311805.1). NCBI lineage: Eukaryota > Metazoa > Chordata > Aves > Passeriformes > Icteridae > Agelaius > Agelaius phoeniceus. The sequence continues at coordinate 7,450,030 of NC_135274.1, read as the reverse complement.
TGATCCAAGGGAGGGGGGTTTAAATGTTCAGTTGTGGCACCTGAGTGGTTTTATGTTAAAAGAGCTGCTAGACTCACTCAGCATTGCCTGAGGAGGTGCACGGTGGTGTGTGTTGGGTGTGGGAAGATGCACATGTGGGAAGATGCACATGTGGGAAGATGCACATGAGGGCAGATGCTCCATGGCCTCTCCGTTACCTGTTTGGATGATTGGGGTGTCCGGGCGGGCGGCCAGCAGCCCCAGCGTGTAGAAGTTGCTGTTGTGCAGCATGTTGTTCTCAAACTCCTTGAGCGTCAGCGTGGGCTTAAGGAGCTGCCAGTTACTGTTGTCTGGGAAGTGATTGTTAATGAACAGGGCCGGGTGAGTCAGAAAGTAAAACTCATTGTACCTGGGAGAAGGGAGAAATTAGGGAAAATGAGTTATTACAAACAGGGAATTCTTCCCCCGCGCAGTGGTGGTGGTTTCAGCAGGAGGTTGTTGGAGTGGTTTGAGCTGCTGATAAACTGAGATCCATGGGTTTGAAATTCCCCAGGCAGAGAAGAAACCTGAGCTTTGGTCTTCTGTTTCCAGGGCAAATGCTGAGCTTTAGGATAAACCCTGGGTATTTGCACTATTCCCTTGCACCCACAGGCTCCTGGAAAAAGAGGGAGTCACTGGGTGTTGAGTGCAATCAATTCACAAAAGCTGTGACTCGAGTGCCACAAACTATTGCCTAAACTGAAGATGTGACAAGCAAACCCAGCTGGCTTCTAGCAGTTTGTGACTTGCTGCTCAGGGCAACTACCTCTCTACAGGCTATGCTCCATGCCTTGTACAGACAGCCTGGCTACCTTGCTCATGCCTTTGTGTAGGCACACAGTTTGTGGTAATTGAGAGTGGGGCTGAGCCTCAATGGGCACAGCTGTGAGCAGCAGGTGAGCAGCACTGACAGCAATGAGCCATGGAGAGCCCAGGGGCACTGACCAACCATCAAAGGGAGCAGAGGGCACACAGGTGCAGTGCATCAACAGCAGGGGATAAAAGGCTGGGCTAAAGAACAAGAGGAGCAGACTCTTGCAGCCTTCTGAAGTGCCATGGTGTTACTGTTTATGGGCAGATGCCTGAAGCCTTCTGGTGAGGTAAGGTGTTACTGTGTTTGGGTGAGTGCTTGTATGGTGACACTCTGTGTATTGTGGCCCTTTTGACTGCAGCACATACTGTGACATCTGCTGTGACAGCTTTGGGTCTTCCTGTGGCCCCAAATGTGCCTGTTTGGTTTGCCAATCCCATCAGCTTTCCTTCTGCCTTTGTGGAGGGTTTGTGTGCTCAGATAGAGGAAGGCCTTTACCTGTAGGTGAACTTGGTGAAGGAATCATCCACAGACCCGCTCCCCCAAGTGCTGTCCAGTAAATGCCACCTTCCCTCAAGGTAGACAGCATTCCAGGCATGGTCGGAGTCCCCTGTGAAGGTCTGCCCTGTCTTGTACCCGTGTCCCTTGGCATGTCCTGAGAGCTTCTTGCACTGAATCCCTGCAAGACTGAAAGGAAATGATAAGCTGCAGCAGGAGAGTTCTGTGTTAAACCTGTCAGGTACTTCTGGGGAAGGAGAAAAGGTGATGATGCCTGAGGTGTTGGGTGGGGCTGTTTGTTTTTGTAGTCTTTGCACAGAGATTCTGAGAGCATCCTGCTGGAGGAAGGGCCTTTTCTCTCCCAGTTTTGCATATTCCCTGTCTTTTTGCCTGATGCACCATCCATTCAGCGCTGTTAGAGGATGACAAGATAAAGTGTGCTTAATTGCTCTCTATCTTGTTACTCAGTGGAATCCCTTTGCTGCTGTCCACAATTAGCCCATGTAATTATAAATTAAAAGCACAGGCTGTTCTCTCCCCCTGACAGTGGGCCTGGTGTTTGACACCAGCTAAGGAATCTCAGACCTCACGGGATTGTGGATGCTGATTTAGTTTCCTGACAGAATGAGCTTGTGCCTGCCCAGGGTAGAAATGATTAAAGATTCTCTTTCTAAAAGCATGATGAATACCTGCGTGGATGTGTAAATAAGATTTAAATAAGCACTGTGTTAATAAGCTCTCTGCTGATGGATTCTAACATTGGCATCTTATTTCACCATTAATCTAAAATTGCTTCACTTGGAGCGTTGTCTTTTGTGTAGGACAGCATTGACATTTTTCTTCTTCATAGAGAAGTGTGTTAAATGGAACAACTACCTTAAGTAATAAAGTGTGCAGGCTTTCAGAGTGAGATTGTCTGCATAATGTGGGTTTAGCTCAGGAGAAAAGTGATATTTATGGGGAAGATAATTAGCATGGTTGTTAAGAAGTCGAGGCCTGATAACAGATACTGGCTGGTGACTGTCAATGCAGTGGAGCTTGTAGGGAGGGCTGCTTTTCCCAGGGAGAGGATGCTGGTTTCCAGGGGAGGTGGGCACCTCAGCAAAGGAGAGGATGGAGCAGTGATGGCAGGCACTGCCTGTTCCATGAGTATCCAGAACAAACAGGCCAGGCTGGAAGGAATGCTATGAAGAAACCTGGTGCTGCAGGTGGTTTGGAAAGCCTTGCCAGCCTGCAGGCCCCTGTGAGTGAAGTTCTGACATGGAGCTGGGCAGTAAATCTGGAACAACTCCACTGACAAGACTGGTGAGAGCTTGGATTTGCATGATGTAACTGAGACTGGGAGCTTTAGTGAAGATTTGATCCTAGGAGTTTCAAGGAGCTCAGTACCAAATTCCCACTAATTTCATGGGGATTGGATCTAATCCTTCCAGGCTTCTCTAGACATTCTTGTTAGCTGGGATATTCAGAGGGAACATTAAGGGACAAGTTCTGCTCCCAGGGTGCTCTCAATTACAGTGAAGGTTGGCAAAGCAGCAAGAAGAGTTTGTGCTTGGATGTGTTCAAAGCTCTCAAAATAAAGACCAGAGCATTTAAACTGGTCTCTCTAGTAATGGGCAGACAAAAATCCAAGCTAAAACATTCAGTAAAGGAGCAATTCTGCATTGGTGAAAAGGGTGCTCATGTCTCTCATGTCAGTGACTTCATAGAGATAAATTAGGCAGGCAGAGATTGGGAAGATCTCCAGGACTGGTTGAAGTGGCAGTGTGAGGCTGAAGATGACCTAGATACAAAATGGACTGGAAGAAATGAATTAAGAAACAGTTGGCAATGTTTGCTTGGTGCAGCAAAGAGATTAAACACAAAATTGCTTTTCTGCCTCAAAAACCATAGGAAATAGTCTGGCTCTTACTACAGGTGTCACTGGAATTCAATGGCATCTTCTTCCCTTTGATTTTAGGTTGACTTTGATCATTTCATCTAAAAAAGGAGCAAATCTGGCTTCTCCAGAAGGGAACAGAATGATTTATGCTTGTGGTAGGTAGGTGTACGCCTCTGTGCCTGAAAAGAGGGAAAGCTACTGCCTAAAGCAGGAAATGGGAGAAGCAAGAGGATGTGAAATCTGGGATATTTACAGACTGCTTAGGAAGAAGGAGCAGCTAGCTAACTGATCAGATCCCCTTCAGGCAGTGAGGCCAGCTTTGCTCCCAGGGCTGCTGAAATCTCTCCTGGGAAAATAATTGTTGTGCCTTCGTCGCTGACCCTGGTGAGCGAGGATCTCCCTAATTCCAGGCTGTGAGGTTTGCCCTAAATTGGATTCATGAATTTGCAGTGCTTCACTTAGCCAGACTCTTCGAGTCTGCTTGTCAGCTGAGAAGCCAGTTCTTGATAAGTGCTGCTGAAACATTGGTCAGGAGCCTGTGTTTGCATTCCTTGCTATCACACCTGATGTTTGGAAAGTGATGCCTTATGGCCAGCTTCCCACTATCTGTGCCCACCTTGCCTCTGTGACAGGAATCTCAGCTAATGGGAGGAAGTCTGGCTGCCAAAGCTGTGCTCAGAGGTGACAGTGTTGTGTCTGCAACAGGAATTGTTCCCTCTGGCACTGGGACAAGTAGGACTCAATCAATGTCAGCCATTGCTTTCAGCAGGACTTTTGGGGTGACTGGCAAATTGGTTTGTTTGTTCAAGTTCCCTCACAGGAGCTAGGAAAAAAAGGCAGGTTAAAACACCTTTTCCCCCCCAAAACCTGGCTCTGAAAAGCCTTTCTGTAAGATGAGTGCTCTTGGCCTCCTGCCTTTCTGCTTAGACTCTGTGTAAGAGCAGAACAGAGCATGGGGAGAAGGGATGAGGGGATCTCTGTTCAAGAAAGGGGTGTTGTCTTTAAGTACAGTTTTTCACGACAGGAGCTAAACATTTTGCTAATATTTGACAATATAATAGTCTTGATGACTGGAGGTTTCCTGAATCACATAGTGACTAATCAGCCTGGAACTGAGGAATTGAGAGTAAATCAACAGAGCCTTTAAATAGTCAGAGATATCCTTGGAAAGATTAATGCTTTTAATGAACCAAGCATATGCTTTTTAATGAACAGATGCAAATTCCCCCCTTCTAACTGCTAATAACTGTTCCATAGGTTGCAGCTATAAATGCATATTCCACCATCCTATTTCTTTACTCTTTAGAAAACAAGATCCAATGTCACAGAATGGTTTGGGTTGGAATGGACCAAATGTATATTGTGGGATATGTTGTTGGCTGGAAGCATTTACCACTTCAGCATCTGGCACAGTATGCTGGGGTTTTTTTTAATCTCTCCTTTTCCCTGTAGATTTTGTCTGTTCCATGGTAAAAACCTTCTCAAATTCCTTTGGATTGTGTGGAAAGCCAATTGTTACTTACATGTGTGATTAATAATTAGTTTGTGATTTTTCCAAGGGAATGGAAGCCCCTTTTTGGGAGGGCCATCTTGCAAGCCCACCCTCTTAGGATTACTTTAGGAAGTCCCTTCCAATCTCCTCTCCCTGAGGTGTAAGGTCCAGTTTTCTCCTTTTGGTCAACCTTTCTGCCTAAGGCTGATCCCCAAACCTCCAAGGACCTTCACTGCTTTCCTTGCTGTGGATTTTGGGGGTTCTCTTTTCCTTAGGGATTGGGGCTGCATCCCTGTCTCCTTACCAAGGAAGGGGCTGCCTCTTAGAATGGCTTTGTGACTGCAAAGCCCTGCTCTGTGGGGAAGTTGAGGTGACTCAGCCCCAGTGAAGTCCATGAGATTTTGTTGGTGGAAGAAAGGTTTTTAGTCATTAGATGCCAGTGGTAGGTACAAAATGGGAATGGCAGTATTGGCCTCCACAGTGCTGTACCTTGAGACTGGGCACAGAACAGATTGGAAAGTGCAAGGCAGTGTCCCTGGGGTGCTCCTGGAGGGGACAGGGCATTCCAGAGGGTTTAGGGAAACTTCCTCCTGGGACTCTGCCTACCTCTTGCAAGGGACCACGTTGGAGACAGCACTCCTTGTTCAAGTCTTGCAATGCTTTTAACCTTCACATCCAGATACCCCAAGGAAAATCCTACTTCTTCTAATCAAATTATCTGCGTGTTTTCATCTGCCATTATGTTAATGCAATGCGAAGCTCAGCAGATGGCACCAAGTAAATTATGCTGGGGAGGGGGGTGGAGGGAGTGGAGGAGAGAGAAAAATTGACCTTTCTAGGACTTGCTGTTTTTCCACAGCATGGTTGGAAAGCTAAAGTCCTGCTTAAAGTCACGTCAGTCAATGCAAAGGTAGACGGGATAGGCATGGAGGTGACAGGGAATGTTAACTGTCCACGGCATTGAATGTTTCTGAACTTCATTTACCTGCACATATGTTCAAAGAGCTCAGCATAGCCCTCACAAATGCTCTTGCCCATCTGAAGCACGTCTCTGGGCTTGCTGGACAGCTGGCTTTTGTTGTGGTAGCCCACGACGTCGTATTCTGGGGGAAGGAACACAGACAAGAGTTCATGCAGCAGCCTGAGACAAGGGGCTGATGGGTAGCAGGAGCAATGCTCAGGTTGCTTTTCATCTCTGTGAGCAGAGGGAAACAGGCGGTGGCTGTGCTGGGGAGGGTGGCCTGGACACTGCTGGGCAGAGGGACAGCTCTGTCTGTCCCTCACCACCCTTTGCTCTAAGCTTGGCCTGGGAGTCAGCAGTTGAATCCAAGTGGGAGGAAAACTTTGATTTTTGGACACAATGGGTGTCCTCAAGTGGAGGATCTACAGTCTGAAGAGTTCCCAGTATAAACCAGAGCATGCTGCATTTGGAGAAGTCAGATTGATGTTACCTCAAAAGAAACTGCTGAGCCTTTTTCACTCTTTACAAGCAATTTATATTAAAAATACTTCAAAAGCAGCTTGTTGGGAAACACTTGAAGTGGTTTGTTGTGAGTCACAGAATTGTAGAATGGTTTGTGTTGGAAGGGGCATTAAAGGTAATCTCATTCCAATGCTCTGCCAGGGGCAGGGACACCTTCCATGAGACCAGGTTGCTCCAAGCCCTGTCCAGTCTGGTCATATCAATACCTGGAAGCTCTGGAGATCTTGATTTGCTGGAATGAGTACACAACAGCAGCACAGCAGGACTCCTTCAGACAGAGCTTGCAGAGCTGGTCTGGGGAGGTTAATTCAACACCACCAACCTTGGCCCGATCCATAACCCCTTTCTTAAAATACAGATGTATTTTTCTGACAAAGCTCTCAGGAATGCTGCATCAGCTGGTTCCCCCTGCCCTCAGTGCTGGGGCAGAGGAAGAAAAGCAGCAGTAGGCTGTGTGTGCTTTGATGAAATGCTGCCACTGCTTGTCATTCATCCCAGGGGCTCGGCCAATGTCCCCTCAGTGCTGCTCTAGGCACTGGGAAAGGCTCCTGCTCCACCCTGCCTGCTCACTGACCACCAGCAAAGCTCCAGGGCACTTGGAGGGGTGCTGGCTCCATGGGCCTTTCTATTTGTGCTGCAAATGACAGCTGAAATAATCATTTCCTTTAGTACTGATGCATAGCAGCACATCACAGGCAGGAATTGAACAGAGTGGGAAGAGATGCCCAGAGAGCAGTGCTCTCACTTAAAATCCATCCAAGGAAGGAATTTATGTCATCAGTGCAATTCCAGGATAGATACATTGCATTTTTGCCAGCAGATTTAAATTCCCAACTCTGTTTCTTTTCTGTGTGTGTAAATAGGGGTCAGTCTCACAGGAAGGAATGAGAGCCAGGGCCAAGGTGGTGTAAAAGATCTTGTGAGGAGATCCCAGCATAGCTGTCAGGGCCAGAGACATCCCCTGAACATTGAGGAGTGTGGACTGACTCCAACCAGGCCTGGCCCAGGTAGTGTGGGCAGAAATGGGTTAACAGTGGAAAGACAGAACACCCAGGGCTGGGTGAGTCAAAGCCTGGCTTCAGGGCATGCAGTGAAATCAGCACTCTCCATATTTCAGGGCAAGACTAAAGCAGTTTGGGCCTGACCTAACCATGCTAACCCTGCAGCTGCTGATCTCAGTGGGTGTGAGATGAGGCCAGTGCTGCCCAAACTGCTCCTTTCCTCTCCATCACTTGGCCTTCACTGCAGCAGGGCCCCATCAGGAGCTGTAGGAGGTGAGGGAAAGGACATCTCTGCCTCTCTGCCCCCAAGACTTAATGGGAAATAAACATTTTTGCTTATGTTATGCAAAATGCCTCCATGTTGCATACCCAGTTTTCCCCCAAAAGGGGCAAGAAGCCCCTTTTGATGTGCCAGAGGGGAGAGGCTACAAGTGCTGCCTCCTCCTCCTCCCATCTCCTGGTTATTGTGTAACTCCAGCCTTTGGACTGAGTAGGAAAGGGCAGGGGAGCCTGAGTGGGTGCAGCTCTCTGGAGGGTTGGAAAGGTGTAGGAACTGCAATCATACAGGTGCCAGTGTGGGACATGGAGCTGGGCAAAGCAGCTGGATGGCTCCTGGTGGTACCTGTGTGACACTGGGACCCTCCCAGAGCAAAGGCACCAGCATCAGATTGTGCTGGAGGGGCTGTATCGGGCTGTGGGGACTTGGCACAGGATGGGGATCAAACTTAGAATGGTTTGAGTGGGAAGGGACCTTAAGGATCATCCCATTCCAAACTGCCTGCCATGGGCAGGGACACCTTCCACTAGACCAGGTTCCTTCTGAAATCTGGATCATCACCTGCTCCCTGTTCACCCCCTCAAAACTGGGCCCTGGTGGTGTGGGGTGGCTCTGAAGGTGACAAGCAGGGCGCTGGTGTTGGGCAGCCTGACTTTTGCTCTGGCTCTTGGATGGTAGGGACTTGTCTGGTCACACCTCAAATGGAGTTACAGGTTAATCATGGGCACACAAACCTGGTGGAGCCTGGCAGTGTGAGGAGAGAGACTGGGCAACAGAGGTGGTGAGAGACCCTCTGGATGCATTTCTGGATAAAAACCTCCAGAAAGCCTTCATTCCACTCCCCAAATGGAAATAACCCACAAATACCCAGTAAAATGCCATGGCAGTGGGACAGGGGTGAGGGTGACAGCCTTATCTTCAGTCAGAGACCTCAGCCTACCTATGTGATGGCAAATCCACATCCATATGGCTCGAACCTTCTCCAAGTCAGTCCGGGCTTGCTTCAGCAGGGCTTTGACCAGTTCCTCCACACTGTTTGTGACATTCACCTGTGTGTGGGGAGGGAGCATTGCAAGGTCATGGTGAAGATCTACCCTGTAGAGATCTCCTGGGGTAGATCTCCTGTCCTCCCCACCTCTTGTTCTTCTGAAGCCAGTGAGACCCCACCTGCCAGAGGCTGCTCTGCCTCCAGCTTCCTTAAAAATACAACTGCAGTGCTGTAGGTCCATGTATTTTGGGTTATAGTTCCCAGAGTGGGATTTCTTTGCTAATGTTCAAAGGGAAAAGGTTTTTCACTTGTTTGGGAGATTCTAATGCCATTGCCCCATAGCTCAGCCTAAGCTGGTGCTGGGAGCCAGGTTTGTGGAATGTTGCTGCAGGGGAGCTGGGAGGAGGGCAGAGGCAAAAGCAAGACTTACTTTTAATGCATAGGCATCCAGCTTCTCTAATTGCTGCAGATCTACTGGCATGGATTTCAAAGAGGATTTGTCCCATGGATATGCTGGGAAGAAACAAGTTGTCATTGTTTTGGGAAGGGAGGGAGTGTTTTTCCTGGCAGTATGGTGGAACAAGGGGACAGAGCTCCTGCCTGGCCCATGGACACATCCATCAGCAGGCTCTTAGGGAGCAGAGGACACGAGGGCACCCACAGGAGGGCCCTGCCAGCTGCATGGAAAGCAGGAGCCATCCTGTCTAGACTGCTGGGATTTGTGCAGTGCTGGAGTGTGAGCTGCCCCTGCAACTTTGGCACTGCTTAACAGCATGGAAAATCCTGGGATATTGCATGGAGGGGCAGGAGAACAATGCACAAGTATCAGGGAAAATCTGTACTGTGCAAGCCTTAGAAAATATATGACTTCTTTAAAAAACCCAGCAATAAAGGGCTGGGTTTCTCTAGGAGTGTTGTGTGGTAAAGGGCCACAATTCTGCAGGAATTCAGGCACATGAGGAATGTAACACTGGGAGCAGTTGGACTGAACCCACTGTTCAGAGCCTACCCTCTGCATCTTTGCAGGTTCTGAGGTCCTGGTTCTACTCAGTGTGAACAAAGGGTTAATAACTTGCCCTAATTAACCAGATAACTGATTTTTTAAAACAGTCTTGGAATGAGCTTGACACTGCTGTCTCCCATCAGTGGGCCATGGGGAATGGATGGACATATCCCTGTGCAGGCAGGCTCCTGTCTGCCAAAATCAGCATACAGGCACCTATTTCTTAACAGGCTGGTTTATCTGTATTTTTCCTGAAAAGAGGTATTACACTGACCTAAAGAAAGAAGATTTACACATTTAAAGGTTCCCACTCTCCACAGCTCTGAAAATTACTTCTTGTCTTTTTGGTTGGGGGATGGTCTTTTTTTAAAATGTGGTTATCAGGTTTTGTCTTTGCCAGGCTCTGTCTGCAGAGGCTCTGTGCAGGAGGGGGATCCACAGCACATCCGACAGTCCTGTGCCTGTTTGCCTTCCCTTGGGCATGTGTGGTGTTCCCAAAGCCACTCCCCTGTGCCACCCCAAAGATCAGGGCCTTGGGAAGCTGAGCCCTGCTGGTGCTGATGGGTGGTTACCATGGAGGTCCTTTGCTCCTGGTGGCCGTGGGGCCTCAGTCTTCTGGAAGCCTGCAAAGCAGAGAAGGAGAGGGAGGGAGGGAGGAGGTTGTTGCCCACAGAAAAAAAACCAACAACTAGAAATAAATTATTATGGTGAGCAGGATTGGGTGGGAAAAGCTGGAACTGAGGCTCTTCTTAGCCCATTCCCTTCTGTTTGGACATGGATTTTAGCATCCTGTTGAATGTGCTCCAGCAGAGCCCACATTCCCCAGCAGACAGGCATCTCCTGTTTTAGCCCGAGGGATGGGGACATCAAACCCCAGCCCACCATGGCCAGACCTCTCCAGGTGTGGAAGAAGGGAGTGCTGGGCTCCAGAGCTGTTGGATAACCCCAGTGGGAGCTCTGCAGCAGCTGGGGCATTGCTGAGGGACCCTGGAGTGTCACCACCCACCTTATCCCAGGGCCAGAGGAGGAGGAGGAGACACCCAGAGCCCAAAAGCAGAAGGATTTTGCTCCTCAAGCCCCACTCATGGGCAGGGTCCAGCAGCAGGTGCCCTTCAGCAGCCTCCCCATGGGAATGGTGAGCCTGTCTCCTCCTGGGAGCAGCCTCCCAGGGGAGGGAGAGCTTGGAGACACTGTGATAGAGCAGAGCCTCACCTTTGTTGTCGTGTCCTCTCAGCCTCTGGGAACCTGCAACAAGCCAGGCAGGGTTAGTGGGATCCCCTCAGCCCTGCCCTGGCTGCAGCATCCCCTGGAGCTCCCTGGCTCCAGGGAAGGGAGGATGGGCTGAGCCTCTGCCAGGGTTTAAGTCTGGGCTGTACCTTTTCCCAAGGAGAGTCTCTTGATGAGCTGGGGGCTGGTGTCCTCGTGGTGAATCTCCACTGTCACTTGGGTTCCTGCAAGAAACAGTGATAAACCCCCTAAAAAGGGAAAACTAACCAGGATATGTATTGTATTTGCTGGGAATGCCCTGACAAAGGCAGGAATGGTGCATCTGACTCCATGTTCTCAAAAGGCTAATTTATTATTTTATAATACTATGTTATATCAAAAAACACTATACTAACTATACTAAAGAATAGAGAAAGGATACTTAAAGAATGCTAAAAAGATAATAATAAAAACTCGTGACTTTCCAGAGTCCTGACACAGCTTGGCCCTGATTGGCCAAAGAGTGAAAACAACTCACAGCAGAATGCAATGGAACAATCTCCAAACACATTCCGAAGGGGCAAAACACAGGAGAAGCAAATGAGATAAGAACTGTTTTCCTTTTCTCTGAGGCTTCTCAGCTTCCCAGGAGAAAAATCCTGGGAGAAGGGATTTTTTCAGAGAATGTGAATGCCACAGGTATGGAGCAGAGGGCAGGAGTGTCCGCTGAGGCAGCTCTTAACTTTAGATAGAGCAGCAGCTCTGATGATAACCAAGGTTTATCACCATAATAAAGAGCTCTTGATGGAGCTACAGCAAGCAGAGAATCAATGCCTTGCATTGATTTTTCTTGGAATTAAACAGAGAAAGGCTTGAAGTGATGAAAATGGTTGGACTTGTGATACTAAAATGTCTGGCAAAGCCCATTGCCTGTAAGAGGCAGCGTCCTGGAGGAGCCAGCTGTGGTCCAGGCATGCCCTGATGCTCCAGAAAAACCTCCCCAGGAAACCTGGGCTCTGGTCTTTAAAGTTTCAGAGAGGCAAACACCAGAAAAAGAGTGAGGGAATCTCTTATAAAAACCACCTGAACTTTTTGACAGAGGCTGCATTTTTGGCAGATATTTCAGAAGGGTTTGCAGCTCTTGAGGTTCCCTGGAGGAGCTCCATGTGCTCCTGGGCTTCTCTTTTGGATCAGGCAGAAGTTACTTGGGAGACTGAAGGTCAAGATATTCATGCACCTCAGGGCTGCCATCCAGTCGTGCCTCCTACACCTACACCTCATGACATTTGGGCTTTTCCTTTAAAGTCAGCTCTTGGAACTGGCTAATTAAGTGGGAATCTACATTTTCATCAAAGATTAAGTTTTTCTGCTGGCTTTACCTTTAGAAAAGTGAAGTTTCTCCTGTGATTATGCAGAGAGATTTGATGTCCTTTAAGGCCCAAAATCAGAAAGCAAGAAAAACTGTATAAGCTGTAAAAACCTAAATCTTAGAGTTTGACTCCAGTTATAGGGTGGTTGCAGATATCAGGGTGTCAGAACAGAGCTGGCTGGTGTATTTTGTCAGTTAATTCAAAGATAGAATGAAGTTGTTTCTCAAAGAGAAGGCTTTATGCAAATGGTTTGTTTTCCTTAAATTTTTTATATTTTCAGGTCCTTTTTATTGTTCAAAATTACTTTTACTTTGCTTTTTTAGTGGCTTTTTGTCCCCAACTTTCACTTACTAAGTTTCCTCCCATAAATTAAAAATCTTTGTTTTCAAGAGACAAACTTACTAGTGATGAATGCCTTCTGCAGATGAGTTCAAAAGGCATTTAACAAATGAAAAATGTAATTCCACAGGAATTTTTCAACGTGCTCTATCATTGCTTTAAAAACTGGTGGCTTGAAAAGTTTGCTGGTACTTTTATGATCTTTTATTTAATTTTTCCTAATTGAGATATCCTTCATAAAGAATCATAGAATGGTTTGGGTTGGAAGGGACCTTAAAGATCCTCTTGCCCCAACTCCCTGCCACTAGACCAGTTTGCTCCAAGCTCAGAGAAGCACTTGCTGCTCTCCTTGTGTTTTGAGGCAAGTAAGTGCTTTGAGGGGCAATTGTCCCAGGGTGGGATATTTTCTCTTTTGGGACATTCTGAGGTTATTTTACTGGAGAGAAAGCTTGTTGGGAGCTCAGCTCTGTCTCTTGTCTCCCCACTTACCTTTGTCAGGACCCGCAGTGATGGGCGGTGTCTGCTCACAGGGATCTGTGGGGCCACGCCGGCCTGGGGGCACAACAGGGAACAGCTCAGTGCCTTGGAGAGAGCCAAACAGCCAGCAAGGACGGGGTTAAATCTGCCCTGCTCAGCTTTCAGGTGAGGAACACTCAGGAAGCTCAATTGGTGCTGGTGCCTGAGCCCTCAGCAGAGGGAGGGATGCTCCAGCCCAGCCTGCTGCTGCTGCCCAGGGCAGTTTGGAGAGGTGGGTGGGACACAAGGGCAGTGCTGGGGGCTTGGAGGAAAAGTGGGAACTTTGGTGTGGCTGTCAGCAGCTCATCCTCACCTCTCCCTGCCGGGAGAGCCCGGCTGTGTTGGAGCTGGAGTGCTGGGGCAGAGGGAGGTGTGGGCAGCCCTTGGTGTGCCCAGGGCTCACACAGGGGGAGGCAGCAACGCCAGGGGACACTGAGCCCTCGCTCCAGGCTCTGCTGGGGGGTGGCCAGGGTGATCTCTCACTCTTTTTCCAAGTGCCCTGGGATCCCCATCCCACCAGGAGCCAGGGCAGCCTGGATCTCACAGCTTGTCCGAGGCCATTTGTGCCATGTGGCCATGACAAGAACCAGTCCCCAGAGCAACGAGAGTGGGGCCACAGCCTCTTTGACTCAGTGGGGCTGGGCATTATATAAGCTTGCAAATATTGTGGCAGCAGCAGGGGTGTCAGAGGCCTCATAGGGACACTAACAGGGCTGGTGAAAGGGCAATTCATTAACCCTTGTGGTGCCAGAGGAGCCAAAGCTCTGCCTGCTCCTCTGGAACCTGAATTCCCCCCTCCCAGGTGTTGAAACTGTGCTTAAGGTAGACCTGCAAGGGAAGGATTCCCATGTGCATGCTAAATACCCCTGCCAGTAATTCAGGGTGGGAAATGATCAATACCAGCCTCTTACTCACTCTTGGAGGAGGCTGACTCTGCAGCTCTGATTGCAGAACCTCTTGAGCATGACAGAGGGAGAGAAAGCAGGATATTTATCTGCTTCCTGGAGTGGAGGCTTTTGTTATCTGCTTTGTAAAGAAAGCCCCAAAGTAGTGCCTTGCCATGAAATACTCTTTGCTTCCAGACTATGTGCAGCCTCCAGCCACCACTGATTACAGAGGGACTTGGATCAGGGCTCCTGCCAGGCATCCTGCTGGGAGCAGCCTTGGCTTTTGCATGCTGCTATTGCTTGACCTGTGGAAGCAAAGTTCCTCCTTGATGTAACTGAAATCCACTGTCTGGTGCCATGAGAATTACCTGTGTCTTGCTCTACCTTTGCCCTTGCCTTTCTCTGCTAAGCCATGGCAGGTTTAGACTGCCAGGAAAACAAGAGGGATGATCTGAGTCCCTTCCCTGGGAGCTGCTCCACAGTTCTGGGGTCACCTTCTCAGATGTTCCCCCTCAACTATTTTAGGGCAGAACCCTGGGAGTTAGCAGTGGAACATCGAGAACTAGAATCCACATCATCAGTCAGCAGTCCCACCTGCCTTGTGCTCAGTCTCTGAGGGGGGGAGACGAAGAAAGGACTGGTGGAAAGAAGGTTGAAAAGGTTCTTTGCATCCCCCAGACCCTCCTTTAAGCTGTGTGAGTGCTGGGGAAGTCTCTGGAAGCTCTAGCTGCAGCCTGAGCATCTGGGGGCACTGAATTTCCCCTGCCATCAGCTGGCTGTGAAATGTAAGAGCTCTGTGCACTTGTAATCCAATCGAGCTCCATGGCAGGAGAATCCCTGCAGAGGGATGGAGGTGTGGGGGCTCGGCAGTGCCACCCCTGCATCCTGGCCATGGGAAGCACACGGGGAGGGGAAGCTTGCCAGGCCCTCCATGTGCCTCCCCTGAGAGCACTGGAGAGGGATGGGTTGTGTGAAGCACATCTCTGCTGGAGAGACCCAGTTTGGAGCTTTGGGTTGTGTGCTGGGGCTGGTTTCTCACAGAGGGAGAGGGTGACCTACCATTCAGTCCTGTGCCCTGAGGTGGCTGTGATCTGCTGTTTCCATTGCCATCACCCTTGGAACCTGTAAGATAGAAATGGGAGATTGGAAAGGGTCCTCCTGGACTGAAGTGTTGGAGCTGCCTGAAGGCCAAACACCCCAAACCCTTTCATGCAACCCATTAACCCAGCAGGTGCCAGGTGTCACCACCTTCTGTCTCATCTGCAGCCTTGGCTTGCAGTTCTTGTTGCTAAAGTATGAAATACCAGGGGGCAGAAAGTGCAATAGTCCAGGCCTAAGCTGCTTTGGTGGGATTTGCTCTGATTTGAGCAGGTGCTGAATGCTGTGCTTGATGGAGCATGGACACCACTTCGTGATAGCTCTGCCTATAGTTGTTAGCCTGGGACTGCTTGTCTGAAAATTCAGCTTCTCTCCCAGGTTTTAGAGCAGGAATACTCCTTTTCCTCCCTTTACTTCTGCAGGGAGGCTCCCCTTGCAATTGCAGAGCACAGCTGTAGCTTTTTAGAAGACCCTCTGCTGTACAGGGAGTTGGGCCAGGGACACTGTCCCAAACTGTAGCTATAAATGGCTCAGGACAGTGAGCCTCGGAGACAAAGCCTGGGCACGCTGCAAGCAAAACATTTCTGCTCCTGTACTCCAGGGCACTGAGTGCTGGAAACTGCCGAGCCCTCTCCCTGCTCCCTTTGCACAGCCCAGAGAGCCCGTGGGGCACCTCGCGCGCAGGACACAGCAAGGTGCAAAGCCAGCCCTGGGGTTGGTGTCCCCGTGTGTCCCCTCCCGGGGCTGCACGCCCTGCAGCCGGACGGGCTGCACTCGGAGCGGGGCTCCAGCCGGGCTCTGCTGCACCAGCAGGGACACGCTGGGCTTCTGCAAAAAGTTGGCATTTTGGAGTTTGGCATCAAGTGTGCAAAGAGCAGAAGGAAGCCCAAATCCTGCTCCAGAGCTGCTGCTTCTCTTCTCCGTGTGCAGCCCTGCCCTGCCCTCCCTCGCCCGCTGCAGGCGCGGTGTTACCTGCGCCTCGGCCGCCTTCCGTCTGCCCCTCTCGCTGCCCTTTCTCCTTGCTCGCTGCCTCCTCGGGGCGCACAATAAGCAGCAGATTGATGGTGACTGCACTGGCATCTGTCTTAAAGTCCATGGTACCCATCAGCGCATGGCCGGGGCGCCGGTGCTGCCGCCGCTGCGCCGCGGAGCAGCCGCGAGTGCTGCCCAGCCCTGGCACGGCGAGCGCGCTCCCGCCCAGCGCAGCCCCGGCCCTGCCAGCTGCACCATCGGGGCTCTGCCAAAGCCGACCCTAATGAAGAGGTTACAAGTCACCTTTGAAAGGAAATCCCGGGAGGGATCCGTTTCCTAAAGCAGAGGAAGGAGCTGCGTTTCGGGCGGGGGGGGGGTCTGGTTTCAGAGCGTGCCCCCGGCTCCCTCCCCTCTCTCTGCCCTTTTCAGCTTGAAGCACTTGTCTACACTCAAATCCCCCAGCACCACTGTTCGCTGGGGGGGATTCGCTTCTCGGCGCTGGCACAAATCCTTAAAAGGCTTTCTCTTTGGATCCTGTCCCCCGGCAGAACTCAGAGGATGCTTAGGAGCGTAAATAATAACACTAACTGCTGCAGGAGGAGGGCAGCCGTGGGGAGAAGGGGCTGGAAAGGAGACACGAACCTTTGAAGTGGGGAGGATCGGTTTCTGCAGGACTGCCTGTTGTAGAAAGGGACAGCAGAGAAGGGAATTGCAGGCTTCAATCCTGACTGTCCCAAAGGATCCAAAAAACCCAACCCCTCTGCCCCATCAGCCTGTGAGCCCGGCTGTCTGGGGTAGCTGGGCACGGCTGATCAAAAAGCAAAGCCCTGCAAATCCCTGGCTTTCTAGTAACTGTCCCAGCCCACCAAACGGGGGACATGAAGGGTTACAGTGCGGGTTAGCCGGGCTCAGCTGGTCCCTGCAGCTCGCAGAAGGGGCTGGCAGGGACACGCGTTCTAATTTTACCACTGGCCCCTGTCCCGGCCGTGCTGCCAGCCCCCGCCTTGGCCGGGGGTCCCGGGGGAGTGACAGCACCTGTGGGCTGCAGGGCTCTCCGGCAGCCTTGGGAAAGGTTGTGGGAGGCACCCGTGGGCAGAGAGGGGGTTCGGGAGCTTGGCATGGGCTGGGGGGCTTTTTGTGGGTGTTGCTGGTGCTTTCCGGGCAGGAGTGTGAGAGCAGTGGGCTCTTCTGCCTGCAGGTGGGGAAATTTGTTGTCCTGGATTCACGGGCAGGAGCTGGTACTACTACCTAGTGTTAGGTTACTGTGTTTGGAGACACGGGTTTTCCCGTGGATCTTTATATAAAACCTGTCCCCTCCCAATCTCCTGCCCCTTTTCTGTTCCTGAGCCCCTTCCAGAGCACGGACAGCTGATATACCCCTGTGCTTGCCTGCAAATCCAACCCTAAGCAGCTCCTCAGCATATCCAGAAATAGCATGTGGCTGCAGGGAACCTGCATCCATCCAGCTCTGCTGGTGCCCCGTGGTACAGTCCTGAGCCCCCTGTGCCCCCCTGGATGGTGCCACAGCTTTCTTGCCAAGGCAGGGGCACCAGGGATGGGATGTGCCTGTAACCCCAGCAATGTGGCCAGGGTCCCGTGCCAGGGTGGATGACAATGTTGTTGGGGCCCCGGATTTGCTCTTTAGTTCATGCATTAGAGGAATTTTTGTTTCAGGGGTGCCCTGAATTTTGTTTCAGGGTCAGCTCTGGCTGTGAGGAGCTGTCTAGAGGTGGTTAAACCTGGTGAGAAAGAGGAGGATGAGGAGGAAGGAGGGCCAGATGCACGCTGAGCCATGCTGGACTCTGCCAAGCAGATTTCCAAGCCATCTGGGGCTTGCCCATCTCCATTTCAGGTCCCTGAGATTTATGGCTGGAGTGACTTTCTAATCACAGTTTCACCATCTGCCTGTTGGCCTTTAGCACCCCCCTGTCACCTGTCACTGAGCCCCACAGCTCCTGCCTGGTCTGGAGCACCCTTTCCTCCCCGGCCGCTCACCTGGGGTGCAGCTCCTGTTCCTGGTGTCCCTTCTCCCTCACATCCCAGCTGGGACAGTCTGCTCTCCTGAGCTATTCATTGGCACAGCTGAATCCTAAACCTGGTGTCACCCAGGTCCTGCACCAAAATCTGCCCCAATCCTCTTCACTCTGCTCCTGCCTCCCATCTGCAGGGGTTTCCCTGCGTGTCCTGGCCTTGTTGCTCCTCCAGGTCTGCTCTTGTCCTTGTTCCTCTCCAGCCTGGTGATGTGATGGTTCTTATCTGGGGGTGTTGGTAAGAGCCAGTTCCAGTTCCCAGGCCATGCTGGGACCTGAGCTGACCTTGCTGTGGACACTCTGGTGGTACCAGCTGAGGAGCTCAGATGTTTCTTCTTTGGCAGCTCTGAGCTGGAGCCTCCACAGCTGAGCATGTGGTGGTGGTTGCTGCCTTGGGGACTGCTGGCTCTGCCCTTCCTGCCAGGCTGTACAAATCTCTCAAACCTCCTTTTCTCTCAGTGATGAGGTGGCTGCTCCTAACCTGGCTGCCCAGGGGCGGAGCACACCCTGCTTCCCTCCTGCATGCCCATGTGCTGCCACAAGGTATTTCCAGCACACTGAAAGCATCTCCAGGGAGCTCCTGCTTTCCTGGAAATGCCAGTCTTCAGGGAGAGGGTAGTTGGGTTTGAAAGGCTTTTTTGCATTTTCCTTTCTCCTGTTTTATCCTCTCTTTTTTCTGGAGAGGGGAAAGGGAAGGTTTCTGATGGTGATTTGTGGCATGTACCATGAGGAAGGCCCAGGCTGTGCCTGAGGTGGGTGCTGTTGCCTCCCATGCAGCAGTGAGCCCTCCTGCTCCATGAGTTTTCCAAGGAAAACAGTAACCTCCTCATTGGCCTGAGATAAGAACATGACCAGCAACATCTGTCAATGGGCCAGGATATTTTTCAAGCTAAAAATATCTACATTTTGAGGAGGGAAAGGAGAAAACCTTTTATGCCATGTTGATTTTCAAATAAAGGCAGCTCATTGGATTTGCTGCAAGATTTCAAATGCTCACCGAGGTCCCAGGGAGAAGAATTAATGGCCAGAAAGCAAAAGCTGCTATCAGAGTGCCATGATTACATGTATTTACCACATGGCTGGTGTTTCTCTAGGGGGGATCTGGGGGAGAGAGGGAGTGTATGAATGTAGAGCAAGAATTAGGTTATCAGAATCCCATTGGAAAGGGAAATTGCAGGCTGCGTTCCTGGAAAGGGTTTTGACTCTTGTGCAGGTGTTTTGATTTCACAAAGGCCTGTAAAGGCTCTAGCAGAAGGTGTGTTGGGAAGATATTCCACCTCTGCTTGTCGAAGGGAGCCTGCTGGGAATCTTGGTCCTGCCAGGGCCATGGGTGAGGGTGTCCAAATGTTTTTCCAAGAGTGTTGTAGATGCCTGCATTGGAAGAAGTTCCAGGGTTGCCCTTCTCCTTGGTGTGGTGACCTGCTCTGGGTGTCCACCTTGGGGCCCATGTTACACCCTGGTGTTTTAGGACCTTCTCCACTGTCTGGAGAGAAAGCCTGGGCCTGTAGCCCCACTGGAGGCAACACCAAAGTAATCTAAAGGTGAATTCCCCTTAATGTAATTTGGAACTAACATATCCTGATGACCCTTTGATCAATGGCTGATACCCATTATTTGAAACTTTTGCCTTTTATTTGGCATTCTCTGTGTCACAGCAAAGTGTCCCTGGTTCTGCCAGCTGTGCTGTCCATGAAGCAGTTCCAGTGTCACCTCTGAGCCTGCAGCAGTTGTTCCCTGTTGCTGCTCCTCCCCTGATCCCTGTAAGCTCTGCTGTGTCCCTTTTGAGATGGGAGACCAAGGCCAGCCGTGCTCCACGTGCAGATGTGCCAGTGCCTCCTGTCCTGGTCTCCATTCCCTCCCTGCCCAAGCCATCCCAGCCTCAGGCTGGCTTTGTTCACCACCCAGGAGCTGGCTGCTTTCACTGCACTTTCCACCCAGACTCCCAAGATCCCTCTCCTCCTCAGAATGTCTCATTCAGAGCTCATTATCATGTGTATGTTTGCAGATATGTTTGAAGTCTGGGGTTTGTTGTTTTTATTTTAACCAGCCATTACTTTGCATTTGCAGATACTGAATCTCAGCTCCTGTTTCCTTTCCCAACTGCAAATGCACTCTGGAGGGCTGGGCACATCCATGGTGGATAACACATTACAGCTGCACTCTGGTGAGTTTTAATCTGCTCTCCTGGCCTCCCTGTCCTTTCTCCCTCCCTGCCCTTATTCTCCTGCTGGCGTTTTCCAAGCCAGGCTGCTCAGATGCCTCATTCTGCAGTTCTGCTGTGTCAGCAGCTGTGCTTTATGATTTAAGACGGCAGCAGAACTTTCCACTGAGCTGTAAGCCCATGTATTCAGTTTCCTGGTATCCACACAAGCTAGCTGATGGCAGGGGCAGCCCTGCCAGGGAGGTCAAGGACGTGTTTAGATGTCAGGGAGACAATGAGGGCTGGAGTGGATGCTGTGAGCCCTGGGAGGCTCAGCGGGGCTGATGCTTTGGAGGGGAATTCTGCCTCCTGTGGGGAAATACCTGCCCGCAGGTGGGTGAGCCTCCGGCAGGCGGTCCTGCATTCTGAGTGGGATTGCTGGGGATAAAAGGCCAGCCTGGCTGCTCCCTGGCTCATAGCACTCCTTCCATGAGGAGCATGGGGACACCCTGCCTGCGGAGAGCTGTGGGAACAGCTGTGTGAGCAGCGGGGTGTGCTCGGGGCGTGTCGCAGCTCAGCGCTCCGGTTTTTTCTTCTCTCCCTTCCTTCAGCGACAAAAGACATTGCTGTGACCACTGCTGCTTTGTTCCTCCAAGAACAAGCTCTGGAAGCAGCTGGAGATTGAGCAGGTGTTTTGCTACGGTTTCTTAAAAACAAAAAATGCCCCATGGGTGTCCCGGGGCAGAGACGCGCAGGAGGGGCCGGGTGGCGCTGGCAGGGAGCTGCTCCTGCCCCGGCAGCCGGGTGGGGCTCGGCTCTGCCCGTGGCACCCGGAGGCACCGCCCTGTGCCCAGCGCTGCCGGGACACAGCACGGGGCTGCTGGCAGAGGCTCTCCAGAGCTGTCCTGCCCTGCCTGAGCACGGATCATTGACCTAAGCTGCTGCTTGGCTTGGGGTTTGCTGCTGGCATTTCTGCATGAGGAGAGCGGTCCTGGCCAGGCTGCATGCAGTCATTAGACATTAATCCTTGTAATCTTCAAAAAATTCATCCTTTGAAGGCAGTGGGGGCCTGTGGGACCCTGTAGAGGGTTTAGGGTTCTTTTCTTCAGGTGTCCTGATAATTTGCATTATTCATTAGCAGTGCCCTTGGGGATGTGCTTTATTGTCAAGCACCCCCTACAAAGTTGCCCCCTGACACCAAATGCATCAAGATGGGCAGATGAAAACACATAGGAGAAGAAATGAAGGGGAGAGGAAAACACACTCTATTTCCTTTTACCAGCATTAAAGGTAAAGGAGGTTTCTCCCCCAGAGCAGATTCCTCCTCCAAAATTCTGGCTCTTGTACTATGCAAGACTGGGGGAGATTGTATAGCTGTTCTTTCAAAGAATCCCCCAGAATACCCAAGCAGGGTTATTTTTTCCCTAGAAGGCTATTTCTGGTTTATTCAGGAGGGAGTTTTGCCCCTTCTAATTAAACAAGCAGCATGGCATATCCTGGGAGATACAGAAAGTACTTTTCCTGCATTTTATCAACATCTCTCTGCTGCAGGGATGAGCAAAGCCCTTCTTGGTGACCCAGTGGACAAAGGAGTTATCTCGTCTGCCCAGCCAGCCTGGTGTTCTCTAATACAATGGCAAAGGTAAATGGAAGGCAAGTTTGGAAAAAATACCTGGAGCTCAGTGTGAGTTATGGTGTTTGAAGGGAAGTGGACACAGTAGGAGTCTCATCCCTTCTGGAGTGACAGGGAGCCTGGGGGGCCGAACCTGCAAACCTTCCTTGCTGAGACACCCTGTGAGTGGGGCTGTTGCTCCTTGGGAGCTTGGCCTGCAGGAGGACAGGCTCCCTGGTTGGGTTTACATGGGCTAGAGCTGAAGGACCTGAGTGGTCACTTGGGGGCAAGGGCATGGAACAGCCCTCACTGGGGTTATTTCTCCTTAACCCAAGGTGCCAGGATGCTGTGGAGGGAGCTGGATGCTCTCATGGTGATCTTGGACACCTGAGCTGTTGGATGAGCTGAGGACACAACGCTGGCAATAGAAACAAATTCACCACTGCCTTGGAGAAGTGTAGAGGTAACTGGCTCTTGTTTTTGAGAAGCTCTATCCAGACTTTCTGCAGTGTCAGGAGTAGGAGTTGAACAGTTGGAATTTGCTGCAAGGCTCCTGTTTGAAGAAGTACCCCTGGTGTTTCTTTGGGCACCCCTCTGAGCTATGGTCACCTTTCTCAGGTGCTCTTGGGTGAAGAATCTGGTGCTTGTCTGAGTGGGATGGGGTGTGACAATGCCAAAAGGCATTGTCATACCTATTTAATACATATTTACATATATATTTAATTCAGGGTGAGTCAGGCTGGGTTTTGCTGCCTTTGGGCATCCTTGGACCTGGAACGCTGCTGATTTTGTGTGTCCTCAGGACTGGAGTGACACAAAGGAGGTCTGTTGTGTCCCCCACAACATGTGAAGCTGGGTGGCAGGAAGAATGTGTCCCCAGGGGAGGCTGGACTATTTCTTCTGCACATAAACTCATTTCTTTTGGCTAAGGCCCTGCAGGTATGGATAAAATCCTCGTTTTCTGCATCTCCTGCCTTCCTTGAGGGTCACACCTTCTCTCAGGTTGGCAGTTGCTGCCATTCCCACCCAAAATCCCAACACCACAGTGGTGTCCTGTACTCCTGCTGCCCTGCCATGGGGATGCTGGGGTGTTTGATATGGGCTGGGGTATGAAACACCCACCAGGTATGGGCTGCTTGCACACCTCCAGGCTGTGGGAGAAGCCCAAAACACCAAATCATTTTGTACCGGCCAAACCTTCCAAAAATTCTTTTACCAGGTACCTTCCAAAAAACCTACCAAAATTACCTTTGCCAGGAATTTTGCCTCCAGCTGGGCAGAGCCATTTGGCTCATTCCACAGGTCAGAGCCCCTGGGTGTCTGATGTGCTGCTCCTCCAGCAGCCTGGGAATGCATCAAGAGGAATCAGAGCCCCTCTCAGTTCCTTCTGCCCTTCCAAAAGACCAGGGAAGATGAACCTGGCAGCTTGCTGTTCCAACATGGACATTGCACCCAGCTGGGATCAGCATCCCAGAGTTGCCATGGAGATGCCTGATGGGCATCTCTACCTTTTCAGGAACCTGGCAGGATGCCAGGGCATCCTAAGCAACATTAACAATGCTGAAATACATTCCTTCTGCTCCAGGAGGCCCAAAAGCAGTCAGGAGAGACTTCTCCCCTTGGGAGGGAATGAGCTCACCTGTGGAGCTGGGCTGCCTGTCTTCTCCAGTCACTGCTCCCATCTCCATGTGAACTGCTGGAATAGGAGAAAATATTATTGGACTCTTTTCTGGACCAGCTACCCAGAAACCCCATTATGCTTTTTGCTCTGCATGCACAGTCCCAGGAAGCTGAGTGCTGAAGGGCACAGCAGGACCGTGCTGTGATGTGCACTGTGCTCTGTGTGGAGAAAGGGAAAGTTGTTTTCATAAAGAAATGGGAGGAAAAGAGGAGGAAAGCACAGTCATCAGCACAGCACATTGGCCTGAGTACCAGAGCCACGCCCAAAGGGTTAAAGCAGCCCAGGAAGCCTAAGGGGATCCCTCAGGATGCCTCCAGAGCATCTCCAGTAATGAGTTTTCACTCCTGTACTTTCATTATCATCATCCCATTGTTCCCCCTAGCTCTGCAGCACATTATTCCTGTCATTGAGGCAGCTGCAAGGACAGTGCTGTTCCCTCAGCATTCCTCTTGGAAACATGATGGGCTCAGCCTCAGGGCAGGAGTGTGCATTGGCTCTTACCCCAGGAGTGATGCCCTGCTTTGCCTCTCTCTCCCTGGCCCCTTCAGATTGCCCACAGAAGTCCCAGGTTTGCCACAGTGCCCAGCAGAGCCTGGCATTTAGTTCTCTTCTGTCTTTCTAGAAATATTTTATAACTTCATGGAACTGGTTGCCCAGAGAGGCTGTGGCTGTCCCACCCCTGGAAGTGTTCAAAGCCAGGTTGGACAGTGGTCTGGTGGAAGGTGTCCCTGCCCATGGCACCACAAACCATGCCCTGATTCTATGAACATTCATTAGTTCCCTGGGAGCTGGGGAACTGGGGTGGTGCCAGTGACACTCTGGTATTGCATCCACCATACAACACCACTTGGAGTTTATCCCTCCTGACTGGTAGAACTGGAGAAAGCTCTTTTTGTTTTTCCCAAGACCCCCCAAAAGTGGAAAAGCAGAAGAGGTAAGGCCATGTCCTCCATGAACCCTAGGGTACTGTACTTAAGGTCACATTTTTAAGTACCAGTGTCACCTGGTCTGTCACTCCAGTGCTGGTCTCACAACTGACTTACTGAGTTCATTGGCTTTATTGTCATC
The DNA here is from genome assembly GCF_051311805.1 of Agelaius phoeniceus. Classification (NCBI taxonomy): domain Eukaryota; kingdom Metazoa; phylum Chordata; class Aves; order Passeriformes; family Icteridae; genus Agelaius; species Agelaius phoeniceus. The sequence continues at coordinate 7,425,658 of NC_135274.1, read as the reverse complement.
CTCACTTGCACAGCCTGGGCAGAGCCTGCAAGGAAAACATGGCTGTCATTTCTCAGTGCTTGAGAGACTGAGCTGCAGACCTGCAAGGGAGTGGTGCTCCCTCAAACCTGTGTTTTGCTTCCTCCACACAAGGGAGGCAAGGCAACATCCATTGGTGACATGCACATGGCAGCTGCTTCTTCCTCCTCCCTGCCCATGGCTCAGGGTTGTGTTTGGAGCTGGTGCCTTTGGGCTGAGGGCATGTCTTGCCTTCCTGATCTGTGTCCTTTTCTGCTCTAGGCTTATTCAAGCTCAAATGACTCAACCCCAAAGACCCAAGGAAATGAGGAGCAGTCCTCATTCATTGAGGGAATACCCTGGAGAGGCAAAGATCTCTATCACTCTAAAAGTACTCCTTAAATAAGCAGCCATACAAAAGGTAAGAGAAGAGCTTCTGGACGTTGGTTGTGGGGGTTGTGCTTGGTGTGTTTGGTGTTTGGACACCCCAGCAGAGCCTGGAGTTGTGTGGATGCCAGCGCCAGCACAGCTCTTCTCTGTCACCGTGGCTGCTCCTCTCCAAAGAACCCTCCAGCCCTTCCCGCTGGTGATTGAATGCCAGAGCATTCACAGGGCTGGGGGCAAGCCCAGGCTCCAGCGCTTCGCTCTTTCCATCGGTGCTGCTGGGTCAGATGACAGCCCCACCCACCGCCACCCTCGGAGCATTGTTGTTGTTATTTATTTGTGTCGTGGCAGTGCCTGGGAACATCCCCTGGGGCAGGGAGCCTTTCTCGCTAGTGCAGGTCAGGACATGCAGAGCCAAAGCAGTAAATGCTGAGTGTCACTGCAGTGACACCCCTGTCCCCAGCCGTGCCAGCATGGAGACAGCACTCAGCCAGCACCCTGCCTGCCTTCTGTTTCCTTTGGTGACCCAAAATGGCAGAATCACAGAATCCTTTAGGTTGGAAAAGACCTTCAGGATCATTGAGTCCAACCTCTGCCTAATCACCACCTTGCCAACCAGGCCAGAGCACTGAGTGCTGCCTTCAGTCATTCCTCAAACCCTCCAGGGATGGTGACTCCACCACCATCCCCCAACACTGGAACTGGCTGTTCCTTGGGACCATGTTGTGGAGCAACACGGAGCTCTGGTGGCACCATGGTCCTGCTGTCCTGACTGCACACAGACAGGTTTGGTGAAAGCAGTGGGTCTCCAATTTAGCAGGAATTGGTTCCCTGGGTTTTGCTTCTTGACCTCAGCTGTCCTAATTATCTGGCTCCCCTTACAGTGTTTTTCAACTGTACAGAGATGAGCCAAGGACACATGAACGAAACATGATCCAGGAAGATTCCCCGAGTGCCAGGAAGTTGGAGCACGGCTGCCTCTGCTCTTTATGGCCGTGCTCTGCTCGGGGCTCCTGGAGCAGAGTTTGGAGCTGTTTGGCTCTCACGTGCTCAGAGCTATGTTGGTGCTGCAGTAACTCCCTGGGGCACCCCGATGCACCCCAAGCCCCTGCTGTGCCCTGCCATGGGGGCTCTCATGCCATTGCCCAGAGTGACCCCTGCTCTTGGCCAGAACCCTCTCAGTTTGGTGATGAGGGTGCAAAGCCCCTGATGGGGAGGGCAGGGAAGCACCAAGTGATGCATGCAGCCAATAACCGCACATGGCTTCTCTCCCTGCAGCCTGCCTGCAGGATCTGACTCCAGCCCCGTGTCCCCAGCCCGTGGGGTGGTGGCCAGGTACAGGACCTGCTTCCTGCCACTGCCACCCCTTCCCTGCTCTCCCTGCAGCCCAGGACACATATCCTGCTGTGCCCCTTCTGCTCCTTGTGCCCTTGTCTGAGGAGCAAACGGGGCAGCAGGACTAACCTGCCCAACAACAGCCACTGCAGGTAGGTCATTATTGGCTGATTATGGCTTTTGAGGATTTGCCTGAATTGCTGCCGTCCCTCTGCCATCCAGCTTTGCTTAAGGGTGTTTTGCTCGCCAAATTCTGCCCGCGGCTACCCCAGTCTGCCGCTCACGCCGGAGCGGGATGAGGGTGCTCCACAGCAGATGGTGATGCTGGGAGGGGCACTGTGGTTTTGGCGACCGTTCCGTGCTGACCCCTGCCACGCCAGCAACTGCTCCGGCTTTGCCCGGTGCCACGGTGTGCTGCCCGGCCGCGGGAGGCCCAGGTGGCCTCGGTGAGCATCATGTGAGAGCCGGGGGCTGGCGGCGGCCGCGGGCCAAGCGCCTCTGACCATCTGCTCCGTGCCGTGCCGTGCCAGGCTGGCGGCTGCTCCCGGGAGCGGCCGTGCCACGGGGCGCGGGCAGCGCCGTAACCGGAGCCGCAGGGCTCGCAAAGGAGCTGACTCCGGCTTTTCGGCTCTGCCTCGTGTATATTTATCTGTACGTGCAAACAGAGCCGCCCGCTGAGCCGAGCCGGTGGCTGTTCCAGGCTGAGCCGATGTCCCTTGTCCCCGTGCCCGCAGCTCCATCGGCCCCGGGGCTGTGCGGAGCGGCCGGCAGGGCAGCGAGGAGGGCAGTGGGGGCTGCTGAACTGGGCAGCAGATTTGGGGGCGTTCTGTGCCTCTTTGCAGCCCAGAGAGGCGGGGTTGGGGGTCTCTGCCTGCTCGTGGCAGCAGGTGATGCCAAAGGCCAGGAGCCATGAGGTGGCGTGGGATGGTGGTAGGGATAGGGGAGAGCAGGAGCAGAGCCTGTCCTCTCCCTCTCAGGAGCAGCAGCGAGTGCCTCGGTCAGAAACTGGACTTTTATCTAAGGTACACACCTTGGCAATGCAGAGGAAAAGCAGGAGAGGACTTTTTTCAGCACTATAGAGCAGCTGACAAACACCTGACTCTACATTTTTCATTTGAGCCAACCAAACGAATGCAGCCCAAGGCATGGCTTTCTCTGAGCTGGGGTTTGGTTTTTCAGGGGAGTGTGTTATCAAAGGCAGAAACGTGTTAAGAGGATTGAATGAGGACTGCTGGGGTATTGTGTGCCCATGGACATGGCACAGCATGGGGCTGTGCTTTAGGACCTCAGAATTGGGGAATTTTCTAATATTGTCTTTGAATTGCAGTCCTTGGCTTTCCTTGTAACCTATAAAATGCATAATGCCACTCCTAACTCCTTGTGAGCCAACCTGGACAAACCTCAGGACTCCCTTAATGCTGGTTTTGCCCAGAGTGAACCTCAAAGGGAGGCTCATTTAATGTGAGCCTAAAAATGTGTCAAGAATTGCCTTAAATGCAAGGATTATCAAAATGAGGCAGCATGAAAAAGAACTGCTTGAAAATAACCCAGCACTTATGATAACTGAATTTAGGGGACCAGGAATGTAAATGTGGGAAGAAATAGGTGGTGGAGGCTCCCTGTAACGTTCCCTAAACCTAAAAAGGTCTTTTATTTCCATCCCAAAAGCGCAGCAAGAGTCAAAGAAAAAGAAACCTGAATCTAGTTGACTTAAAGGTCATGAGACTTAGCGTTGGGATATTTGAGGTCTCGTGATTTTTTAAATGTTAATACTGCAATGCCTGCGGTGGGAGATTCACTGCCACAGTCACCAGCTCTGACCCAGGGATCTGAGCAGTTTCTGCCCTGCTTTAGTGGGGGTTTGATGGTGGAGTTACCAAGTTATCTGTAGGAAAAGTCTTTTATACCATGTCCATGAGAAAATATCAAACAGAGGATTTTTTTTTCTAATTCCTATAACTTTTCTGCTGTTTTCTGACCAGCCCCAAAAGTGTTTAGTTATTTAGAACTTTGGCAGCTGAAGTCACCATTGCACCATTTTTTTTTGTCCTCAGGGATCTCAGCACACCTTGATGAGGTCACCTGAGCCCCTGCCCAAGTCTTGGAGAGGGAGGACTGAGATCTGAGGGTGCAGAGCTGCAGAGCTGAGGTTAGAGGCCTCCATTTCTCTGTAGCATATGACTTTCTGAGGCTGCCTCTCCTTGAATTTTAGCCCTGAATTTTACTCACACATCATCTGGAAGCTGTTGGTTGAAATATTTCATGCTCAGTTTATATGTAACGCTCAGCATAGATAATACATTTGGAACCCTTGTAAAACATGGGAAGGTTTTTTTTTTTTAGGGTAACCCATGTTAATGCTAAGTTGGGGGAGGCCTGCACCTGACCACCCTCACTGGGAAGAATTCCTTCCCAATATCCCATCTAACCCTGCCCCTCTGCCAGTGGGAAGCCATTCCCTGTGTCCGGTCACTCCATCCCTTGTCCAAAGTCCCTCTCCAGCTTTTCTGGAGCCCCTTTAGGCACTGAAAGGGACTCTAAGGATTCCCTGGAGCTTTCTCTTCTCCAGGTAAACACCCCCAGCTCTCCCAGCCTGGCTCCAAAGCACAGGGACTCCAGCTTCCACTGGACCCTCTCCATATCCTTTTCATGTTGTGGGCACCAGAGCTGGACATAGCACTGCAGGTGGGGTCTCACCTGAGTGGAATAGAGTGGCAGAATCACCCTCCTCAATATATTGGCTTCAAGCTCTCTCCTGTCTCTCCCTTTCCTGGGAAAGGCTCCATATGCACCAGTCAGCCACCAACCCCCACCAGCAGATTGTCCCCTCAGCAGCTCTTCCCCTGGGCTGGATCCCTGCCTGTGGATGGGGGTTTTCCCTCCTGGAGTTCCTCAGTGTACACAAGATAAGGATGCCACAATAATGGCATGAGCAGAAGGGCTGTGAATCACAGCACCAGTGACATCCCCAGGCCAGTGACACCCCTGGGCTGGATGGCCCCTGATGGACTTCCTTCTGGGAAAAGACACCCTCAGTAACTCAGTCACTGAGAAACAAGCAGTGATGATTCAGTATTGCTGTACATAACTAAAGGGAGGTGAATTCTTGTTCTGCTCTTAAATCCAGCAGGGCAGGTGCTCAGCTGCTGGAGTTACGTCTGCTCAGAGCAGGTGAATCCCCGTAGGGCAGCAGAGCTGTGGGATTTACCCTGTGCTTTACAAACCCACCACAGTGCCTCTGTGCCAGGAAGCCTCTCTGGTGATTGCCCACATTCTGCTCAGAGCCTGCCAGGCCCTTCCCAACACAAACACCTCATTAATTCCCATGCTTTTAAGGAAATGAAGCCATACAGAAATATGCCACCGGTAACAAATTACGTGGTACTGATGCCACCGATTAATGCTGCAGGAAATAATGCTCTATTTCAGATGCTGAATAGTTTTATTTTCCTCCTAAATTAATTTGCCACTGTACAATAAATCATAGAATGAATCATAGAAGGGTTTGGATTGGAAGGGACCTTAAAGATCATCCAGTTCCAATCTGCCTTCCATGGGCAGGGACAAAAATGCTGTCCTGCCTGGAAGATGCTAAAATAACATGCAGCCATTGTCTGAAGGGCTAGAAAAGAACTTCATTTTTTCCCCTCTAGTTTTCAGTATCTGAGAGCAAATAAGTGGGCAAGTCTGCAGTATCAGGGATGTCCCAGTGCTTCCAGCCTCCAGCACACCTCCCATCCCAGTGCTCCCATCTCACCTATGGATACTGCAATATTTCTAAAATCCAGTGGCTGCCAAGACACCATCGGTCCCTGCTGGGTTGGTCATTACCTCCTTGCCCAGGTGATGCAGAAGCTGTGGAAGTTTCCCATGCTGGTGAGGATACAAGCAAGATCTTCTGTCAAATTTGTTGCAGCTTTGCTTTCTGTGGAGTAGATAGGACGAGTTATAGTAAAAGGAGGAAATGAGATGAAATACATAGTCCTGATAAGGCTGATCTTTGCACCTGCCAGCTCAAGTGAGTGTCATTATCATTTATGGAAGCTCATAAAGGAGAAGGTCCCTCGACCTTGCCAGGTGTGGTGGTTTTGATGGAATGTCCATGTGTGAATGTGCCAAGAAATGCCCAAATGTGCAGGTGCCATGGAGCACAGAGGGACAACAGGGAAAGAGCTGGGGCAGAGAGTGAAAGCAAAAGGGAGAGCGGGATTGGAAACCAGAGTGCTGGGTGGTGGCAGCTGGGTAGGAGGAGGTGTTTACTGGCATGGGCTCTGGCTGCCTGGAAAGATCTCTTGGGTTTTCACCAAGGTGCTCTGTAGACACCAGGAACAGTGATTAGATTAAACACCAAATTAATCTCACTTAAATTAGACCTCAGAGTTGGGAGGCAACACTGGTTTAGCAGGGCTGGCATGCAGGGTGCAGCCCACCTCTGTCTGCAAGGATTAGCTCAAAATTAGCCAAGCTATCATTGCAGATATTTTTCTTTCTTTATGTATTATTTAGAACCTTTCTAAGTGTATGATTAATCAAAACCAGCATTCTGAGACATTTACCTCTCTTGCTGGGTTGCAGTGTGGCTCTGATCAGTGCTGGGCAGTGTGTGAGGAGCTGAGGAGGTGCTGGCATTGTCTTTGTAAGACCATCAAAAATGGTCTCAGGCCATCAGCCAGGGAAGCATCTCAATGCCAGGGACAAGGAGGCCAAGAACAGAGACTTCCAGCTAATCAGCAGGAAGGGAGAGCTGGCAGGGTACAATGACTCTTTAGCAGGAGCTGCTGCATCCACAGCTCCAGGTGGTGCAGGCAGTGCTGCAGGTGAGGACAGGTCACATTCCAGGACACTGGGCACATGTGCTGTTAGTCCAAAAGCAGAAGAACTCAACTGGGAGAATGTGAAATTAAGACTGTTACTGACCTAAACCGATCTCTGTGTGCAAAAGCAGCTACTTGTATGATGTGTTTTAAAACTGGTGTCATGCAGCAGCTCTGTAAGTCCTTAAGTAGCACTTTCTCCTCTCCCCAGTCTTAGTGCTCTGTCCTGCCAAGACATAGAATTTGTTAAAAAGAGATTTTCTTTAAACCCCACAGACTCTTAGGTGGAGAGGACACCTGTCAGCCAGGTGTGTTCTCGGTGTCTCTTGGCAGCTCAGCTGTCTGGAAGGAGCAATGCAATGATACTGGGGTGCTCCACCTGGCTACCCAAACACCACTGTGGGTAATGGGAAATCACTTTGACAATGTGGAAAATTTGAGCATTATTGAGAAGTTAAATCAGTCTCCAGCTGGATTAATTCACTGCTAGTAGCTGGAGAAATTAATAAAGTGAAGATCTGTATCAATCTTGGTGGCTTTCCGTAAAGTATGAACATTATCCATGGCAAACTGCTAGAATAGCAGCCCACGCTCAGACCAGTGAGAGGTTTTGTGTGCTGGGTTGCTGCAGCCCTGGAGCCTGTTGGGAAGAGGCTGGGAGGGATGTCCTTGCTTCCAGCCCTCTGCCAAATCTGGCAGGATGTTCAGCTGGATCCCCCATAGCCAGCCAAGGTGTCCCTGCACTTGTGCCAGTAAAGTGGAATGGCATCATGGGTGTGCCTTGCTCCTGTCATTCCTTATATCTTGTCCTGAGCACGAAGCTGGGCATTTAAATCCCCAACATCCCAAATACCAGCTTCAGGATGAGGCTTTCAGAAAATAAAGCCTGATGAGTTGAGCTCTGTCTTCAGGACTGCAGTGAACAAAATGGAAATCTATTAGACACCTGCAAGGGAATAATTTCCCAGCTTGTACTGGAAAGAGTTGAAGAGATGAAGTCTGAATTTGGGCTAGAGGTATAAAAAATGCACAGGTTAAGGTGGCTTTTTGTGTGTGGCAAGAGATGAGTATCTGAAAGTTAAACTGGCCTTGGCTAGTGTTGAGTGGGGTTATCTGTGCCGGCCATAAATCGAACCGGGATGGCTTAATTGCTGCTTGGCAGTAAATAAAGCTCTAACTGAGATGTCTGCTCTCTAACACAGAGGGGATCTCCTGGCCTATGGAGGATGATAGATGGCCAGAGAAATCCATTTGGAGGCTCTTTGGGATCGATAAGCAGTTAAGGGAGCGCGGGAGGATGACATTGCCTGTCTTTGTGCACGGGCACCACAGACAGGCTGGGCTGGAAAACACACGGAGGGCAGGGCTTGGGCTCAGAGCCATTGGCTTTATGGTGGCTCCAGGTGGGATTTTGGACCCCTCATGTTTGAATACAGACAGGTAAGAGCAGCCTGTACACCAAAGTAAAGGTTCCTGGTGCCAGGGTGGTGGGCTGAGCCACCAGGTTTATTAATGCTGTGAGGGCTCCGTGGCTCAGAGGGCTCCCAGGGCCAGCCCAGCTGGTGGGTAACCAGCCCTGGGGCTGCCTTATTCAGGCTGGAGAAAATCCACTGCCACAGTGGAGGGAGCTCAGGGGCTCAGAGCTGGCTTCAGCTGAAGGCTCTGAAGAGGTGCTTTGGTGGGGGAGCAGCTCCATCCAGCTCTGTTGGAAGAATCCCTTCCACTCACTGCTGGTGGAATGGTGTGTTTCTTGGAGTTTTCCTGTGCTGTTTCCCCCATTCCTGGGGCAGTAAGAATGTGCTATTGACCATGGGAAATGTAAATGGCAATGACTAGTTCATCCCTAATAATTTACTTTGGAATGCTGTTGTGCAGAAGGGAGGTGAATTGGCACTTAACTTCCAGCACTTGCCCTCCTGCCTTTTAAAATGGAAATATTGCAGCTGCCTTCAAGACCCAGTACTCCTCACCTGGCCTGTGTTTAATTATTAATTCTCCTGTGCTTGGGGACTGCAACAGGAGCTGGCCTAAGCTGCTGCCCCTCCAGCCTAAATCTGACTGGGATTCAGAACAGACCAGGAAAACCCAAATCCTTTCTGCAGTGGTTCTATTTAGTGACCCATGGGTGTTTTGCCCAGCATTGTTTTCCCTTGGGCACATGCACCTTCCTCACTCCAGGAATGCAAAATGCTGGAATCTGTGGGTGATACCAAACTCCCACTGGCCCCAGGAGGAGTTAGAAACCCTTCCATCCTCTGAACTGTCCTTTTGGAAACAGGAAAGTTCTCCCTGTTGGTTTTGGTGGAGATGCACCCAGTGCCATGGTTTGCAGCAAATGCTTGGGAAGGACTGGGGGCAGGTCATGATGTGCAAAATGATATATTACATTTTCCCTCATGAGCACATGAGAAAATGGCCTGGCTCCCAACAATTTTAGAAGGACATGAGGATGTGAGGCTCTTCAGAGCTGATTTGCTTGGCCTTGTTTAATTTGCTGTCCTGGAGCCAATTTGCTTAAGTGGTACTGAGTGTACCCCTGTGCAAAGTCCAGACTCATAAAGATGGAGCTGCATGAGGAGTCCAGTGCACCAAGGCACTGCCATCTTCTGCCTTGATTTTTCCAGCAGATAGCTGTGTGATCCAGTCACACAAATGCTAATTATAATGATTTTTTGGGAGGGAAGGTGGGGTAAACCCCTGCTAAAAACTTGTAGATCCATGATGTTCAAGCTGGACAAGCCTAATGGGACAGTTTGAAATTCAAGTCCAAACTTGGCTGGGTATTTTTGCTGAAAGGATATTATATGTGTTTGAGCAAGTAACGCCATAATTCTCCAAAAAATGTGAAAGTATGGAGAAACCCACAAGATGTAGGAGCAGAAATTCCCTCAGACATCCCTCCCACTCTGACCTGCCTAAAATGAACCAATAGGTTCTAAAATTGTGGGTAGGGAGTGGGGCTGGGTGCAAACGTGCCTTATTTCCTCAGGGAGGCAGGCTGCAAAAACTTCCTTGCAAGAAGGTACCTGTTTTGCTCTTTACCACCGGGAATGTTTTCCCCCTTGTGGTATCTACTAAAATGAAACTTTAACTGTTTAAAGTGATCCTGCCCTTACCTCTGTGGCCTTATTTAGATGTGCCTGCTGCCTTGCATCCCGTCCTTGCTCCCTCCCTGTGCCAGCCCTGTCACACTGGCATGGAGTGTCAGGATGTTGCACATGTACAGGTGGTGCTTCCAAAGGCATCTGTGGGGACAGACACTTGGATCCAGGCTGTCAACATGGACAGCACTGTCTGTCCCATGGGAGCATCAGGCTGCCTTCCCTGGAATAGAGCCCTTTCACAGCATCATCCTCCAGCACTCTCCTGCCAAAATCCCTTCTTTGCCCTCATTCCTTCTCTGCTCTGGCCTCAGGATTATGGTTTTTTCCCCCAGAAATAACAAATCCCTGAGCTTGGAAGCATTGCATGGACACATGTGAGCTGGGGGAGGGATGGCAGCTTTGTCCCTCCCTTTGGCCACACCATCAGATGTGCTGTGGGCGCTGAAGAGCCTGGGCAGGGGCATTGCTGAGACTTGCAGCCATGCAGGAACTGCTGTCCAAATTCAAGATGTTCTCTGTATTTATTTTTCTGTCTGGCTCCATTTGCTGACAGCAAACGACCCGTGGCTTTGGGCAGCCAGGGTCTGTGCTACATATTTTTGTTCATCCGTGCCTCCCTGCCAAGTGCTGAAGTCAGACAAGTGTCCCCGGCTGGTGCCAGTTCTGGTTGCTCACACTGGGATTAGCACGTAAACTGCTTCACTCCCCCTGTGGAGGCCAAGCAGGGCCTTCTCTCTTACCCTCCTGCTGCATTGAAAGATGTCTGTGACTTTGCTTTTGACTTTCTGTAAGAGGTTGTTGTAAGAAAAGGCTTCTTGCTGGTTGTTACAGGTGTTTCTGCACCCTGGGTGAATGTGGGAGAGCATGAATGCCTCGTGGTACTCCCTGTCTCAGCTTGGTCTTGTGCTTGGCCCTTAAGCTGGACACCAAGAGGGATTAAAGGGAAATGTCAGACACGGGGATCTCCAGGAAATCAAGGAGTAATCTCCAAGTGCTGGGAGACCAAAGAAAGCAAATCTTCTCTGAGATGGTGAACACAACTGGACTGCTCACTTACAAGTGAAGCTCTTGTGGTTGGTTGCTCTTTGCTTGCAGCCTTTGTCCAGGACTCCACAAGTAAAATTAAAATCAGCTGAAAAAATACAGCTGGGCAGGGGCAATTGGCAGATGATGAAGGAAGACAGTAAAACCAATACAGAGATTCTGGGCCACCTCATCAAATAGCAGGAGCTGGTGTAGGGGTATTGATTTCAGCAGAGCTGTGCCAGTTAATGCAAGTTAGGGCTTTGACCTAACTCACAGTAATAAAGATATCCAAATGCTGGAAAACTTCCAGGGAAACTGTCTCCTTGGAACACATTGGTTATTGATGTATATACATATTGATACACACACACTAACACTGCGTGGGGCTCTAAAATCCCACACTGAAGGTAAGTTACAGCTCAATTTCACCATGCCAGGTGTTACCTGCACAACCTGCCAGAGCGAGGTGTTGTCCTTGGCAGGACCAAACGTCATTGCTGTTCTCTGGTGCTCAGGGAAACTTGATCTTTGCTCTTCCCGTCACTCGGAGCGTGACTGGGAGGTGCCTGGGGGGAGAGATGTGGGATTTCTGTGAACCCGCTGGGGAGCAGGCGTGAGGGGGTAGCCAGGGTGGGAGCATGGCTGCAGGGAGAATGTGCAGACTCAGTCCTTCCTTGGAAAAGCTGGGGCAGTGCTGCTGCCAGGGGGGCTCCTTTTGGGGTCTCTGGGCTGTAACCCTGCCCACCTGCTGCTCAGCAGTGCTGGATCTCGTTGCAGGGACAGGGCTGGGCAGGGCCTGCCTGTGGCTGGCTGGGGGATCCCAGTGTGGAGATACTGGTAGTGTTGGTCCTGCCTGGGGTGCCTGTGGGTGCTGTGCCCTTCATCCATGCCCCAGCTGCCTCCTCAGGGCATCCCAGGAGGTGCTCTCCTGCATTTAGGACCTGGGAGCCACCTGAACATTCCAGGATTGTCCTCTGAAGCCTACTCAGGTTTGGCTGCCAGAAAAATAAAGTCAGGTCTAAAGCTCTGGGTTTCCCATGCTTCTGACAGGTCCTTGTGGGTGCTGAGCAGGATGCTTGGAAGCCACTTGAGTGGGAATGGCTTGCCTCCATACACTGTTACACCTGTTTTGAACAGGCTTCTTGTGACTTTTTACACAAAGCCCCCTCACCTTGGAGCAAAGTGTCTGCTTAGGTCTAATTTCTCTCAATGGGACTTCAGCATGTGCTCAAGTACTTTGCTGATTTGGTACCCCAGTCATTAGCTTTACAGTTGATTACTCAAGTGGATTTTAGGGGAGGAAATGGGAATGCTAACATCCAGTAGGAAGAGTTGAGCCAGCACTCAGGCTTAAATTGAAGCCAGCCTCAAGGTTGGCCCATCAGGAGCATTGGTCAGCACTGAGTTCCAGTGTTGTTCCCATGTTTCCCTGTGTGTCCTCTGGCCCAAGGGAGCACCTGGCCAGTGCCTGGTCCTGGCAGCATCCTCCCCCTGCTCCACTGAACAGTTTAATGGTGTTTGGCAGCTCTAAAATCACAGTTTGAGCAGCTTCCCCCACACCAGAGAGGAGAATGCTGCAGAGCTGATTGCGTGCACTGGAGGAGCTGATTAACTTCTGGTGTCACAGATCATCAGAAATGCAAACAACCTGCACTGTAAATATACATTTAGGGCAGATCAGCAGTGTGTGCATGCTCTCAGGCCCTCACCAATTACCCAAATTGGTACGTTCTGCTCATCGCACCGGCGGATTCGGATGTAATATATCATAGAAAAATCAGTGGCTCACAGCTAAGGTTGTCTGTTGTGCCGTGCCTCTCAACTTTTGGTTATTTTTTTAGAAAAAAAGGTAAATAGATTATTTAATATGTACATTTATGAAGTTTGTAAAATTGCAGGTACAGGTAGGGGTGGAGTGTGTCAGCCTCGAGGTGGTGCCTGGCCTTGAAATAGTGGCATTATGCCCATTCCCAGGCTCTGGCATGTGTTGTCCTGGTTCACTGATGCTGAGGGGGAGCAAAGGACTTTTTCTTTCTTTGATGGACGATTTGCAACCAACTGCAGGGGCTTGGATTCTGGCAAAATGACAACATTCGGTGCAAATGGGGAAAAAGTGCATTTTTGTCCCCAGCACCCCCAGTTCAGTCTGGCCTGTGTGCTGCAGCCTCCATCCACCAGCCACATGGTCTGGAGCAGCAAAACTGCAGCAAATCCTGTGTTTTATCCCTCTGAAGGGGCTTGGCCACACTCTGCAAGATTTTTCCAAATTGTTTGGAGAGAAATTAGGAGAATGAGCTAAATGTAACACTGAACAACCTCAAAAGGGGTCAGTATTCTGCTTCAAGCATACACATGCAAACTTGTATGGTTGGACAAACCTTTGAAAAAACCAAACTCACATGAAAATCAGCTGATCTGAAATGAAGGCTTGATTTTGTTGTTGCCAAAGAGGCTGAAAGGTGTTGCTTTGCTCAGGTTTATCTCCTCCCTCTCCCAGGTCTTGCTCTGGTTTGGTCCTGTCTCCACACCCTGCCGGTGGGAGCATCTCACCTGCAGTCTGGAGATAACCTTTGTGCCTCCAGCTGTGTCTGCCCATCCAGCCCCGGGGATCTTCTTCCCTGTTTCTTCCTTTAGCATTCAGGATCCCTGCTGTCTGTGCTGGCATGACCCAAGCATGCCTGGGGGCGTGGAGACTCCCACAGATTAAACACTGTGTTTTGAGCCCATGTTAAACACACTTCATTATAAGTCTCCATTTTCTGGGGATGTGCTTCTCTGATAGACAATGATGTGCAGCTCATCCCACAGAGCTCTGTTTTAACTCTGTGGGTTTTGTAGGGAGCTTGTGAGGCTCAGGGGTGGCTTTGACACCGTGTTTGCTCCTCCTGGGAGGGCTCCCACCTCCACACTGGGTGCAGAGCCCTTCCCAGCACAGTGGCTCAGCTCTGTGGCAGCAAGAGGTGAACAAAACACCCCAGAGCAAGAAGGTGGGGGATGAAAAGAAACTTTGATGAAAGAAATGAAAGGGAAGGGAAGGGGGTGTAGCATGGTGTCACCAGGATGTGCTTGAGCTCCTGGAGGGAAAGTGGGAGCAATACTGTGGGAAAGTTGCTGGTTTGAAGGAGATGCTGGTGGATGGGGACAGTGAAGGTGCTGGTGGCAGCCCTGTGGCTGCCTGGCCACAGCCACAGTGTGGAGCAGTTTGAGCTGGGAGCATGTCAGGATCCATCAACCCAACCCAGTCAGAGACTCACAGGATGGTTTGGATTGGGAAGGACCTTGAAAATCATCTCAGACCTCCTTGCCATGTGCAGGGACATCTTCCACTAGATCAGGTTGCTCCAAGCCCTGTCCAACCTGGCCTTCAACACTTCCAGGAATAACACAGTCACAGCCTCCCCTCCTCCTGACTTTGAAGGACCTTCCCCAGCTCAGAAAGCCCAGGAGCTCCTCCTGATGCAGCAGGAGGAGAGCTTTCACCTGGTGTCTGAGAGCTGTCCCCTGGTGAGGAAGAGCTGGACGTGGGACAATAGGGAGAGGTGGTGCCCACTGCCTGTGGGTGTTCCCAAGCAGGGCTCTCCAGGTGCAGAGGAGCCCTGCTAGGAAGAAATGAGTCTCAGCTGCCATGTGGCTGTGGGATAAAGAGAGGCCCAGGTGTGCTGCATGAGGTTCTGAGTAGCTGAAGCCATGCTTGTTATCCCCTCTGGCAAAGCAGGGGCCTTTTGTTCCTTCCAGCAGAGCAGTGGCAGGAGTTGGCTCCAATGCCCTGAGCCTGAGTGATGTGGCTGAGCTGTCAGTGAGCTCTTGGGATGTCATAGCCTACCTCTGATGGGAGATGTCCTCTGCCAGGTGAGCATTTGTCCTCTTTCACCACCACAATTCCAGACTTGTTACCTGCCCTCTGCCTTCCATCCATTTTGGGGAGTGATCTTGTATTGGTGCATAATGGACCCATCCACTTGTCTGCGCTTGTGCTGTGAGCCTGGAGCTCTGAGAACACACCTAGAAATGTCATCTAAAAATAATGAGATTAATGATCCTCACTGAAAGTCAGACTCCAGTTTTCCTAGAGAGCGGGATGGAAACAGCAATGGGAACTCTTTTCCAGCGGGCAGGAATTCTCTTTTCTAGCTAACCAAGAGTGAGCTGTAACCCAGCCAGAAGACAGCCTGCCACAGCCTCATTTGTGGGGAAAATCCACCTTTTTGGTCAATGTTCAGCTTCTGGCACACAGCAAAGCAACGGCTCTGAGGGATACTGGCCCATGATATCATGGTGATGCTCAAGGAAGCATGTCCTTGGGAGGAGATGTCTACCTTGTCCTGACAGACCTGCTGCCTTTCCCTGCCTGGCTGGGAAAAGCTGGAGGATTTCTGCTGCTTTCTTCTTTTGGTTTTTAGCTTTTTGGACCAGGTGAAGGTAGGGACTCCCTTTCCTGCTCTGCACAAGGGGGTCTGGATGTGCTTCCTTCCATGCCTCCAGTTGACTTGCCTTAGTTCTTGTTGGTGTCTCACATTATCTAGAAACCTCTGTTATTTACCAGGAACATGGAGATTTATGCAGGACAATGTCAGATTCTGTGTAATAAATTTACCGAGAGTTTTTTTTTACTTTACCAGCAACTTGTGACCTCTGTAAAATCAGTAATGATTTAGCTGTAAAGGGTTTGCTGTAGCGTCCTTCAGACATGAAATGAGCAAATGACATTGGAGGCTGGCAAAGTGAAATGGGGATTCATTCATTCCTTTTCCCAGAACGGGGCTCACTTGTGGATAAATTGGCACGAGACCTGAAGATATTAAATGGGCAAAGCAGGCTTTGGAAATTAATCATTTCCTATTAATGAGGAAGGTCCTGCACTCCTGCATGCCTGCAGGGAGGATGTGTGCCAGCCTCTGCAAATGCTTGAGGTCACCTATGGTGTGTAGAGAGCATCTTGTGTCCAGGCCACCGGGTCTTTCCCCGAGTTCCATTGCTATCCTGGGCCGGGTTTTATTTCTTTCCAGCGGCAGCCGGTGCGGAGCCCCAGTGCTGCCGGCTGCTGACCTCCAGAGGTTGGTGGGGGAAAACCTCAGCCACCTGCGTGGCCCGAGGGGAGGCGGCGAGCTGGTCCCCTGCCCGGGCAGCAGCAAAGGGGGGTGTCTGGCCCCAGCCCTGGTTAATGAGTAAGTGGGGGAAGAAGATGGCTGGTCTGGCTGAAGCCTTCAGCAGCTCTTCTTGCTCGGTTTCTCCCCAAATTTGTGCCAGCCAGGAGCCTGTTCCCCAGTCTGTTCCCCATGCAGATCCATGGCCAAATCTGGCTGCTGTTGCTCAGGCTTGGGGATCTCGGGGTGTGCTGAGACTGTAGGAGTGGGGACAGACTGTTCCAGTAATCTGTGCTTAGGTGTGGAGCTGGAGACTCACCTCCAATGCTGCTCTGTGAGCTGGCCCTGCTGAGCTGCTTCTTCCTCTGTCCATGCCCTGGAGCCAGGGATGTGCAAAGGGCTTGGGATGAGCTGTGGCATACACGGGAGAAATGCCTGCAGAGAAGCATATGTGTTCAGGCTTCATTAGGACAATTTCCTCTGTAATTGAAGAGCTGCCTTGCTGCTGTATTGCCCATTCCTGGTGAGGACTGTCACTGTCCCCAGCTGGCTGCAGCCACCCCAAGTGCAAAGCTGGCAGAGAGATGGAGAGCACAGGATGCTGCTCAGGTGGGGATTGTCCTTGTGACCACAATGAAACAATCTGGTCACAAATGATGGTCTTACACAGGTTTTATAACACATGACAGCTAATTTTCAGAATAACCTCTGAATAAGTTTCAAGTTTTGGCTGAAAGATCTCTTGTAGCTTCCTTTTTTTTTTTTTTCCCTGTTGGTTTTCTGTAAACTGGTATTTCTAAATGGAAATAACTTGATGTCCTTATTGTCTTTATAAAAATAGAAATGCAGGTAACAATTAAAAGCTTTTTTTGCAGACCCTGATCAAAAGTCTTTGCAGGCTTTGATCAAAAAGGTCTGATTTTGGTAAAAAAAAGCTGTTGCTGTGTTTCTTCTTCCCCCACCTGCATTGCCCCCTCTGTTCTCCTCTTGCTTCCACTTAGACAAAAAAAAACCAAAAACATTTCCACAGGCTCAGTCAGCATCAGAGTCACTTACTTAAAGGGAGGAAGAATATTGTGATGTTTCCCTGCCTGTTTTGGATTCTGTGAAGGAATTTCATCCCCTCCCAGTTGCCACATCTCTGGCATCCCTCCCAGATCCGAACTCTCTGGAGGATGGAGGCAGAATTATCTCTGAGCTTTGCAGCTGCCAGATGTTAACCGATGAAACAGCAGCCTGGCTGCTTCCCTCTTCACTCTGGGTAAACCCTGCCTGCCTGCCCTGTTTGAAATGCAAAACTCCCTCAGATCCCCTCTTGAAGGGTTCTTGATGTCTCCTGCCAATCAAGCCTGGCGAGGACTCTCTTTATCCCTCTTGCAGCAGCCTGCTTTAAGAATTGCACTTGTGTGTGGCTCTGTGGAGTGCCTGGACACCCTGAGCTGTGGTGTGGAGGGCTGGGAGCTGGGCTGGGGCACTTGTCCTGTTCCTGGAAGTTATCTGTCCTCCTTCCTGTAAGAAAGCAGTCTTCCTCCCCTCCCTGGATGGAGATTCATGGAACAGAGTTAGGAATGTGCAGGTCACTAGCAGGCTTATCACAGAATCACTGAGGTTGGAAAACACCTCCAGGATCAGAGTCCAAACTGTGATGGATCCCCACCTGGTCACCCAGCCCAGAGCTCTGAGTGCCATGTCCAGGAGATCCTTGGACATCTCCAGGGATGGGGACTCCACCACCTCCCTGCACAGCCCTTTCAGTGAAGGTCCCTGACCACCCTTACAGGGAAGAAATTCCTCCTGATGTCCAGCCTGAGCCTTCCCTGGCACAGCTTGAGGCTGTTTCCTCTTGTTCTGTCCCTTGTTCCCTGGGAGCAGAGCCTGGCTCCACCCTGCTGAGTTGTAGAGTGTGAGAAGGTGCCCCCTGAGCCTCCTTTTCTCCAGGCTGAGCCTCCTCAGCTGCTCCTCATATGACTGTGAGCCCCTGCTTGAGCAGGAGGATGTGCATGATGGGAGCCAGGACGTGGCATCTCGTGGTCTTGGCAGCTGATCCCTTGGGAGTGGCTGTGGGAAGAGCTGCCTGGATATTGCCACCTGCCCTGTGGTACCTGTGATCCCTGTTCAGAGGGGCCCAGGGGCACTGCTGGGACAGTTCACGTGTGTCCCTGGGCTATCAAAGCAGTGGCTCGGTAAAGACCTGGCTGGGAGGCAGTGAAATGATCAGGGCAGAACTGGCTGTGTGAGGTTTGGGGTGTGCAGGGAGGCCAGGCAGTGCAGCAGGTCCTTCTGGCCTTCACCTCCTGTGTCTGTGGGACTGATGATCAGTACAGCAGGGAGGCTGCAATGCCTGCTGAGACATTCACTGGCTTGTAGGTGTGACTAGTGGGCTTTGAGCCTTGAATATTCCTGGTTTTGTTACTTTTACCTGGGAAAAAACCTGCTGTTAGTGCCCTGGTGATGCCAGCAATACCAGGCACTTGTGTGCTCTGTGCAAGGGTGCAGGACACATGCTCTTGCCCTTGAGTGCAATCAGCCATGTAATTACCCTGTGAGTGATAGGATAAGGGGGAAAAATCATATTATCCTTATGATAGTGTTCATGGGACCATTGATCAAGGTGACAATTGGAAATTCATCACGATAAAGCAGGAAAAATGGCAAGTTTCCTGTGCATGAGGTGAGCACCTGATCCAAGCCAGCTTTTCACACTCTGATGTGTGATTTCAGTAGGAAAACATCTGAATGGGACCCTGAAGCAGCAGATATGGAGTGGGCTGGACCATTCTCCCTCTTCCCTCCTTCTTTGGATGGACTTGCACCTTAAAACTTCCCACCCTTTGTGTGCTTCCAGATATGGGAACATGGCTCAGACTGCAATAATCCAAATGCTGACATAAAGTGAAACTCTCGTGGCAGGTTCCCCTCCCTGCTATTTTTTTTTTAAGCTTCCAAAGATAAATTGCATTTCTCTTCAAGATAATGAAATTTCCTTGGAGAAGCGACATATTTTTCTGTAGCTTTTGCATTTGGAACATGAGGAGAGTTTTTATTTTAAATCTCCATTGAAAGTGTTTGTCTGTCTATATTTTGCTTTCTTCCTTGTGAATGTTCTGACTTCACAGAGCTAGCAGGGACCCGGAGATGGAGTGTTTCTGTCACTTATTATAGCTTGCCTTGGCATAAAATTTAATCTTTGGATTTTTTTTTTCCCTCCTAAAGAAATGGAAGTTGAAGCTAGATTAGAAACAGATAAAAAGATGTCATCCATCCTCAGACAAAGGAGTTTTTGTTTTTCTCTTTTGCATTTGCCTTTGTTAATCCTCTGCCTTCAAAAGGAACAAAGAGACCCTTCCACCTGGAGATCCTAGGAAGAAAGGGAAAACGAGGAGAAAGTGGCATGGCTGATCTGTGCTTGTGTTGTCCCACAGCTGGCAGGTGTGCTAGGACTTGCAACTGCCCTGAAAAACCTGGTTAAGAGGAAAAGCCAGGTGGCAGAAATCTATGAATCAAAGTGAATTCTTTCACTCCTAAAGGAACTTGTTGATCTTTATCTGTCTTTGCTGTCCATTGCTAGAGGAGCAGGTGCCTTCCCTGCCTCCTTCCCCATCTCTGTGGCAGTGTGGAGGGGAGGGCGTGGTGTGTCCATCCTGTTACATGGTGCCTGGTGTGACACTGAGCTGCCTGAACACTGCTCCCACCAGTGATTAATATGTTCTCAGGCACTGTGAGGCTTGAGGCACTTGGCACTTGACTGTCTCCTATTTTGGAACTTAATAAACAGAATATTCCACCAGCAGAACCTGCAATTTATCTTTCTGTACTGTGCTAGAGTTACTCTGTGGCCCTGCTCAGGCTGCATCTCTTGCCCAGGGAATTAATAGACTCTTCCATACCCCAGCTCCCTCTGTTCTCACTCTGGTTTCCAAATTAACCTTCATCTCACCTACTTTTTCTTCACGTCTTACTTCAATTTAGTCCTCAAATTGTTCACATGACAAAAGAGTTGTCCTTCCTACAGCTTCTTCTGCTCTGATAAGACACCTGAATTTTCTGTGAATGCCTAGAGAGACAATAACTTCTCTCCCTCTCTCTCTCCCTTCAGCTTCCCTACGGTATTCAAGCCCAGAAGTCTCCCTGAGGTTATTTCCCCTGGGAGAATAGTAAGCAGTTTGGGTTGCACTGTGCCAAGTGGCTGAGTTGTGCCTTGAATACACTGAACACTTAATGCTGCTAATTAATGTTATTACATCATATTACATTTATTTAGACTCACAGGAAGGGGTTCAACTGCGCAAAAGGTGCTGCAGGGGCTGGATGCTGCTTGCCAGCATTGCCCTTGTTACCTGTCTCACCTAGCTCCTGTTATGTGGTGCACAACAGACAAGTCTGGAATGCTGGAATATTGAAGGGACCTGCCTCTCTTATCAGGAAGAGGATTTACCAGGCTTTGACTCTTGAGAGGATGCTGTAGGTGCAGGCTTTTCCTCTACAATTAATGCACAGGCAAGCTGCTGGGAGCAGCCTGTGCTGCCTTGGCAGGATTAGGGATGCAGGAGCGGTGCTCCTGCGATGTGTGAAAAGATTCCTGCCCTCCCTGCAGGCCTGGCCTCGGCTTGGAAAATAAACCGGGAGTGTCACGGCTGCTGTAGCTCTGTGCTTGTCCTGGCTGGGGAGGCTCCTGTGTCCTCTGCCAGCTCTGCTGCTCTGTGAGGCTGATGCAGGGGAGGTTTGTTTGACCTTTATCTTGCTCTGAGACGCTCCTACATTAGTGTGTGGCTCACAGGGTTCTCCTGCCACCAAGGGCACCATCCCAGTGAGCTCCTGGTCTGATCTGGGTGGTAGCTCTGGTGCAAGGCAGGAGCTTTGGTCACCCCCCACCTACTGTCACAGGAGATGTCAGGCTCCCAGAGTGTGGGCTTGCTGCTTCCCAGCTCAAATAATTTGGGGTGACCCCTCTAGAGCCTCCCTTGTAGCATGGTTGCTGCCACCAGAGCACAAGGATGGCCTGGTGGGATTCATGTTTGTGCTTCAGTGTGGTGGGGATGAATGGGGACTGGTGCAGGCTCTGACCCCTCTGCTCTCAAAGGTGCTTATGAGGGTTTTTTGAGAAGGAAATCTGTACCGTGCCATATGATAAATCTTGATGGTTCCTATCACTGGGATCCCAGATCTTCATCCTCCACAAAGGCTTTGGCATCTCCTGAAGCAGCATCTGAGAACAAAGGCAAAGCTGTTAATTAAGACAGAGCTAATTCTGGCAGCCGACTGCCGCCATCTCAATGCGCTGCTGTGGACTGTGAGCACTGAGGGACTGGCCCTGCACCCTGGGAACAGCACCCCCCAAAGCCCTCCCTCTGCGGGGCTGCTCGTGCTCTGAGCAGGTCTGTGCCCCATGTCCTTCCCTCACAGGGGCCTGGTGGGCAGAACTGGAGGTTGCTGGTGGCCCAGAGGATGGTTTTGCCTTCTGTGGGGTGTTTGCCTCCCACACACGGCTGGCTCAGAGAGGAAAATAGAGCAAAATGTGCCCAAACCCCCATCAGGCTTTAATGCCCTTGATTGCCCTCCAAGGGGACACTGGTGGGCATTGTGTCTGGGGCAGGTGGTGACAATCCCTCTGGCTGTGCAAGGAAGAGTGGCCCTGTGACAGGATGCTGCCACCTTCCCACTCCCACACCCAGATGGTACACAGCATTTTTGGAGACGTGTCCTCCAGGAGAAGCAAAGCCTTGCTGTTGGGAGACTCGGAGCAGGGCTGACAGAACAGAAAACATTTTGAACAAACACAGCTGGCTTTCACCCAGCACAGCCAACTCTTTGGCCAGCTGAAAAGAAATCAGAAGAATATTGATGTATTATTCTTTTTTTTACCCTACAGAATTTGTCAGGCTTTTTTTGGTCAAATGCAAGGTTTTCAGTTGACAACTATTATTTGGGAGGAAACCCCCCCTCCCCAAAATGAGGCACTTCTCTGGATAACTCACAGGCTCAGCTCTTCGTCTCTTGTATTCTCAAACGATTAACATTTTTTTGCTTTGCACATCATGAATATTCTATACTTGAGCTGTTACTGAGTTGTGCTAGATCAGATAAATAACATGGTGTTGCTTTTATGGCAGACTGGATAAAGATGCAAATAATACTGACATTTACTTCACAGTTTTCTTTCTGTGATCCTCTGAGTGAGTAAACTGGATTGCTGAGATATTCATGGGAAGGAAATGAAGAAGGGTTGTCAAGATGAAAGCAAATTTCCTTAAAACTTAGCCAGAAGCTTCTTGGCAATTTTTTCAGTTATTTGCTCAGCTGAATAGGAGCTGCTTGCAAATATATTTTGCATAACCACAAAAGGAAAACTCTTGCTCCCGTGGCACCTCTGACTGTTTTTTGCACGCTCTTTCCCTGAAAAGCCGACGATTTTCCAGCGTTCGGTGTCTCTGCAGGGCTTCTGGTCCCACCGTGGCGTGCGGCCGTGACCGGAATGAGCCCGCGCTGCTTTCCCTAACCCTGGGTGTGCTGCTTTCCCTAACCCGCGTGTGCTCGGATCCCTGACGAGGCGGGCCAGGCTCAGCGTTGCTGTTGGGTGGGCAGCGGGGGATGCTGAGCTCTTCAAAGCTGACCGGGGCGGTGCGTGAGGTGAGCGGGACCGGGCGAACATCCTCCTGGATGGTTCCTTTTGGAGGCTGCAGGTGTAGATCGCTCGTGGCTGGGTTTGTATGTACAGGGCACGGCCCTGGGCTGGCAGTGACGGGGCTGCGGCTCAGGGGTTGAGCATCCCGGCGTCCCCCGAGCCAGGCCGCTGCTCCCGGGTGCCCATGTGGCCGCGGTGCCCGGAACGATGCCCAGCGAAGGAGGAGCGCGGTGCAGGAGAAGGCAGGAGGCTGAGGGGGACCCGCGTTGTGCCCGACCTCTGCGGCCGCGGTGTCTGAGCCTGAGGGGCCCTGAGGGGAGTGGCCACGCTGGGGGCGGCTGGGGAGCGGCCCTGTCTCTGTGGGGCTGACGGTTCGCTCCAGGTTCCTTTTGGAAATGAGAGAGAGGAGCGGGATTGCTGGGATCCCGCCGGTGGGTCCCCGCTGCTGTCGCCGCTCGTCCCGGCTCCGCGGGGGCCGGGTCCGCCCCGTCGCGGGTCCCGCTGAGGGGAGGCACGGCGTGAGGGGCGTCCATGGCCGCCAGGGGGCGCCGTCCCCCTTCGCACGGGCGCTCGCGGAGGGCGGGGGCGTGGCCGAGGCGGGGAGCGGCGCGGGGATTGGCGGGGCGGTGGCGGGGGCGTGGCCGGGCGGGCGCGGGGATTGGCGGGGCGGCGGCGGGGGCGGGGCCGGGCGGCGGCGGGGGCCGGCGGCGGCGTGGCCGCGCGCGCCACTCGCGGCGGCGATGTGACCCGGGCGGGCGGGCAGCGGCACCGGCACCGCCACCGGCCCGTCCCGTCCGCGGCCCCGGCCCGCCCTGCCCCGGAGCCACCCGGCCCGCGGACGCACCCCCCATGCCCGCTCACGGCCGCCCGCCGGTAGCGGCTGACGCCTGCGGGGCCCGAGGAGGCGATGGCTGCGGATCTGGTGGTGCTGCTCTGCCTGGCCGCCGCCGCGGCCGCCGTGGAAGGTGAGCGGCGACCGGGACTACCGGGAGCGGATGGGATGCTGAGCTGAGGGTCTCTGCGCCGCCCACGGCGTCTGCGGCTGGGGAGCAGGCAGGGAGCGACTCCCCCGCCGTAAGGCACCGGCACCGGGCTGGATCCTGGCCCCGTAGCCCCGGCCTCTTGTGCCAGCCCGGGTTACCCGGCCCGCGGGCGGCACTGGCAGCCCGTGCCCTCGGTAGGGGGGCCAGGGATGGAGGAGGAAACCCGCCCGCATCCGCGTGGGGGGAGCTCCGGCTCGGCTCCGCTTCCCTGCGGAGCCCTACCCGGCGCCGCGGTGGGGTCACCTCAGAGGTCCCTTCTGGTCCCCGGGGCCGCGGTGGGGCCATCTCCGGAGTCCCGTCTGGGTCTCCTCTGGTCCCCGGGGCCGGCTCGGGGGCCGTGGCGGTGCCCGCCTCTGCCCACCCTCCTCCTCGCAGCCCCGGCGGGGGATGGATGCGCCGGGAGCCGTGGGCAGGTGGTCTCCGTTTCTGGGGATGAACTGAGCCGGGGGAGGCTTTGCCCGGCTATGGAGACACGGAGCAGGTGCGTGCTCGTCCTCTCAGCACGATCCTTGCCAGTGCGCTGGGATCTTTTCCCCATCTCCCGCTTGGTCGTGGGATTTGCTGGGCAGCAGGAAGGTGCCTGTAGCCCAGAGCCAGGCTGCGGGCGGTGGGCCTGGTGGGACAGCCAGCCCAGCCCGCCCCAGCCTTGGTGCTGTATCGCTGCTCCGTGCCCGGCACGGCTCTTGAAGTATCGCTTCGATTATTTTTTCTCTTTATTTTTCCGCTGCCACCGTTTTTGCTGGCACAGGAGCAGCTCGTGGCAGGGGCTGCCCAGCGCCGGAGCGGTGGCTGCGGGCAGGGGACGTGGTGCAGCCCCGGGGTTGTGAGCAGCGAGAGGCGAGGTGCGGGAGATGATGCTCAGGATCTCAAACCTGCCGGGGCTGGGCCCTCCTGGGGGGTTTTAATGTGAGTATGGCTGGAAGCTGATGGCAGGAGACTCAGGCTCAGCTCCGGCAGCGAGGAGCTGGTTCAGGAGCTGGAATGCTGCTCCGCTAGGGCTTGGCCGCAGCTCCTCTCCGCTCGCAAGCACGGCTGCCGGATCGCGGCGGGCAGGCCCGCTCGATGCAGCATCCCCTTCCCGCTGGCTTTTGGCTGGCACTCGTGTTTGCCTTTCGTGTTTCTTGGGCTGCCTCATGGCATCTCTGTAGGAATACCTGGCGGTGGGAGTGCTGGTGCCATGCCGGAGCGTGATGCAGCGAGCGCGGTTTGCTCGCCGCACGTGAAGAGGCGAGACCTGTTAGCAGCGCTTCGCTGGCAGCGACAGCGGCTTGAGGCACTGCTGGAATTGCGGCTGCACGGGAGACTTCGGCTCCCTCCTGGTCTGAGGCCACTCCTGGGTGTCACCCAGAGTGTTCCCCAGCTTGCACGGGCTCTCCCCAGCAGCACCGGCAGAGTCAGTGTCCCTGTCGAGGAGCGGTGATATTTCTGCTCTGCTCAGGAAGTTGCTTGGATAGAAAAGTAGTATCCTAGGAGAGATCTCAGATATCAGGGAAAATTTTGGATGGGGAATTTCTGAGGTAGAGCAATCGAATCTGGTTTGGAGTTAAGGTGAGAGTCTAATTGTGTGGTCATATAAAGAAAATGCTCTTTTATGGGGTTTATTTCAATCTCACTGGATCTCTTGATACAGAGGTTGAATTTGCTAGATTGAAACATGGTTTTCTCTAATGGATCTGGAGCATCTCCTAGGACCTGCCCTGCCCTGGGGTCTGGCTTTCCCCCTGGTGCATCGGCGAGGCTGGATTAGCCAGGAGCCCACTCTGACAGCGCAGCAAAGCCACTCTGCCCTGCTCTGCCCTGGGCTGCAGAGGCAGCCGAGCCACGCATGGCTCCCTGCATCCCAAATCAGCCAACGAGACAAAAAGTCTCTTTCCTGTGATGGTGGGGGAGGCGTCTGGGGGTCTGGACCCGGCTGGAGGGGGAGGAGGATGCAGCTGGAGTCAGGGCATGGGCTGCCTCCAAACCACCCTCGTTATTCTCCATAAAACCTTGCTAACTCATTGCCTGTGGCATGCGAACCTGGATGTAATAGAGTCACTCACCTGACTTTTTTTATGGTTCCTTGATTTTTTACTAAATCCTGTGGCTTAGCTGACTCTTTTCTGCTGGACACCTGGATGTTTGTAATAATTTATAAATTTTTTTTTGTGGCTTGCAAAGAGGAAGAAGGATGTGAGAAGATGACAGCACCGAATACTCTGTGTCTCCCACACCCTGCAATCACTCAGGAGCCGCTCGCGTGCTCTCTCTTGTGTTAGCTGAACCAAATATAATCCATTTAGCATACAGAGAGGGTGGTAATGGACTGGCATTACATGTTTTAACTCGGCTTGGAGCTGTTGGTAGGTCAGATGGGGCTGGTGACCATTTCGGTGCAGCTCCTCCACCTACTCTGTTTCACCTGCCTGGCCTGCTCGCCTCTCCAGCATCTCCCTGCCTCGCGCCTGCTCTTTTAAAACCCGGGTTTTTCTCTCTGTGCTTGCAGCATCACGATAAGCAGAGCACAGGAGGGAGGTGAAAAGCTCTGCTTGGGGCTGGTGAATCCGGCTTAGTTTTCTTCCCCTGCCTAAACACACCAGCTTCAGAGCTGCTGCCTGGGAGAGGAGCAGGGATGGGGTTTGGCTGGAGAGCGACGTCCCTGGCTCGTGCTCCGTGCTCCATGCCTGCCCTGCTCTCCTCTCCTCTCCTCCCTGTTGGCTCAGGATGCACACATCTGTTGTAGGCATCCTTTGGGCTTCCTGTGCTTCTGCCAGGCGCCGGAGTGGAGCCTGTGCCGAGCAGGCTGGGAGCTTCCCTGTGCACCCCGTGGGCTCCCACCTCTGCCCAGCTGCTCCACCCTGAGCTGAGCCCTTCTCAAGGAGAAGCCAGAAATAAGTCTTCAGGAGGGAATTTGCAAATGCAAGTGGTAACCTTCATGGGAATTCGCAAGTGCTGCTATTCAGCTGTCCGTTTACTCTTGCTTTCTTTGCTCAAACTAACTGAGGGGAAAAAAGAAGGGTTCTGCCCTAAGGGAGAACAGTTATTCTTGGCATAAGTGAGCCCAGATCTTGTCAGCCTGAAGGGAAGGTGTTTTGTCAAGTCATGGAAAAGGGGCTTGACACTGCAGGTGCTTATGTTGCCTTTTTTTTTTTTTTTTTTTTGACTAATTCCTGGTATCTCTGCTCATGGAGAAGGTGGGGACTGTGTTTTCCTGTTCTTTTGGATATTGGAGTGCTGCATGTTCTCCTGTGTGTTAAGCAGTCCTGACTGCTGTGGCATGAGCTGCCAGAGGGTTTGCTAGGTATCCTCTCACCCATCTTGGGTGCAGCTCCTGTCACAACAGGATGGAATAAAACCCTTCCACTGGCTTTAGAAATCAGAAGAAAATACAGATGTTGGATGATGAAAGAGGCCAAATATGTTTGTCTGGATCTGGATCCCGGCTATGGTGCTGAGTAATAGATGTTTTTAGCAGAGATGGGTTCTGTAAGCTAAAGAAATGCTCAGATTTGATGCAAAGGGGGAAGTGGTACCTTGGGCAGTGGGTAACTCGATGCTAATCTGGTCAGCAAAGTCTCAGAGAACCTAGTCCTGGTGCAGTGGGAGTGCTGTGGGATGAGGCTGATGGAGGTGATGCTCAGAGCAAGGCTGAGGCTCTTGTGGTGTGTGTGTCCTGCACTGGCTGAGTCCAGCCAGCTCCAGGGGGCTTTTTTACCTCTCCCAGCTGGGGGTACCCTGAGCTCAGCACACATGGAAAGGGCTTCCTGCAGGAACCCCAAAACTGTGTGATGCTGCCCAAAGGGCACTGTGGTGCTTTGTTCCCTCTAAACAGACAGCATTGGTGTGAGGAGCCATTGAATGGCACAGCAAGGCTGGGTAAATACTTGGGGTTGTGGGATGGAATGCTTTCCCCAAATATTCCTTAAGATTTGAAAGCACATTTCAATTTGACCTTGTTCTGCTGCAAACAGAACTCTCAAGGGTTGATGCACACAATACCTGGGCAAGGCAAATGTTAAGCTTGGATGTTGGCTGGGTGGCAATTTGGGAAGGAATCTCCTTCTGGAATGGTGGAAGGTTGGAGTGAATGTTGCTTACAGAAGTCCCAGGTCGGTGTGAGAGCAGAAGGGTGTGGAAAAGGATGGAGTGATGGCAGAGTAGTGTCAGGAAAGAGCTGGGACCTTGGGTGGCCCCTGGACCCTGAGCTGGTTATTGCATTGTTCAGCTTTTAGGGGTAGACCCACAGACATTCCAAAAATTAGCAGCTTGAGAGGCTGCCTGGGAGTGTGCAGGGAAGGGAACAGACACACAGCAGGTAGAGGCAGCACAGCCTTTTCCTTAGGGACAATGGGAGCAAACTCTTGCCCAAATCACCTCCATGGCTTTCCAGATAAATGGCAAGTGTGGATGGGCTCCCTCCTTCCCTGTAAGTGTTGCTCACAGCCACAGCTGAGGTTTTGGAGCTCTTTTATTTTGGTCACCATCCATTTTCCCACCAAGTCACATCATGAGAAATAGTGAGAAAAACAGGACACGTGTTTTGTAGGCACGAAAGGATCTGTGCTCTATTTATTTATTTCTCACAACTTTTGAATTATTGAAGTGCATTCAGGGGAGATTAACTTTCCCTGCTCAATATTTATTATTGTTTCATTTCCCTGAAAGTTGGAGCTACAAGGGCTTTGATGAATGGGCTGGAAGGTTCTGTAGTTTCTCTATGGCTAATCTAAATACGTCCGTATCCTTTGCTGAAAAACTAATTTGTAATTTCCTATGGTAATGCTGCTTAGTGAATTATAATGACACACCAGGGCCTGCTTTTCATCCCAGCCCTCTGTCAGGGGAATAACGCTACCACTGGAAAACGGTGTGAAACCTGGAAACTGGCCATTAGTCCCCTAAATTTCTGCTCTAATAACAGGAATGCAGCAAGCCTGTGCACCATCTGCTCTGTTTGCTCACGTCGGGGCTGCAGAGCATCCGCCTGCCCCCAGGTTGGTTCCAGGCACGGGAGGGGTGCCCTGTGCTGATGCCACGAGCCCTGGGTTTGCGGCAGCCACCGGAGCTGGGTGGTGCACGCAATCCCTGCTTCTGGAAACCTCTCCCACCACCCCAATTATAACCAAGTGTTATCAGTCTTTTGAATAATTGAAGAGGCTTTCTGTTGAATATTTAATTACAATAATATTTGGTTAGCAGGGGTTGTTGGGCTCAGTTTGTGCAATTGAGAATTGCTGCAAGAAAGGCTGTTAAAGGAAAATGTTGTTGTCTATGATCATTGATTTATCTTTTTTTTCTTTTTAAGCTAATCAGTTACTTAGTTGAAATTGGTTAATTAGCTCAGCTCCATTAAGATTCTTTGGCATTTAAACTTGATGTTTCTAAATAATTATAGTTTTGCCTGCTAAGCCCACAACCCAGGGTGACCTAATTACTATTAAAGCAAGACGTGCTTTGGTCTGGCTTTAATAAGTTCCTGCTGGGAGCCCCGCAGTGAAAAATCACAGAGGCAACAGTTCAAAGGGGAAGGGGCTTGTGCTGAGCCCTGGACAAGGAAGATGAGTGTCCTTCAGCCTCATGTCTTCCAACTTAAACCAGGGATGCTCTTGGTTTCGGAGGAAGGGAGTCCCAGAGCATCCCATGGTTGACATCTCCATGTTGTGCACGTATGTCACAATGGATGGTCATGGCAAGCAGTTGTTTGGAGGAGGTGAGGGTTAAGATTGGTTTTAGTTAATGAATGAATGTTAATTTGCTTTTTTCCTCTTCTCAGTCATTTCCCTTAATAAGCAGAATGAGTCCTTTCAAGGCCTTTCTGTATGGGGGGAGAAAAAAAATGGTATTAAGTTAATATTGGTGATTTTTAACAGTATTAAGGTTATTTAGGTTATTACTAAGATTTAGTGGAAGTTGTCCCTGCCCATAGCAAGGGGTTGGAACGAGATGATCTTTAAGGTCTCTCCTAGGATTTCGTTTATTTATTTAATTATTTATTTAAAATGTTGAAATATCCAGGCCAAGTAATTAGGCATCAGTAGAGCCTCAGGTATGTGCTCATTAGTTAGTGAAGGAAATGTTTATTATCTGGGGAGGCATCCAGTCAGGGTTACTGGTGGTTGGAGCTGATGAAGCTTTAATTTGTTATTCAATGAGTAAAAGTGGAGGGTGGGAATAGGTAAGGGGTTGTGGAAATCCTCACTTCCAGGCTGTTTCCTGCCATCCTTGATGGGGGTTTCATCACAGCTTCAAAGGATTGTTTTATGATACTCTCTCTTCAAAAGCCCTTCTCTCATCCCACCTGCCTCTCCAATGCACTGGTACCCAGTGTGCCACATCCCAGCAGCAACTGGGAGCCAACCTTGGGATTATTCTAACCCAACCAGCATTTTCCTTGGATTGCTCCAAGCACAGCTGAGTTTTGGTGTCTTTGCCTGACTATATATTATTTTTATGAGAGGATGGGCAGCTTAGCCCACTGGATGCCCCCTGCTCCTGGCTCTACTGTCTCCCAGGAAGCCTCTGAAGTCCTGCAAAGCCCAAGACCTGTTGCACATCCACGTCTTTCCCTCCCTTTCTCCATTTTCTTCCTGTTTGCAGGGCAGAGCAGTATTGTATTTACAATAGGGCAACCCCAACCTCTGGGAAGAAGGATGTGCAGAACTCCATGATATCAGAATCTGGCTAATTAATTACTTTATTATACTATAGCTATTTTACACTGTATTACACTAACAAGAACTATACTAAACTGAAGAAACTCGTGACTGTCTGCTGACCAGACAGTTGACACAGCTTGGACCTGATGGGCTAATTAACATAAACATTGTCCACCAGAATCCAATCAAGCAATCCCTTCAGGTAAATAATCTTCCAATGCATTCCACATGTTCAAGAACACAGGAGCAGCAAATGAGATGAGAATTGTTTTGATCATTCTTTTCTCTGCTTCTCTCTGTTCAGAGGGCATGTGAGTACCACAGAGCAGGGGGACGCCTTTATTTGTGTGTCCTGGGCAAGGCACCTTCAACTCAGGGTGGGGGCTGCTTCTCCTCGAGCCCCAAAACCTGGGTAAACAGGGCTGCAGTGTCTGCTTTGAGCAGCAGGTTGATGCCCCCCTGCTGTAGGTGACCTGGCAGGTGACACCCAAAATGCAGCTGGCTATGATGAACCTGGGGGCACCCAGAGCTGCTGTTGGTCACTTGTCTCCTGCTGCTAAAACCACACCAAGGGTGGAGGGATGGAGCAGGGAAGGGCTGTGTTTGAAGTTTTATGGAGGTTTTTCATTTCTTTTTCAGCAATCAGAGGCCAGGGATGGGCCTTTGATTACTTGAGGCCTCTGCTGGCTTCAGCCACTTCCATAGCTGCGGGGCTGGAGCCGCCTCATTATCATCCTCACTAGGGCCCTGTTGATATGAGGATAATTGCATTTTGCTCAAAAGACATTAAATCACCACGGAACAGGCGGAGGGATGTGAATTACATCTTCCCCGGGAAAACTGGGAACTCAGCAGAAGAGTTAAAAGGGAAACAGTGTCCTCAGGGGGCAGGAGGAGAATGGGGCTAGCTGTAGGGGGCTGCTCTGGGCATTCCCTGCCCTCTGAACGGGGGAAACTGAGAGGGAGACAGCCTGATGTGCTGGAGGCAGTCTGGGGCTGACCTTGGTGTTTCCACCAAAAATCTGTAGCTTCTTATTTCCAAATGCCCAAGGAACAGGATGGGCATGTAGGGAGAGAGCACAAGTGGGATGCTCTTGCAGTGCTCTGTTTGATGCTGGCTTTGCTTTTCATTTGAAACAAATGTGTTTGGAAGTAACTAAATTGTCACAATTGTACTGTCAGAAGTGCTTCTTGTAATGGTTTTGTCTAGTCCAGGACCTTTCCCTCCCATGATGTGCCCATGGAGCTGGAGAGGCTGCTCTGTAGGTGTTTGCCCTCACCACGTGGCCACTTCATCCCTGCTCTTCTGCTGTGATTATTTTTAAAGCAGTTTTTATTAGTCCTGGAAATTATGGGCATGACCTGGCTGCAAGTGAACCTGGAGCACAGAGCTCTTCCCCAGGCTGTGGAGTTTGGCTGAAGCTCTCCAGAAGCTCCACACAAGTGGGTGTATCTCCTGGCCTTTGCTGCCTGTGCTTTGCTTTTTGAGCTGAAATTGCTGGTGGGGGTCTAAGATGTTTGAGCCCATCAGGCTCTCAACAGAGGCACTGGGAAGTCACATACAATGAGGTTATTGTGACCAGAGATGGACTGTAAAGTGGTAATTTCTGGTGTAATGAAATAAAGGAGGATCAGTTCTGTCCTGTGTTTCCTGGGGAGGGGTGTGTAGCTCCTTGAGCCGTGTGCATTGTGCCAGGTAACCTCCCTCTTGCTCAGTCAAGCAGAGAAAGGCAGCAGTTGTGCAGGAGTTAAAGGCATCAATGCCTTTTTCTTTGCAGCCAGCTGAGGTTGAGCCCTCCCGAGCTCTGTCCATGGGCTGGCAGTGCCCCCCTGACCCCTGGGTGCTGCAGCCAGCTTGGTGGAGGGGGGACAGGAGGTGGCTGCTGGCTGATGGGGGCTGTAAGGGCACGAGCTCATTGTGTTCAGTACCCCTCTAAAACTCAGCTTTTATTCTCGTGCCGTGCGTGGGCTATTGCCGCGCTGGCGGCACTGCTGCGTGCCCACGGGAGGGAGGCTGCTCAGAGCCTGCCTCCAGAGCCTGCTCAAAGCCATGGAAAGCTGCTCCTTAACTTCAGTGGCTGTGGCTGAGGCAGGAGAAAAGGGGCTGCTTGGAGAAGGGTGCTCCCTCCAGCCTTGCTTTGTGCGCCAGCGCTGGGCTCTGCTTGCCAGGGCTGAGGAAATCCCTGCTTTTGCACAGTCGGATCCTTAACTTGTGGGAAGATGGTCTGGCTACCTCCCACCAGTGGGAACCACTTGGCAGAATCCCTAAAAACAGTCCAGCTGCCTCCCACCAGTGGGAACCACTCAGCAGCATCCCCAAAAGTGGTCTGCCTGCCTCCTACCAGTGGGATGCACTCACATCATCCCCAGGAGAATCTTTT
This sequence comes from Agelaius phoeniceus, assembly GCF_051311805.1. NCBI lineage: Eukaryota > Metazoa > Chordata > Aves > Passeriformes > Icteridae > Agelaius > Agelaius phoeniceus. The sequence goes on along the minus strand of NC_135274.1, from coordinate 7,393,233 downwards.
GTTAATAACTCCCTCCAGCTTCCTGGTGAGGGGGCTTGGGGAGTGATGGGTGGGTGCCCACCTTAGCCTGTGCCCTGATAACTCGTGTGTTTTCCCACTCTGGACCCCTCCTGACTGGTCTGTGTGGTCACTCCCATCTCCTAAGTCACCAGCCCAGTAGATTTTTGGAGGTGGTTTGCAGCAAGGCACGTTTTTATTTTGTTCTTTAAAGCTTTGCAGCATTCGGGGGAAACTGGGATGTTTTTGAACCATTTAAAGTATTCCTAATAGGTTACCTTGAAAGCTTTCTGCAGTCTTGAATGAATCAAAGTGCAAATGTTTATAATGCAACACCCACACAGGCTGGGAGAGGAATTTTATTAAGGCAGGAGAGTCAGAAAACAATAATAATAAAACATGTTTTATGAAGTTGGTGAGAAACTTATAAACTAGGTGGAGTTTTACAGCAGATGAATTTGATACAAGTTGTAAATTTGAATTCCCAGGCTGGTCCTCAGGTCCTGCTCTTTATTACCTGAAATAACATTCTCCACTTTTAATAGCTGGCTGCGGCAGAGCGAGCGCGGTTTTATCTTTCTAAATGATCCACCGTGCGTGTCTTATAATCAAACTTCTGCCCATCCTCAGGGTTCCAGCCCTTTCCTCCAGCAGCCAATTAGCAAATTGCTGCTCTTTGCTTTGCTGTTACAGGGAGACTTTGGGAATCCTTCAATACATCCCTATGTCTGGATTACTGACATTTTTTTTCCAGCAGAAACCACTTTATTTTCTGATAAGAGAATGTTTTGTTAATACATCAGCAAAAAGAGACTGAAATATGCTCTTGATAAATCAGTGTTTTGCAGTATCAACTTGCTGTGTGTCCCTGCTCCTGGCTCTGCTGGGAGGGATGGGGGCATTTTCCAGAGCATTGTTGTGAGGGGACTGATGGCATTATGAGGTGTTAGGTGTCTGTTCCCATTTTTCTTTCCCATTTTGCCCTGAGAATCCCCCTTTTCCCAACAGTTTCCTTGAGGTGCAATGCAGGGACCAGCAAGGTGCCAGGGCATGAGGTGGCTCTGTCCATGTTCCAGGGGTGGCCTCCCAAGGGTGGCTCGTGTTGAGTTCCTGACTCTCCTCAGTTCCATCAGCCCCTCTGTGCCACTTGGCTGTTAGCAGCTGTACTGAGGAAAGGGTATAAAAATGGTTTCTCAGTCCCCTGTCCTGTCTGTGCACACACCAGCAGATTATGCCTCTTGAAAAATAAGTGATTACTGAAGTAAAGCATTCGAGCTAATGGCCAGATTATTCCCTTTAAAATGGGAAAGTAATTAGGGATGTTTTTTAAATAGGCTTCCCACCCTTGGATCTGCTGGGATTAGCTTATGTGGGTGTGTAAATATTTAGTTTCCAAGGACTGTTTTTTTTCCCCTTTCTTTTTTTCTCTCCCTCCCTTTCCTTGAAGTAACAGCGGCGATAAGCAACAGAAATGAGGCAGCAACTGTTCTTGGATGCTTTCCCTAGCATCCAAAATATAATTGGAATTAAAGATGACCCTAAAAAGAAAATAAAATTGAGGTTCTGCTGGTGTGATGCACCAGAGGTTTCCTCTGTGTGTGAGTGGAATTGAAGAGAAGTCATTGGGAGCTGGGATGTTTGGGATGATGGAGAACAAGTCCAACCCCAAGTAAGAGCTGTGGGTAAGCATGGTGGGCCTGATTGGATCTTCTTCCCATGGCTACCTGCTAGCTGGAGGGAATTTTTGAGCTTGTTTCCCTGTGTGGAGGTCTCTCTTTAACATCCAAACAATTTAGACTTTGTGCAAGGCCAAGGCGCTTTGATGTTTGGCTTCAAAACCGCTTCTTGTTTTGAAACTTGTTGCAGTGCTTGCAATGTGTTGGTGAAGCTGGGAAGGCGAGCAAAAAGAAGCTGAAAACAGAAGCAAAATATGCAATTAGATGCAAAAGTGGTTTTAAGTGAGTGATGTCATGGAGTTGCAGATTAAAGGAACAGTTGGAACCAGTCATTCACACAGCTCTCTTCAAGGTCTGCATCCCTGGAGACTCCTGCAGCTCAGGAGCACCTTGCCAAGCCAGAGGAGGCCAGATCTTGCATTCCCCCCATCCATGCAATGGATAAATCCCAAGCCCTAGTGAGCCACCAGAAGAAAACCTGGCTCAGAAGAAAAGCTGCACAGCCCCAAAGTTGGAGCTGTCATTGATATGCCTCATGGCTTTGGTCCCGTCCTGCTGCTGGGAGGTGCTTAGGAGATACTTCTGGGCCATCGTGCTTCAAATCTTCATGCACCTGTCATTTTTCTTTCTGGCAGGGATTATTTATTGCAAGCATTAACCTGGAGCTGCTTTCAGGTGCCTCAGTCATTTTTTAAAGGCTGCATTTGTACTGTTCAGCTTTTTTTGGCAATTTGGGACTTTTTGTTTGCTTGCCTGCCTGCTGGAAAGTCTTCAGAGGTTGTTCAGGAGGCGAGGGGAGCCTGTAGATCCAGATTTTTTTGTTGTTATTATTATTATTATTGTTATTATATATTATTATAATTAAAACATATTTTTAGCAGCTGAAATTCAAACCCGTCTGGGTATTTATACAGCAAGATGTTTTGGATGAGGAATAGGCCAAGAGAGTCACGTGGTTGGGGCCAATGTGAAACAAAAGAATCCATTTATTATCCAGGCAGGAAATTTGTTCCTCGGGATGTTGTAGCTGCAGACATAATGATTTCATTTCCTCTGGTTCGCCCAGATTAATGGCTTGTGCTCTTTGTTTGTGTGCCTGTGTTATTCCTGCAGCCCGGCTTCCCCTCCCGCTCCGTGCCGGCGTGTGCGAACATGTGCGCGAGTGCCCTGGGCGAGCGGGGGGCACGGGGGTCTCCAGCCTGCAGCAGGATGCCTGGGATGGTGGGCTGGGATGCTGGGAGAGCTGAGCAGAGCCCCAGGGACCACCTGGGGAATCCTTCCTGGCAGTGATGGATGACGTGTCTGGGGGTCTTATGCTGCATCTGCGGGGTTTTTCTCCTACTTACGTTTCTGGGGATCTTCTTCTGCATCTGTGGGGTTTTTCTCCTACTTGGATTTCTGGGGATCTTCTCCTGCCATGGTCACCAGAGCAGTGAGAGGTGTTTTCCTGTGAAGGTGTGATGGGATGAGTGAGATGAAGAGTTTTAGACAAGCGCGAATGTTGAACTTGAGGAAGGTGTGAGAGCAGTGTGTCTTCTCCACAGCTGCGCTCCAGGATATTTTAGGTGTTGAGTACTTGGTGGGAAACCCAAACCTTTGCAGCCTCCCAAACATCAGGCTGGGAAACAGCCTCTTTCCCCAGGGAGCTGTGCTGCTGCACAGGGATGCAGGAGTTGACCACATGGCTATGGATGAGCAGCTCCTTCCTGGCTGTGTGAGTTGGCCTTTCATTCCAGGCTGGTCCCAGCCCTCACAGCACCGCTGGCCATCAGGGACTGGTGGTACTTACATTCTGTCCTTGATAAAAACCCAGCAGACCCATCTTTGTGGACACTCCAAGGTTAGCAGCAGCATTAATCAGTCCCTTTCTCTCCTTTTGAGTGTTTGCCTTTCAAAGTGATGTGACAGGCAAATGGTGCCTTTGTGTTGCTGTTGTCTGGTGGGTCCTTGTGGGATTTTGGTGAAGAGTTTTCATTTACTGTGTGCAGCATGACCCAGTCTTCTGTTCTGGATTGATCTGGAGCAACCGCATGGAGTTGGAAGCATCCATTTGTGATGAGGCAGCTCATCACAGATGAGCGTGGTGCTGCCTAGAATCCACCTGGAGAAGAACTGGTGACTGTCTTGCTGCCCCCATGACTGGCAGTTCCTCCTTCCCTTCTTTAGATATTTCTCCTCCAAACTGGGGGAGGAGAGTTTCTTCCACTTCTTTTGGAGGAGGTTTTCTAGCGGGGACATAACTCGCTGAAGGAAGACCCTCTTAGCTATCAATGTGCTTGTGCCACTCCTGCTACCGTCCATATGGGGCCTTGGTGCACTGATCCCATCTTGGACATGTGTTGCTCCTTCTTGCTTTTGCTCTCCTGAGCTTTTGTGCCATGAGAGGTGCGAGCCCACTATTCAAACACTGCAGATGAGGGGAATGGGAAGCTGGTACCCTGTCAAGCCCTGGGTGCTTTCTTCCTACCTGCCTGCCCCCTCCCAAATGGCTCCTGTGTCACCCAGGTGACAGAATTTGCGAGGATGTGACAGCTCTGTTGCGCAGAAGATGATGAACAGTAATGAGACCCTGAGCACAATGTGCACTTAAAGTGATTTATTTCAGCAAGGAAACCACAATCAGGGAGGATGGGTCACCGTCATCAGGAGAAGAGGTGGGTATGGAGATGAGCTTCAGGGGAACTTTATCATCAACCAGCAATGCTTTAAAAATGAGCAGAGCTGGTGTTGCATGAAATGGAGCTGTTCTGGTTGTTCCAGGACCATCCCTCACCTGCAGCAGGTCGCAGGCACCTCCTGGGCTCTGGTCAGTGACTGGGCTGGCTGACTGGGGGACTTGTCCTTGGTTACTTCTTGCAATTGTGCTGAAGTTTTTTGGTGAGGTGTCACCCGTGTGTAGAGTCAGCATTTGGGAAGGAGACTGTCCTGAGGAGGAGGGGGAGAACTAATCCCTGAACCGGCTTTGGCGCGGCTCCCGGCACGCAGATGGCCGTCCTCATGCTGGAGCCTTTTCCCAGCTTGCGCAGGCGCTGGGCTGGAGGCAGGGGTGTGCCAGGCAGGCTGGCTGCCAAGTGGCACCTCCTGCCAGCATCCTCCTCTTCCTCCTCCCCTTCCTCACCCCCAGGGCCTGTGGGAGCTGTGGCTGTGCAGCAGCTCAGCTGGGCACTGCAGCTTGCAGGATAAGCTTGGCCTAAGAATGGTGCTGAGCAAAATCTTGTGATTTAAGCTTGACTTAGAGTAGTGCTTGTGTTTCTTCCCTTCTCACAGAAGAGGCTCCTGGCAGGGAGGGACCCCTGGAGCTGTGTCTGTGCTGGCATGAGCTAGGGGGCAGGCAGCTGTTTGCTCACTGCTTCTTGCACCATTTGGATGATGCCCCATGAACTTACAGCAAAGGGTCCTGAGCCCCTGTTGATGAAGAGCATCTTCCGAGGTGATTACAGTTGCTCATTGTTGTTGGTGAATTTGGGCAAGGATTAACCCAGCCCTACTGGCCAAGGAGCTGGCACCTTGTGTGAATGGGTGTTTGGAAATCTCGGCAAACACTCACCAGACCAGCTGTGTGTGTACGTACCTAAAGGCGGCTCAGACTGTTAGGAAAGCTTTTTGGATAGGTTGCAGGATGGTTACAGATCCTGGCTGCTCCTTGTTTTGTCTAAATCTAAAAGTGGAGAAGAAGAGGGAAAAAAAAAAAAGGCAAAGCTGGGAAAGCCCAGGACAAGTTTCCAGCGCATTTTGAGAATTCCAGGACATTTGTTTGTGGAGCCAGAGCAAAGAACCCAGCAGGATCTGCTGATGGGTGCTCTGCCCTTTCCAATGGACCGGTTGGCTTTGCCACGTCCCTTTTTGTTGGTGGGGGGGATTCAGTGGGTGATGGGCCTCTCCAGCAAGGCATTCTCAGGGCTGCAGGCAGAGCCTTCCCCCATCCCATCCGTGTCCTGACGGAGGCTTCCCTGCGCTGCCGGCAGCCGCGTGCTGCTGTGGTGGCACAGATTTATTGCTCTTTGCCTCGTTTGCACTCGCAGCTGACTCCATATGGTGCAGAAGCCGGAGAGACGACGCTCGGCACGGCCGGCGCCGGGCTGGGGGGCGGCGCTTTTGCAGCTTGCTCCGTTTGAGGTTCAATATTTCCACCTCCTCTCCTTGAGGGCTCTGCTCCCGCAGCTGCGGATCGCTCATCATCCCCAGCGCAGCCGGAGCATGCCAGTGTGATTCCACTCTCGCCCTGCTGCTTTCCCTCTGCTCCCCCTGAGATCCCCTGTGCGTGGGTGGACCAGAAATGCTGTTTTTTAGTTCTTACTAGTGAAATTTTTGGCTAGCCCCCCAGAAGGCTTTAGTATGTGTCAGAAGCTGCATTAAAAAATAGAGGATCAATGTGGCTGCAGCTGGTCTGTGCTGGGGTGAAAGGTGTTGGTGACTGGGGGAGCACCAAGCCCTTGGCTGCACTGGGAACAGTTGTGCCCAGGCTAAGCTTGAGTCCCCTGGCAGTGCTAGCTCTGAGCAGTCTGTCATGTTTGTGGCTCATGCAGAATCCCTGTGACATTTTAAAATAAGATCTAGTAAATAGGAGCTGGATGGTGCCAGGTGCAGCTCTGGGTGCGAGGGCTCTCTGACAGCAGGGCTGGCATTTCACATTTAGGGCTCCATGAGACGCCTGGTTTTGTAGCGAACGTGAAGCTTTTCTGGAGAACGTGGTCCAAGACAGTGACTCATCCTGAATCTCTAAAGATGTGATAAAGGCGTGTAGGGAAACGCAGGATAAATGTTTTGATTTTTAGAGTTTTCCTCACAGGCGGTGCTACCCTGGAGTAAGGCAAAATAAATCCAGCCGGGAAGGAGAGCTGTGGGGAAAGGCAGGGACAGGTCTGGCACAGGAATTCACCAAAGCTCAGTGCACCCACTGTACTCCAGCACTGGGAGTTGGCTTTGGAGTCAAGCACGTGCCCCTGTAAGACATATGTGAGCCTGCTGCTTGGGAGATCCCCTGCAATCCCATGGGTGCTGTGGATCCAGGCATGAAGTCTGTGTATCCTTGTAATTCATCCTAGCACGTGTAATTGCAGATGCTATTGATGTTTATGGCAGCTCTATCTTCTCAGATGACTAATTCTGTATTTAGAGGCTCTCATTTCCAGGGGAATCCCAGCTGATAAGGAACCCACTTCCACAGAGCTCATTAGGCTTCAAATGGCCCTTGTCTGCAAAATCTCACAGGCTGCTTGTATTTATTATTTTTTATCTTTTTTTGGAGTTCCTTGCTTTCTGATAGTGTGATGAAGTTCCCTTTCCCAAGAGGGGAGCTCCTGGCAGAATGTTCTCATCAGTGACCTCGCTTGCTTCCACTGAACCTGGCTGGAGCACACCACATGCACCCCATGTGGGTACTTGGATGTTGACCAAGAAGTGAGCTGTGGAAAAGTTGTGGAAAACAGGAAGTTGTTGGCATTATTACCCAACAATGTTTATATTATTCTCAAGACTCAGTGCTCCCCCAAGATGTATGATGGATTGGGGTTCTGGCTCCTCCTTGTTCTCTCAGCTAGTGAAATGGGTGTCCAAACCAGCTGGTGTCACCCAGAGAGTCCAGTGATGTGAGGCTGCTGTGCCCAGCCTATGCTGGAATCACCTGGCTACATGGACAAGTGACAGAGTGTCCTCAGGCACCTGACCTTCAGCCTTCATCTGCTTTGCCCTGTGCTCCTTAGGGCTGACCTCATGGATACTGAACAGCAGATGAGTGCTCTGCCCAACCCAAGTGATCTTTCCTTCAAACCAGACCTTCACCACCACTTAGCTGGACCTTCTCTGAGGCAGTCTCACAAAGATTTTTGGAGGTTGAGGTTTCTGGGAGAGCCTCTGCCCATCCCTTGTTGGCTGAGTTCCTCTTCCACATCTCGTGGAGGATGAAGTGAGTTACATGCCAAGCCTGACATATGGTGATTTCTGGGGCAGGCTGCGGCGTTCTGAGAGGTTTGCTGGCAGCCCAGCCTCGAGAAAGCAGGGATGGGGATTTAGATGCATAGTGACATTGTTCTGGAAAATGTTCTCCTGAAAGGCAACTGCATCATCTGCCTGCCCTGAATGGGCCCTTGGCATGGCTGGGTCTGTCTTGGGAGGGGGGGTAGGGTGTTCATTAAAGTGCTCTCTCAGCCCTGGTTGCTGCTTGACTTTGAGTTGCCAAACTGTAAATGATGATGTATGGCCAATGACCTGTGCGTATGGTGTGTGTGGATTTTGGGTATCCAGGGCCTGTGTACAATTATAAAAAGTATGATATCAGCAACTGATTCTGTCATGACAGGAGCAAATGAGTTCCTGATAGTTGAAAACTTGTTTCCAAATTTTCTAAAATAGGTTTGCAATTTAGAAAACAAAAGGTATTGAAAGCCCTATCTTTTTTCTCTTATCTTTCCATTTGATTTGGTCCCCTTTGTTTGTTTTTTTCCTGTGATGTGTGCATTTTTTGGTAATTCTCTGTCATTTCCTTCCCTTTCCCTTATCTCTCCCTCTGCAGTTCTCTCTCTCTTCCTCTCTATCCCTCTCCCCCTCTCCCTCCCCTCAGTAATTTATTTGCAGGCGGGTTGTCTCTTTGATTTACTGTCTCTCTCCTCGGTAGGATTATGATAAATGGATTGTATGGCTTCGTCTGAGCTTGTCCAACATCACGTACCCACGCTGGGTCAAGTCTCTTTGGAGCCTGGAAACCGAGGGGAGATGCTGGGGCTGGAGTTGGAGTGAGACTTGTGAACAGGACTTGGTCCATATGGTCCTGACTTTGCATCACCTCCAGAACTTTTTCTGGCTGGGGTTTTGCTTTGGGTTTTTCTCTTGCCGTGCATGCGTATGAACACATGGACGCTTGCAGAAATGGAAGCAGGTATTTGATTGGGTGCTTTCAGGCACATCAACCAGCATATTTCAATTTAGCGTATCCCGATGTGGGGAGCGTTTGCCACTTGCAATTAGAGCATTTCATCCCGCAGCGCAGCAGGCAGCGCTTTATTGATAAAGTTGTTCTGTAGTTGCTGAGCAAACACCCCCAAATCTGAGCTTCATTAAGTTATCGCCTGCCCTGCTGCGATGCATCTTCATTGCTCGCTGAAATCCATGGCATTGACGGGGGATCCCGGAGGAGGCCGGGACTGTGCTGTGCAGCCACAGCTTAATGCAGCCCATCACAAATTGACACAGCACACTCCTTCTCGCCTGATGGATAGAAATTCCTTCCCTTTCCAGCTGGAAGTGACGGGTTTTTTGGCCACCACAGATCTGCTCATGCTGGCAATGGCTGGGATGTCTTTGCAGAGCAGGCTCAGCTGCTCCTCTCTCCTGACAGGTTTGCACAGACCCTTAAAATGCAGGAAGGCAATATTTTGTGTTGACTTGTTGTTGTTTAGCGCATCCTCCCCCTCCGTGGCTGGGTTTGTTACTCGGTGGGTAATCCTTCATAACGAACCCGCGGGAGATTGATGGGGAGAGCTCGTTATGCACTTCCAGAGCCGTTCCACTGTCGCTGTGTAGCAGCAAAATGCACCATTAAAGGCAGAGAGCCCTGGGAATGATGGGACGTAATTAGTTGTTGCTGTAATATTTTTGATTGAAAGCGCAGAGATGCTGGAAGCGGCTTGGGGAAGGCAGCGCTCTCAGGAAGCTGTGAAGAGCAGCAGCTCTTGTTGGAGGGGAGAGGCTGATCCTGCTCGTACCTTTGCTGCCACTCCAGTGCTGTAATTAAACCGTCTGGGAGATGCCACAGCATTCCTGCTGTGCAGGAACTGTGCTGGCTCTGGCACGGCAGCGCTCCCCTCACAGTTCCAAGCAGGAACCAAATGGGGAGTCCCCCAGCAGAAGAGACATTTTGGGTGGGATGTGCCTCCAGCAGCTCACTGCCTAAATCCTTGTGGCTGAGCTGTATGGATTTTGTGTTCCTGCTTTTTCCCAGCTTAGTCTAAATTTCAGGATATATTAAAGACTTGCACAGATAACCCTGGACTTGTGGTTAGAAGTGTGGTCATAGAGAGGAACCTGGAATTACTCAGGCAACTTCTGGTGTGTGCTTGAATGCTTTCAATGAATCATAGAATTCCAGAATGGTTTGGGTTGGAAGGACCTTAAAGCTCCTATTGTTCCAGCCCCTGTCATGGGCAGGGACACCTTCCACTAGACCAGGTTGCTCCAAGCCCCATTCAGCCTGGCCTTGGGCACTTCCAGGGATGGGGCAGCCACAGCTGCTCTGGGCAACTTGTGCCAGGGCCTCACCTCCCTCACAGGGAAGAATTCCTTCCCAACAGCCAACATAAATGTACTCTGTGTCAGTGGCAAGCCATTCCTCATTGTCCTGTAACTCCATGCCCTTTTCCAGTTCCTCTTTGGCTCTCTTGGAGCCCCTTCTATTTACTGAAGCACCAATATATGAGAGCCTTTTCTTCTCCAGGCTGAACAATCCCAATTCTCTCAGCCTTAACTCATAGCAGAGCTGCTCCATCCCTCTAGGTATCTTCTTGGCCTCCTCTGGATTCCCTCCAGCAGCTCCAAATCCTTCCAGAGCTGGACACAGTGCTGCAGGTGAGATCTCACCAGAGTGGAGTGGAGGATAAATTAACCTATGGGAACAGTGAGAATTAAATTCTGATTATTCTGCTGGCATCTGTGGGACTTTGCTTCCAGTGGCATTGAGAGGTGTGATGCACACCACGAGTCTATGGAGTGGTGATGATGATGATGGAAGCCATGGTGCCACCTGCACGTGGACATGGCTTGAAGTCACAGCAGTCCTGGGAAGGCAGAGCTTCTGATACCATAGCAGTTAATGTTATTTAGCACCAGGCTTGAGAATAAAGCGTCTTGGCGCTGTTTCCCTGTCATTCCCTTTCCCTGGTAATGTCACCAAACTTGGACAGAAGCTTCCCAAGCTGTGCGTTCGCCTTCGGCTGATTTTGCTGAAGCTCTCAGAAGGGTAGGAAGAGGTAGGAAGCAAGCTTGGCATTTATGAGCGTGAAATAGAGGGGAAAATATAGTGCTTTCCTTATGGAAAAGAAGTCTTGCTATTGTTCCCCTTCAGAAAACCATGCTGTGGGTGCCCAGGGATGTGCTCTGGGGCTGGATTTTGTGCTGATCCCATTGACACTTACTGAGGCACCTCAGGATGAGTCTCTGAGGATCCCACCTATGGAGCATCCTTTACCCCCCAGACCTGAGCCCTGTGTGCCCTGCTCTCCCATCTCCCCTCCCTCCAAAGGCTCAGCTATCAGCACCCACCTCCCTGCTCCCCACGTATCATGGGGGGCTTATTTCCAGCAGCTGGCATACTTTCCAAATCTCCCTCTCCCCATCTGTTGTTATCAAGCCTCCTCTCTCCTTATTTTGCTTAATTTCTATCTTTTTCCTCTTGGTTGTCTTAGACAAGCCTGTGTCTCTCTACATATGCCCAAGCATTTGCTTTCGAGTGCCTTAGGCTGGTTCCTGCCGTTATCTTCGTGCAGGAGGGAGAGAGCTGCTGTTCCTTGCATCGGGAGAGGGACCCCAGGCAATTATTGAGGAGTGATGCACTTGTAGAAGTGTCTTTGTGGCCTCCCTGAGCAGAAAATTTGTTGTTGTATCTCTTTCTTTCCAGATAACAGCGTCAAAATGCGATCAGGTTGGGTTAGTTCGGGTTGGCCCTCTCCCTTTGTGTGTCTGCCTGCAGCCGGATCCCACCCCCTTCTAGGGAACAGTGACACCTTGTCCTGGCATGATGGGCAAGAACCTGCCCTTGGGAGGTCTGAAGTACAAGTTTTGGGCTGGGAGTTTTGGGAAATAAGTTCTACTTCATTTTGGACAATTCAGAAAGGTTTTTCTGGAAGAGGCTTCAATCCTGCGGGAAGAGTGGTTGGCAAGGCGGCATCAGCTGGTGTGAGATGAAGGCTATTCTCGCCCAAATAACTTATTTTTTCCTTGCTGTTGGAAGGATGCCAGCCCATCCTTCACTCCTCTGAGGCGCAGCTTATCCTGCCGCAGGCATCATCTCTGCCCAGGTTTGCCCGGGAGGGTGTGGGGAGCCTGGGACAGCAGCGAGCCCTGGCTGCCTGGATCACAGAGTGCCATCCCAGATGGATGCGCTGCTCCGTGCAGGGAAGCTGGTGCATTCTAATTGCTGGCATCTTTACTTGTTACGAGTGTAATTGTGAGTAGACGTTTGTTTTTGTATTGATAATTAGGGACTGGAACAGATGGCGAAGGCTTAGTTTAAAGTAATGTGTCCATTAAAGAAAATCTACTGTATACAGCTGAAGATTCTTCACTCCAAGAGAGCTCAGCTCTCTGGTAGCAGAGCTCCTCTCTCCCTAATGAGGGGTTGGGCTGTCACAGCCTGGCCAGCAGAGCCTCTGATCCCAGAGACTTCTCCCAGTGAACTCACTGAGCTCCCTCCTGATGACAGAGCAGCCCCAGGTACCCGCTGTGCCCGTGGGCAGGTGTGGAGGGAGATGCTGGAGGAGCGAGCCTGGGGCAGAGAAGGGGGTGGCAGTGCCTTGGGCACGGAGCTGGCACGGTGGGACTGCTGGATCCAGGTGACAGGGTTCACTCGACCTGGGCAGTGATGCTGTGCTGGATGTCAGAGGTGCAGGGAAAGGCTCTTCCCCTGGGGGTTTAATTAATACCCCGTGCCAATTAACGAGGACTGGTTCTCACGGAAGGGTGAGGCAGGTGGGATGGGAGGTGCAAGGTGTCCATGTGGCTTCTCTACTCATTAGGGCTGCTCAGGCACTGATCTGCACTAATCCCCTCATTAGCAGCGTTCCCTGCCTGTCCTCCTTGCCCAATTCCAAGGGATGGATGGGTGGGGGGTGGATCCTGTGTCCCCCAGCCTGTAGGGATATTTGCAGGTGTGGGTGCTGGGATCTCTCTCTTGTTCCCCATTTTTCTACAAGAATTTGGGATCTGTGAACCCTCTCCTGTTGAAGGAGGGTGCTCAGCAGCCATAGCCCTGAGCAGCCTGGCCATAAGTGCCCCACCAAGGTCAAGTGTCACGTTTTCATTCCAGAAAATGAAGTAAAAGCCAAGGTTTCCTCCAAGAGGAAATAGGAGAGGTCAATAGGAAGTTGCTGAGCCATGTCCTTCTGATGCCAGTGCCTCTGCAGTCACAGGGTTGGGTGAACTCAGCAGGAATTTGAACTCGAGGGGGATTTAATAATCTTATTGTACTTAACAGAAAACTCCTAAATTAACCATTTTTCCAGTTTATGGATCTTCTTGTCTATGACAGTGCCCTTGGGAGATGGGACAGGATCTTTGCAGGAGATGGTCTATGAGGGGGGGGCAGGCTCTCAGCCCTCTTTTTCCTTTGCTTTGCAAATTGCTTTGGAAACATGGAGCCATGGAAGCGCAAATGTTGTTCACAAAAATGGAATCCAGTATGCAGCAAGCCAATAATTATACACTTGAGAGAGACATTGATTATTTATTTCAGAGTTGCCCAAGCCTGGGTGCTTGGTGGTGTTCAAGCACTCCAACTATCAAAGCTTTTTACTATTTATACATTTTAGCAATCAAAAGAATTAGCATTTATTTGCTACAATATTCTCTTATTAATTGATATTCTATCTTCTGTTGGTTAAAGACTATCTTGTTTCTCATGCTAATTAGTCCATATTATCAATCTTTCTCTTCTTTTGGGTCAGTGGTCTGTGAGTCACTGGTCATGACCTGCCCCTGCCAGAATCACTTTTTACCCAGCTGGGGCTGATTTCAGCACAGTTGCTGGGTTGCTTTTATCAGTTTCTTCCTTGTTTTGGGGGTGCTGCCAAACGTCCTTGTGGCCTCTAAGTTCTGCATTCTGTGTGCCCACTCTCAGTGGCACATCACACACATCCTTCCAAGCATTGTCAGCCTTCCCTAGGACCGAGATCACTGAAACATGGAGCCCTAGCCCTTAGCAAGGCAATTCTACCATAAAAAGAATTTATCTTTCCAACACCTGGGCATCACTTAGAGCTTGTGAGCTGCTGTTCCACAGATTAAATCTCTTTTCTTGTTTGTTGATTAGGCTTGAAACTTGCGAAGATCAAACATTAATGAACACCCTTTCTTAAGAAAAATGTCCATATTCCACATTTTGCATCACAAGCTCTGCATCTGTGGTGGAAACTTCTTGAATGTGACCCCCCTGGTCACAGGCCACAGAATCACCCAGAGACTCCAGAAACACCCAAAGTGAAAGCTTCTCTGCGGTTGCTTTCCATTTATTCATTTATTGTTAATTTCTCTATTAACTTAGTTATTTTGAGGTCTTCCTCAGCATTGCTGCTGTGCCTTCCTGCTTTCCTTGCAGAATGTGGAGCCTTTGGGGAGGACCTCAGAAGGAGGAGGGAAGGGGTGAGGCTTTGGGAGGGTGCTGGTGAGTGTCACCTCGGAGCAGGGCCGCTCCTCGCGTGCTGCCGTCCCGCAGGGCGGCTGTGCTTTATCAGAAGCACATTCCTCTGTCAGAGCTGGGGAAGGAAGCTCTGAGTGTGTGGGACAGGAAGGGAGATGATGGAGTGAAAAGCCTTTCTGAGTAAACCTTTGGAAGAAGTGCCCTTCCTGTAATGAGCCTGTCCTTATTTATGACAGAGGGTGGATGAGCCAGCTTGGGTCCCAGCCTGGCCATGGTCCCTGTGTCTCCCTGTTCTGTGCTGCCTCAGTTTCCTCTGTGTGGCACAAGGACACCCTGTTTGCTCTGGGGCAGAACACCAAGTGTTTTAGGGGCTCTCAGATCATCCCTTGCCATGCAGCCCAGTGGCAGGGAGATGTTTGCATGGCCTGTGGCTTCCACCTCCACACCCATTTATGCCTACACATCTTCCTGCTCATTTGAAGGGCTGTTGCAAGGATTAATGGCTGTTTAATTAGGGGCTGGGCTGTTTGGAAGGGAAGGAAGGTGTGGAGGTGGTGGGAAGGTGAAGGGTGATGAGAATAGAAACTTGCTGGAGGTCTGGAGCGCAAGCCCCTGGCCCCATTTTGAAAAGGCATGGAGTGACAGGACAAGGGGGAATGCCTTTCCACTGCCAGAGGGCAGGGTTAGATGGGATGTTGGGAAGAAATCCTTCCCTATGAGGGTGATGAGATCCTGGCACAGCTTCCCAGAGCAGCTGTGGCTGTCCCTGGATCCCTGGAAGTGTCCAAGGCCAGGTTGGACAGGCCTTGGAGTAACCTGGGATAGTGGGTGTCCCTGCCCATGGTAGGGGGTGGACCTGGATAAGCTTTAAGGTTCTTTCCAACCCAAATAATTCCTGGATTCCATAATTCAAGGCTGGAGAGGAATTGCAGCTGGGATACTTCATTTTTAGCTGCCTTCTGCCAAATGGAAAATGACCAAAACTGTGAAGTGACTTGTGACAGTGTGAAGGTCACCACGCTTTTCTCTTTCCCAAATGGAGCAGGAGTGAAACGTGTCCTCTCTGAGGGCACTGTGAGCAGGAGCAGCCTGGCACTGTGCAAAGCAGGGGGGCTGTGGGCTTTGAACACCCCTGGCAGTGCCACTGCAGCATCCTGGGACCTGTTTGGGGTGCAGCAGCTTTGCCAGCTCCCAGCCCCTTTTCACTCCCTGCCTGGGGACTGCCTTGCTCTCCCTGCCCCAGGGCCACGCTCACCCTGGGAGGGGTTTTGGGAGCGTTTATCACCCGTGTCAGGGCGGGGAGTTCCTGGTCACGCTTCTCCAGCCTCGCATCCTGGAGCGGCCGGTGAAGGGAGGGGTTGGAAGATTAATCGGAGCCTTGTTTCCCGCTCGTGATTGCTGCAGCAGCCCTGGAGAGATTAAAAAGCAGCAGCCCGGCGGCAGCACAGATTCCTGGGCTGATTTTTATTTCCTGACCTTTATTTCTCTGGTTGCACCTCTTTTCCTGGCACTGCTGTGAGTACCTGGGACCAGGCAGGAAAGGGGAGGGACTGGGGATGCTCAGCTCTGCCAGTTGCCAGCGGCACATCTCCTCCTGTTTGGTTGGGATGCAGGAATTGAGGCAATTAATCTGCATGTCTGCTTGCTGCAAACAAATAAATAAAACCTGGAGGGTTTTCCCCATCTGTTTCTTTATGGTGTTGCTCTCGCTATTATTCTTGTTGTGTTTTGTTGTTTTGGTTTTTTGTTTTACATCTAAAAGTAGGGAATGATGTGACTCTGTGAACTACAGCACATTTTGGTTTTCAGGGCTTTTTTTGTGTTGGTGATAGTATTTTCCTTTCCTGGGAAGGGAAGGGTCAGATCTGGCAGTGTGAGCTGGGTTCAGGCCAGGACTCCTTGCAAAGAGTTTTGTCCTGCACCGTTTGCCCCAGACCAAAACTGCCTTGAGTCCATTAGGGCACCTGCTGATGATTCCTGAGCTCTCCAAGGGTCAGGTGCATGCTCTGGAAAAGCAACTGAGTGTTTTCCCACATCTCTGTGCTATAAAATAATGGAAAACTTAGGGAATAACTACTTTCCTTTCCTTTTCTTCTGTTTCCTCAGAAACTTTGATGGATACGCGGACGGCAACGGCCGAGCTGGGCTGGACTGCCAACCCACCTTCAGGGGTAAGTTCCACTTGTCCTTATGTGATCTAGAGGGGCTCCATGCTTTTAACCCCACTATTTAGAGGGGTGAAATGCTGGTGGGAAGCCAGAGGAGTCAGTGGGAACAGCAGTGCCCCATAGGGCTGGTGTGGAGTGCCAGTGGCGCGGCTGAGCCAGGCTGAGCATCCTTCCCCGAGCCAGTCCTGGGCCTTGGTGAAGATGGAGCTTGTCTCCATCTCCATGCTTTGTCTTTCCCTTCCTGTCCTCCTTCCTCGTGAAGGGTTCAGCCCCATCACTGCTCTCCATCCCCCTGCTTGTGCCTTCCCTCTCCCTGTGCCAAAAGGCTTATAATTAGGAAACATTAGCAGGCTCCAAACAGCTTTCATACCTGGAACATCATCCATAATTGCACTCGGCAGTGCTCTTCCTTGGCTATTAATGTCACTTTTATGAAGTAATGAGGAACCAAACACCCTGAGGCACTTAAAACATCTTTTTTATATAATACGAGCCTTT